>NW_006295824.1:1785962-1789871 GCF_000327345.1 Myotis davidii | reverse complement strand
CACAAGCATTTTCACATATTAGTTTTCTTTGCCAAATGGATATCATTGTATTAATTTCCAAATAGAGATAGAAGTTGAAGCCAGATCACGGAAGGAGTAAAGGTCATCTTTTCAATGATTTTGTATTGGCTAGAGAAAAATTGAATAAATATTGAATAAATAACTTTATCTTTTCCCTATGCACAAACTGATTGGCATCAACACCCAAACTCACCTAATTGCAGAACAATGTGTTTTTCTGCCTTATGGGATCAACCTATTTGCCTGTACCCAAGACCTCATCTTTAGTAAGAGATGCCAAGAACTGTGTGAAGGATATAAAAATGAGCAAAACATCTTCCTTGACCTCATGGAGCTCACAGTCTAGTGAGAACCGGAAAGCAAGTTTAAAATCCACTGGAAATTAGGAATCGACATTTTTGACTGGTAGAGTGAAGAGTAGTAACTGAATATGAGCCTGAGGAGACAGGTGAATGTTACTCATTAAAGCCAATCAGAGAAGGAGCTCACTAACAAGAGAGAGGTCTGACTTTTGTTTCCTTGGGCCCTGCTGAGATTGAAGTATGTCCATTTGTTGTGGTGCCCATAAGCACAGACATTCTGTTTTCTTCAGCATGAACTCTGCCACCTGGGTTTAGGAATAGCAAAGCACATAATAGTTCAACTAGAGATGAAGTCTGGCAGAGTTTGTAGAGGAAATGTGGGGTCAAGGGGATCCACTATGCTGGTTCAGGTGTTGAACCATGGAATTCATGCTGAATAGAAAAGAAATAGGTACCAGGAGAAAACCATTTGGGTTGCAAGAAAATTGAGAAAAAAGTGAGATGAATTCAGAAGGCCAATAAACAGGGGAGGGGGGGCAGATAAAAGGAGAATGTGGTCCAAGGTTCAGACACTAGGATGATTATTCCTGTGTAATGGAGCAGATAATGGTGAAGGCAAGACACAGGTGTGGCCCTGAGAACAGGTGACAGAAGCATAATGAACATCAGTGTTACTGAAGTGAAGGAGACAGAGCTTTATGATGAATCATCTAGGCAGATTTTGAAGTAATTCTGGTCCCAGCATCCTTACTGGAGAAAAGGGCATAACCAGTGATGGAGACAGATTGAGCATATAGTTGAGTATCAATGGCCAGTTAGTTAGTTTGGTTTGGTTTAGGAATTGTTATGGACTGAATATTTGAGTCCTTCCATAATTAAAATGTTGAAATCCTGATTTCTATTAGAGGTGGGGTCTTTGGTAGGTAATTAGGTTTCGATTAGTTTGTAAATGTGAGATTCCAATTATGGGATTAGTGTTCTCATAAAAAGAGGAAGAGAACCCTGACTGGTGTGGCTCAGTTGGCTGGAAAGTCATTCCATACACCAAAAGGTTTGACAATTCCTGATCCTGGCATAAACCTGGATGACAGTTTCAATCCCTGGCCAGGGTGCATGCAGGAGGCAGGCCATCCATGTTTCTCTCTTTCTCCCTTCCTCTCTCTAAAAATCAAATTTTTAAAAAAGAGGAAGAGAGACCAAAGCTGTCTCTGTGCCATGTGAGGACACCACAAGGAGGTGGCTGTCTGCATGCCAAAAAGAGAGCCTTACCGGGAACAACTGGTTAGTGCCCTAGTCTGGAATATTTCAGCCACAAGAACTGTGAGACATAAATCCTGTTGTTGAAGCTACCCAATCTATGGCATGTTGTTGTAGGAGCCTTAGTTCAGGCATGACTAGAAGAATAATCACCTGATAGCAGCACAAGCAATGCTCCTTTCTTGGACCCTGAACATATAGAATGTGAAATATCTGAGTGGTTTCTTCAGAGGAAGTCTTCAAGGGTGACTGCAAGTTGTATCCTCTGAAACAAGAGAGATAGAAGAAGAGAGAGAAAGAGGGAAAAAGAGGTTTCTTACAAAGGTGAGTGTATAAAGATGTATTTATGATAGAGCAAGGGCTATGGGAGTACAATTAAAGGACTGGGGAAAAGAGATTCAAGAGAAGGAGAAAACAGGTCAATAAATGCATTAAGTAGCTGAGGGGTGGAGAGAGGGTAGATATATTTGGGCATATATGTACTGTTCAGTGACCACAGATTATACATGAATGAGAAAATGTGGTGGAATTGACTGGTGTTTGGGTACCAGAACTTGCCTAAGGGCCAGACAATGCCTGGCCTGGTCTCAGAGATGTGCAGAGAAATACCACAAGCTTACAGCAGTGAAATGACCTCCCTTCTCTTAAGGGAGCTATTTCATGCCTTACATCAAGGATGATCTAAGAAGAAGGACTATCTCAGACTCTTCAGTTTAACACTGAGGTACCTAGGTAAGGAAACAGGATTAAAATCCCAGTTCTATTACTAGTTATATGATTACAGAATTACTAGTTATATGATTACAGACAAGTTTATTGTTCTCTCTGAGCCTCATTAACTTAACAAGAAATGCAGAAGTTGGGTCCTTTTAGAAGCCAAAAAATTTGATTCATTACATTTGTTGATTCTTTTTTCAAAATGTTACCATCCTAATTCAAGATCTTATCACCTTTTACCTGTAATACTACAAACAGCATGTAGCTCAGAGCTCATTGCCGATGATTTTCTACTGTCTTCTAGATAAATTCCTTATTTAACCTGGCATTCAGTGTCTACCACAATCTTGTCCTAGACTGCTTTTCAAATGAAATGGCCTTAAACTCTTGCTTCAAGTCACAGTATCTTTCCACATCTTAACTAGAACAATAGAAAAAGGAAAAAGATTTGCCTCATATGTAGAAGGGGCTGCTGCAATTCAATTTTACTTCAATTAACAGTCATCCAAAATTTTGTCCTTTGATTGTTTTATTCTGTCTCAGTGTGCTTGGACAGGTTGTTTGTTTTCTATAATCCTTAGTTTCCTAATCAGTAAAATGAAGATAAATTTTAGGGCAACCCAGCTATCCTTCCAACTTTGGAATTCCATAAAATGTACCTTTTGCTTACACTAGCTTACAATGTCTCTGTGCCTTGGTCAAAAAAAAAAAGTTATTATTAATTGTGACCCTAAAGTTTATTCAAAACTTATTATTAGAAAAAACTACCCAATGTAATTTATAGGCATCTTTCTGAACATGTCATTTCTTGTAACATGGATATAAGTATTTGAATTCAATAATTTATGACTTGCCTTTTCCGTCCCCATTCAGATTTAGCTCTGGACTTAAAAATATAAAAAAGGCACTTTGGGTTCTGCTATACTGGAATCTACTCTTGATATTTTACTAGGAGTTCATTTCTGTTAGTAACCCTGGCAAGCTCTTGTCCATGTGGTTTTGGTACAAAGATCTCAGGGCCTAGATGGAGCATCTAGGTGCTATGAACCACTTTGTCTTTTCAATGTTGGTGCCTCTTATGGGACAACTTGACAATATCAGACCATTTGAGACATTTCATGATTCTTTTACTGATGATTTTTAGGTAGATTTTGTGAAAATCCACCAGAATCATATGGTAAAAAATCAAACTATTTCTTAGTACAAAATGAGCATAAATAAGTGAAAGGTATTTCTATGGCCAGTAGTACAATATAGTGCCATATTTTCAAAAAAAATTCCCCTTAGAGTTTAAAGATTATGGTAGAAAGTGATTATATATATAATACATTTTAGGCATATGAAATTATATAGGTATATATGTGTATATGTGTGTGCATCTATAGAGTATCTGTTATATATACAATAAATGAATTTGTATAATATATAAATTATATATATTTATTATAATATATAAATAAGTTCCTTACATTGAGAAAATAAATTAGGTATAAATAACATAATATATGTAAATAAATTTCTAAATATATACACACACACACACACACACACACACACACAAACACACTAGAGGCCCAGTGCACAAAATTTGTGCACAGGTAGGGACCCTAGG
>NW_006295824.1:1784234-1785489 GCF_000327345.1 Myotis davidii | reverse complement strand
ACCAGTCATTCCCAGTCTTTCTGCTGTTAGGGTCAATTTGCATATTACCCTTTTATTATATAGGATAGAGGCCTGGTGCAAGGGTGAGGCCAGCTGGTTTGCCCTGAAAGGTGTCCCAGATCAGGGTGGGGGTCCCGCTTGGGTGCCTGGCCAGACTGGGTGAGGGGCTGATGGCCATTTTCAGGCTAGCCCTGCTGGCGACAGAAGCTCCCAGCCTCTTCTATTTTTCTTTATATTCTGGGATTTATTTACCTTCTACAATTGAAACTTTGGTGCTATCCTGCTCACTCCAGCTCTGAGGCCACAGCCTGCTGAAAGCAGGTATCTGGGGTTTGTTTAGCTTCTATAATTGAAACTTTGTTGCTTTCAGAGCTGTTGCTTTCGGAGCTTAGAGCTGGGCCGCGGCAGGCGGGGAACCTTGGCTTCCTCCATCACTGGAGCAAGCAAGCCTCCTGCTTGCTTCAGCTGCATGGCTGCTGGCCGCCATCTTGGTTGGCAGTTAATTTGCATATTGCCCTGATTAGCCAATGGGAAGTGTAGTGAAGGTACAGTCAATTACCCTTTTTGTCTTTTATTAGATAGGATAAGTCAAGATGCCTAAAATGTCCAAGAAATATAGAAAATAAACTAGTAAAAGAAGTTAACTTCTGGTAAGGAGAACAGTCGCGTACTGGAGGTATGAGGTGGGATTTACTTTTCAATATATAACCTTTTGTATTAAATATTTTGCCAGCACATATATTACCTAGCTCCAAAAATAACAATATGAAAATTAAAACATAAGAAATTATAGTCACTAAAGGAAAAAAAGAGGAAATGGAGATCACAGCTTGTTTTAGTGTTTTTCTTTGTATTGACACAATTGCATGGCTTAGCATTTATTTCTAAGGGAATGCTTAAGCAAGGTTTGTTATTGGTTGGTTGATTGTTGATCAGTAATTTTATCCTGTTTTTGTTTTTATAATAAGAGACCATATCAGGACTGCTATCCCTGCCTTTTTATTTCTTCATGCACCAGTGGAGTCCCTCAGCCTGGCCTGCAGGGATCGGGCCAAAACTGGTTCCTATGACATCCCCCGCAAGGGGTCCTGGATTGCAAGAGGGTGCTGGCCAGGCTGAGGGACCCCATCGGTACACAATCAGGGCTAGAGTGGGACTGCGGGAGGGCTCCAGGGCGTGTCCAGCCCATCTAACCCAGTCCCGATCGGCCAGACCCCAGCAGCAAGCTAACCTACCGAAGTGTCTGCCCACCACC
>NW_006295824.1:1780346-1783978 GCF_000327345.1 Myotis davidii | reverse complement strand
TAATTGTTTTTATAATAAGAGACCATATCAGGACTGCTATCCCTGCCTTTTTATTTCTTCATGCACCAGTGGAGTCCCTCAGCCTGGTCTGCAGGGATTGGGCCAAAACTGTTTCCTCCGACATCTCCCCCAAGGGGTCCTGGATTGCAAGAGGGTGCTGGCCAGGCTGAGGGACCCCATTGGTACACAATCAGGGCTAGAGTGGGACTGCGGGAGGGCTCCAGGGTGTGTCCAGCCCATCTAACCCAGTCCCGATCGGCCAGACCCCAGCAGCAAGCTAACCTACCAAAGTGTCTGCCCACCCCCAGTGGTCAGTGAGCATCATAGCAATTGGTTGAATGCGCAAGAGGGTGCTGGCCAGGCTGAGGGACCCCATTGGTACACAATCAGGGCTAGAGTGGGACTGCGGGAGGGCTCCAGGGTGTGTCCAGCCCATCTAACCCAGTCCCGATCGGCCAGACCCCAGCAGCAAGCTAACCTACCAAAGTGTCTGCCCACCCCCAGTGGTCAGTGAGCATCATAGCAATTGGTTGAATGCTTGAACAGTTGGACACTTAGCATATTAGGCTTTTATATATATAGATTCCTAAGACTTCACCTTGTCTTCCTGCTCTTCATCTGTATAAATCTTAACCAATTCAAGGTTCAGGCTCCTCCCTTTCTGAAGAACCTCATGCCGTCTATATCGAACACATTGAATAAATGAGCCTGTTCTGAAGTATTAATTGTCTTCCCATCTGCAAATTTATTTTGCCCCTTCTGAGTTTGTAAAGTACCAAACTTGGAGAACTGTGCCGTCCTCCACCCCCGCTCCTCCCTTTCTGAAGAACCTCATGCCGTCTGTATCGAACACATTGAATAAATGAGCCCTGTTCTGAAGTATTAATTGTCTTCCCATCTGTAAATTTACTTTGCCCCTGCTGAGTTTGTAAAGTACCAAACTTGGAGAACTGTGCCCTGTCCTCCACCCCATCTGTATCATATATTATAGACCATGGATTGTCAAAGAGAGGCATTGCATTTCCAGAATTAACCTATACCTGCCAATTTTTAGTTTTTTAATAGCTTTGCATTTTTTATGCTAATCTGAATGAAATATGTAGAAAGGGCAGTCTCAGAATCAAAAACAGGGATTTGTTCTAACACAAATTCTGATAGGCAAGCACAATGTATAGGCTACATGATCTTCATAAAGTAATGGGGGAAGACGAATCTCTCCTGGGAGCGAAGCCTTGGTAAAACAGGAATATGCAGGGCTTGTCTGTCCACAGAGAGTAGAAAAAACTAGCCTCACGTCCAGCTCCATTTGCAGCACACTGACTGAGTGTGGCCCCGTCCACAGATGAACTTCATCAAGTGTGAAAATCATCCTGGGACCGTGGGAGACACATCATTAGCAGGGAAAATACATATCTTTGCTTCAGCTCCAGGAGATGCAGCCCATTGAAATGAAGATGATGAGGGCCACACGAAAGAACTGCAATAGAAAATATGCCACTGGACCATCAGAAGAGGAGACAGAATGCTGCCCTTTGTCATTACTTGTCACGGCAGTGACAGACTATAAAATGCCCACTGCTCCACAATTCTATTCTCGTCACTTTCAGAGCCAACTTCTGTTCTGGCAGATGCTTGGCATGTTTTAGACATATGATTTATTGCCTCATTTAATCAAGACTGTGCAGGAAACAACATTTTTTTTTTTTTTGCTAAATTACAATCTGTCACTTTTCACTTAATCTTAGTGATGGAAGTGCCATATACATATGTGTACTTATATATGTATATATGTGTATGTACATACATAAAATTCCCCCAAAACACTATTCATTTCTTCATAAGATTTTTAAATAATTTATATTCCTTCCTCCAGCCCAAGAACAAGAAATGTATGCAATACTGTCAAAATCTAATGCAGTCATCCTGTATCAGTGTTTTTTGGTTTGTTTTTGTGGTTTTTTTTTTCAGTTTTTATTGTCATGGAAAAAACCCAGCCTGAGCAGATTCCAGTACTAATAAATGACCCAGCTATGGGGGTTATTGGCAATTTAAAGGCCATATCACTTCATTTTCCTTTCCATTTTGCTAATATATTTTACATTCTCTTGGGAATGCCTTCCAAAACTGGGAAGCGCTCCGGCTGAAGGGGAACCATGTACCCAGCAAGTAAGCTACATTTCCTGAAAATAAGAATACCCACTTCAACATGACTCCCTGGCACACTGATTAAGTTAAAATGAAGTGCAAGTAGCAAATGCTGGGTTGTGTCTAACCTAGGGAGGTGGGGGAAGAATGCTTTCTAGAGTTCAGTGGTAAATAGGCAATTCATTTTGACATAACGAGGAAAAGTGATGTTAACAGCCAGAGGTCAGGGGAAACCAAGATGGAAAAGACTATTAGATCATTTTCTCCGTTCCCTGGAGAAGAGAGCCAAATTATATTTCATAGTGCTGGGTCCAGTTTAGCTTTCAATTACTCACGCAAGGGGCTTTCACCACTTTAGACATTTTCCAGGACCTGTATTTCTTCCTGACCCCCACTTTCCTGGATATATTGGCAAAGTATGACCCTTACAGAATTAACCCTGCAGGGACCACAGAAGTACTCTGTGCTCACAATTAGATCGCAACTCATTTTCTCTTCTCTGTCAGTGAACCTCAAAGTCATTTCTTTGGTGACAACTCCCTTTGTCCTTTGCTACTCCAGCTCCACATTCCGTTTTCACACCACATCCCTTTTGCTCTGAGTCTAAACAAGAGCTATGTTTTGGCAGAAGAGTCCCCCTGAAACAAAATTTATGCCTGTTTCCAAAGGTAAATGATCATGGTATCTAGCACAATGCTATTCATACGGATCTCCAAGATGGTCTTGAATGAATGTGAATAAAAGGTATGGATTCAAGAGAGAATGGTCTTTTAAAAAAAAATGAAATCTTGCCATTTGCAATAGCATGGATGGACCTAGAGCAGGGGTGGGCAAACTTTTTGACTGGAGGGCCACAATGGGTTCTTAAACTGGACCGGAGGGCCGGAACAAAAGCATGGATGGAGTGTTTGTGTGAACTAATATAAATTCAAAGTAAACATAAAAGGGTACGGTCTTTTATTTTTTTAGTTTTATTCATTTCAAACAGGCCAGATCCAGCCCGCAGGCCGTAGTTTGCCCATGGCTGACCTAGAGGGTATGATGCTCAGTGAAATTAGTCAGAGAAAGACAAATACCATATGATTTCACTTATATGTGGATTCAAAGAATAATATAAAGGAACAAACAAAACAGAAACGTTCATAGACACAGAGAACAGACTGATGGGTGACAGAGGGGAGAGGTGTTGGAGGTCTGGGTGAAAAGGGGGAAGGTGTTGAGAAGTACAGATTGCTAGTTACAAAATAGTCATGGG
The DNA here is from genome assembly GCF_000327345.1 of Myotis davidii. Taxonomy (NCBI): domain Eukaryota; kingdom Metazoa; phylum Chordata; class Mammalia; order Chiroptera; family Vespertilionidae; genus Myotis; species Myotis davidii. The sequence continues at coordinate 1,780,578 of NW_006295824.1, read as the reverse complement.
GATGTAAAGTACCGCTTAGGGAATATAGTCGATGACATTGTAATCACTATGTATGGTGCCAGGTGGTTCCTGAAAATATCAGGGGGAAACTTCGTAAAGTATATGATTATCTAACCATTACCCTATACATCTAACTCTATACAAAATAATATTAAATGTAAACTGTAATTGAAAACTCAATAAATACCCAGAGAGAATGGGAGGAAATGAAGTGGAGACCGCAAAACATCCT
>NW_006295824.1:1774635-1780305 GCF_000327345.1 Myotis davidii | reverse complement strand
AGGAGGGTGTGGGCCAAAGACGATAAAGGACAGTCTACATTTTTGCTGGAAGATGGAAGGACTCAGTAGAAAGACCAAAGATGAGCATACAGGGAAGAGTTGGGGCACCTGTAGAAGCATGCTCTTGAACAGATGAGAAAAGATGTGATCAAGTGCACAAATGAGAAGATGGCCTTACAAGGGCACACAGTCCATTCCATTATCAGCAGAGAAGGGAGAGCATACGAAGAGAGGTGAAATGGTTTGGCAGTTTGGTGGTGTGAGAGGTGGCCTCAGTTCTCTTTCAATAAAGAAGAGAATGGATTTTACGGGCACATTGACATCATCGTGGCCACTCCAAAATCTTTGACTCCCATAGTAAATGAAGACTGAGTTCTCAGTCTTCTAATTAAATACATTTACGCAGCCTTTTCACATAAGCAGGCTCACACCATATGGTGCTGTAGTTTCCACTCTTGGAATCTCTCCTCAGAAAAATTATAGATTCAGAAAACACTTAGTCATCAAAATATCCATTATATATTAGTTATAATAGTAATAGCTGTAATCATGTAAATAGCCTAAGTAAAAAATAAGGATAAATTATGACACACTTAGAATAATATTTTTGGATAATAATATGGAATATTTCCATGTTAGATTTAAAAGAACATGTATGCTCTAAATATAAGCACAAAAATTAAAGAAAATGAATGGTGACCTTTCCTCAGTGACCTTTATATATACACCAGAGGCCTGGTGCACAAAAATTTGTGCACTCGGGGGGAGAGAGGGTCCCTCAGCCCAGCCTCACAGTCTGGGACCCCTCGGGGGATGACCACCTGCTGACTTAGGCCCACTCCCCAGGGCATTGGGTCTAAGCTGACAGTCAGACATCCCTCTGGCAGCCCAGGAGCCCTCAGGGGATGTTCACTTGCCAGCAGGAAGCAGGCCTAAGCTGCAGTCGGACATCCTTAGCGCTGCTGAAGAGGCGGGAGAGGCTCCAACCACCACCGCTGTACTGACAGCTATCACCTGGCTTGTGGCTAAGCAGAACTCCCTTGTTGCCATGAGCAGAGGCCACAGCAGGCTCAGAGAAGGCGGGAAGCTTGGCTTCCTTCATCGCCCAGGCAACCAAGCCTCCTGCTTGCTCCAGCTCCGTGGCTGCCAGCCACCATCTTGGTTGGGTTAATTTGCATATAGTTGCTGATTCGCTGGTGGGCGTGGCTTGGGTGTGGCAAAGGTATAGTCAATTAGCATCTTTGTCTTTTATTAGTGTAGATAAAGCCAGTGTCTGGGACGAATGTGACGTCCAAATGGCTGATCACCATGAGGTGCACTGAGCACCTCTCGGTCCCTCCCTGCCAGCCCGTGAGCAGAGAGGGGTGGGACTGGGGACTGGTGAGTGGGCTGAATGGCTCACCTCTTAATCCCTGCCCCTGGCCCACAGGCTCCAATGGATCAAAGATGAATCAACAATGGTGAATGGGGGAACCAGGGTGGGTGGCAGGAGGACCAGGCTGGCTGTCAGGCCGTTGGGATCACCAGCTCATCCCTGGCTGCTCCGCACACGCACGTGGAGGTGAAGTCGCCAGTGCCTGCTTTCCCACAGGCCTGAGCCCCCAAGCAGCAGGGATGAGCTGGTGATCCCAATGGCCTGACAGCCCGGTGGCAGGGGTGGCATTCAGCCTGGGAACTCACGAATGGGCAGAAGATGGCCCTGATTGCAGGAGGCTAGGCTCTAGGAACCCTTCCCGCACGATTCCGTGTCCTGGGCCTCTAGTTAAGGTATAATTGACATAAAATTGTAAGATACTTAAAGTGTACAATGTGATGATTTGATATACTTACACATTGTCAAAGGATTCTCTCCGTCAAGTTAATTAACACATCCATCACCTCACACAGTTACCTCAGGGGTGTAGGGGACATGCTTTTAGGAAATTTCAATTGTGAAATAGAGTATTGCCAACTAGAGTCACCATGTTTTACATTATGTCCACAGACCTTATTCATCTTACAGCTGGAAGTTTGTAAATTTGACCAACTTCTCCCTATTTTCTCCATACCCCAGACCCTGGCAACCACTTTTCTACTCTCTATTTCTAAGAATTGGACTTATTTTAAGATTCTGTATATAAATGGAACTGTGCAGTGTTTGTCTTTTTCTGTCTGGCTTAAGGATAATTAACTTTTGGTGATAAAACTCTTAGTGATTTTTTTCTCATTTTTTCTACTTTCCTAAAATTTTCAGGACCTCTATAAAATTGCATATTATTACTATAAGCACCTTATTCCCTAAATTAAATTTCGTGTACTTTAAATATTCCTGATAAATACACTTGGGCTCCAGCTTTCTTTATTCCCCTGAGATATAATGGCTGACATTTATTGAGTATTTACAATATTCCAGGTACTCTTTTACTGTGTGATCAAAGGCAAATTTCTTAAACTTTCTAACCCTCATTTTCCTCATTTGTAAATGAATATCATTTTCTCATCTGTAGAATGAGAACCTAATAAATTAATACATGAATATACCTTAGAATAAATATTATAAGCACTCAATAAATGTGGACATAATCAGTATTATTATGTTCATCTATTACTTTGTCATATTTTGCTACTTATTCTGTTGTGGGCTTTTTTTCGTTCAAAAAATATGAGACACACTTTTAGTACTCTTAATATTTTCTTTTTAAATATTAAACCGAAACAATATCTAACATGGTCCCTTTCCTTTTTATTCTTTAATAACATTATTAAGAAACACAGCAGTTCCTGCAGAGGACAGACGTCTAACAGATCAATTTTCCTCAACAAAGACAGACAACCCATTTCCTGCGTGTCTCCTTCTATATTGCAGTACAAGATTATTGTTAGAAACTGGGAGTTTTCAGTAGCCTTGGGAGCAGGACCAAATCCCAGATATTTAATTTAGTTCTGGTCTCATCTAAATTGAAATTTTGACATAGCATTTTTCTCACACTAACAGTTTAGAGGAATTCTTTCCAATTTGTCTTTATTTATTGTGAAGTCAAGTCAAATCCCAAAAGTCTTTATGGCTGTTTTGACAGTCATCCGGGACATTATTCAATCACTTACACACACATGCTAATTTGAGACTGAGGGTCCCTATTGCTCTGCCCAGGGAACATTGCCACCCAGTAATTTCTTCAGCTTCCTAAAAAGGGCGCTTTTTAGGAAGCTGAAGAAAAAACAAAATGACTTTAACATGTATGTGTGAATGACACTAACATGTTTTTTAGCTGGGGAAAAAATACAGAATTGAAAGTACTTTTAAGAGGGCACAGTTGTTTTTGCCTTCATTTGCTATCTGTGCTGCTCTATGGCATTTTGGAGTTGATTTGTATTTGTTTTTGGTTTTTGTTCTACCTGAATTTTATGCTTTTTCTCATGCTAAAGATCAATTTCTCCCTTTCTGAGGCATTCCAGCTTATTTTATTTTATTTTTGTATCCATTTGAGTTTTCTAAAAATTGCTTAAATGAATTAATGAATCCCTTAAATTTGGAAGTGGTTTCCCTGAATCTTACTGATTTGACACATGCAGCATTTGGATTTACTGGGAGACTGTGACTTCCCCTTATTAATAATCTCGAGCCCTGCCCGGTGTGGCTCAATTGGTTGGGAATTGTCCTGTGCACGTAAAGGTCACCGGTTCCATTCCCAGTCAGGGCATCTGCCTGAGTTGTGGGTTTGACCCCTGTTTGGGGCACCTGTAGGAGGCAGCAGATTGATGTTAATTCCCAGTCAGGGCATCTGCCTGGGTTGTGGGTTTGACCCCTGTTTGGGGTACCTGCAGGAGGCAGCAGATTGATGTTTTTCTCCTTCTTCCTTTCTCTCTAAAAATGCATACAAATTTTTTAAAAAAAATGTATAGTTTTGTTATGTGGCTCACATTACCTCATAATTGTTTAGGCCCAGTGATTTCATTTCTCATCTTGATTTTGTCTTAAGAAAACAAGTTACAGAGAACTATTAATTATTTTTAGGGGGAAAATTCACTCAGTTCTAATTTTTAGAAATGGTCATTGTGAGTCAGACCAATTGCTACTTATCTGAGCTATGAATGGTGTGCAAGTACAAATAACTCAATAATTAACAGTAGTTTAATGCTGGAATACAAACAATGTTAGTATTTAAAAATTATATAATCTGATGTTCAGCAAAATACAAGAAGTTGTTGAAATAGCCAGAGAATTATGAAATTTATGAATGGGACTTTTACCATGAAGGACTTCAGAGGGTAAAAGCATAAATATACTGGTTCTTTTGATGGTTTTTCCTTAATTAAACGTATTTTTTTAAATAGTTGCCTCTTATCTCAAGATAGGTTATCTTATGCAATGAGCATTTTTGACACCCGTAGAGATTAAATGAACCATTGAAAGATAAGGAATGACTTTTCTTGGAAAGGTAAGAGAAGATAAAATTGTTAAAAGATATGTTGGTAAACATGGGCAGATTAGGTAAGGGACAAGCTTTAATGTGAAACAGAAACTCTGGACACTGGCCTTTGCTTTGGTCTGACTGAAGACACAGTTGGGCTTTTTCCATAGTGGGATGGACTGAGATGGACCACTGGGGACCCAGGAGGGGAACTCCTTTGATTTTGTATCACGAATAAACCTTGCTACACCACAGTCTCCCATACATGCATCCCTGAGATGCTTTTTCTGCAATCCCATGAAAGAGCCTAATTTTGACCAACAGTAACACCATTATGCACTGTTGATGAGACTGTAAAATGGAACAGCTATTGTGAAAAACAGTGTGAAGGTTTCTTGTTAGAGTATATCCAAAATAATTTAAACTAGAGTCTTAAAGGGATGCTTGTATACCTATATTCACAGCAATATTATTCACAGTAGCCCAAAGGTGGAAACAACCAAAATGCCCATTGACAGATGAATGGATAAACAAAACAGGACATATATGTACAATGGTATATATTATTCAGCCCTGAAAAGCAAGAAAATTCTGACATGTGTCACAACGTAGATAATCCTTGAAAGCATTATGCTAAGTGAAATAAGCCAATCGCAAAAAGATAAATAGTATGATTCTACTTAGAAAATAAAAAGTTCTCATTCTAGTTTTTTATAAACAGATTTACTAAAAATGATATATTATAATCAGATTACTTTTATTTATTCACAGATGTCCTTTCATTGTGACATGAAAATTATAAAATGCGTAGAAAAATATCATATAATATTGTAGAAATGAATCTAAAAATTGTTCATACAAAAGAAATGCAAAATATCCTATCTAATAAAAGAGAAACATGGTAATTAGCCGTACCTCTGCTACCCTTCCCATTGGCTAATAGGGTGATATGCAAATTAACTGCCAGCCAAGATGGTGGCCGGCAGCCAGGCAGCTTGAATCGAACATGAGGCTTGCTTGCTTCAGTGACGGAGGACTCCAACGTTCCCTGCCTGCCATTGCCAGCCTCTGAGCTTGCAGTTTGAAACATTGTTACAAATATAGAAATTAAACAAAACCCCAGAAACCTGCTTTCAGTCAGCCGGGATCTCAGAGCTGGAGTTGAAACAGTGTTTCTATTATAGAACCCAAACAAACCAGATACCTGCTTTCAGCAGCAGAGGCCTAAGAGATGGAGCCAAGCCTCAGAGCTAAAGCTGGCCCAGAATAAAAAAAAAAA
>NW_006295824.1:1745801-1773624 GCF_000327345.1 Myotis davidii | reverse complement strand
TGTGAGCCAGACCAGGGGCTGCACCTAGGGATTGGGCCTGCCCTCTGCCACCCAGGAGCAGGCCTAAGCCAGCAGGTCGTTATCTCCCAAGGGGTCCCAGACTGCGAGAGGGCACAGGCCCGCTGAGGGACACCCCCTCCCCCCCGAGTGCACAAATATTTGTGCACCAGGCCTCTGGTATTTAATAAAAGCCATCTCCACCATCCCCAGTAACTCCCTTGCATGAGAGTCTAATTTGCTAATTAGACTGATGATACCTGTCTTCACTGTACATTTTGGATAATTAGATGTTGCAACTGAACTACTAAGAGAGAATGGACCCCTCAAAAGGGCAGTCAGTTAGGTCATTATTTTGAGTCAAAGCAACCAAATTATAATTACCAGGAATTACAAACTAGAGGAAATTATCTGAACATTTAGTGTGCTCAATTTGGGGTCAAACCCCTTGTGTTTAGCAAATTCACACCATACAATTCTATTAGTACATTAAAATAGGCTTTGGTAAAAGGAAAATACACACAATCAAAAAGTTTACATAGAGGGAAAGGAACATGTGGAGATAGTCCCCACTGAGTTCCAGAGACTTTCCCAAGAAACTAAAAAGTGTGAAAGTCTAAATCCAAAGTTGGGACAACCACTCCCAGGTGACCTAAGCCCTTTGATTCTCACTGTAGGACACCTGGGAAGCGACTATCATCTAGAGCAGTGGTTCTCAACCTGTGGGTCACGACCCCTTTGGGGGTCGAATAACCCTTTCAAGGGGTCGTCTAAGACCATCGGAAAACACGTATATAATTACATATTGTTTTTGTGATTAATCACTATGCTTTAATAATGTTCAATTTGTAACAATGAAATTGGGGGTCACCACAACATGAGGAACTGTATTAAAGGGTCGCGACATTATGAAGGTTGAGAATCACTGATCTATGCTATTATAAATGGTAAGAGTTATTTTTTTTTACAGCTGCCTAGTATTCCATTGCATAGATGTATTCACTTGCACATTCTCTCTCTCTGTCTCTCTCTCTGTCTCTCTCTCTGCCTCTCTCTCTCTCCCCCTCTCCCCCAATCAATAAATTTAAATAAAAGAACATGAGGCTTACAGAAAGAACTACTTTAATGCACTCAACAAATGTTCATGATCTATTTCCAATCCCCAATGACTGTTGGGACACTGTTTCCAGGAGACAATGCATTCTGTGATCTAAACAACTGACAGACAAATAAAGCTATAGAATGACACTTGTACCACTAATCCTGTACATTGGTGATACAGAAGGATTTCTGTGCCTGAATAAATTACAGTAATGAGATTATAAAGGTTTCTTAAACACTTATGACCGTGGGAAGTCCTGGCAGAACTCAGTGCGTATAAGACTGGCACACATAGAGCTCTTGACCACTTACCACTCAGTCACTGGCTTTGATTGACCACCTGGATGGTGAGTGTCTGTTTTATTTCCCTAACAAGATAGCCAAGCTGCAGTGTTAGTCACAGGTGGCGCTGGGTTGCATAGCCCTTTGGAATCTCTCTTTGCAGCATACACAGAGGGAAAGCAGGGAGAAGGAACCAAAGGGGCAGTAGGCCCTCTGCTCAGCACACATTTCAAAGCAGAGAGAGAGAGAAGGTGGAGCCAACCTGTTGGTTGAAATATGGCAATATTACTATAAAGCCATATGTGTTTGTTTATTGATGGTCAAAACCTTTTTAAAAAAAAATAAATAGAAGCTGGTGGTTACCAAAATTTCACCAAAAAAAAATAGAAACATCATTATTTTTCATTTCTCAGGCTCAGTATTCTCAAAGGTACTTCTGATGCTAGAAATGCTACTTTTCTTCTTAAGTACAAGTGACTTACTGAGGTCTCCACTTAGTGACTTAATAAATGTTTGTTGAATGAGTACTGTCAGGTATTTAACCAAAGCTTGATTCTCCACCACACTGTAAGAGGGAATGAAAAACACCACTATTCTCTATATTTTGTAGGTGAGGAAATTCAGGCTCAGAGAGTCTGCATGACTACTCATACATTTCACTGTCACAGACCTGCCCCCCCGCTCCCAACCCCCCAGGTCTGTTCTGACTCCAAATCCTGTCACCTTTGCTTTTTATAATCTGACCTCCATATCTTTGTTCATTACAGGAAAGAGGAAATAGAGAGAACATATTTTGAGCTAAAACACTCTTGTAAAAGGTTCCACTAGTATTCTTTTATAGTAAAAATGAAAAAGCTAAATTTTTTTTTTCACTTGACCCATTTGTAAAACAGTTTATAGGGCAGTCAAAAAAAATGGAATGGGTTTTTTAAAAAAACTCTACTACATTAATACTAAAAGGAAGCAATAAAAATAAAAATAAACCCTTAGGTACAGAGAAACTCCAATGCAGAGTACTTCTGACATCTGTTAAACTGGGTAGTAGGGAAGGGATCATACATCCCTACATGAATTCCTGTTGCTACAAATCATAGGGAGACTTAGTAATAATATGCTTTTGATTGCGGACATGCAGAGAAAGTTTGCAAGTGAAAACTAAAGAAGATACTGCACTAAGGTTCTGTTTCAGGGAACATTAGACTATACTTTTCAGGAACTCCAATGAAGCCCTCCTAATGTCTTAGAAAGGGGAAGGTGAATGCAGAGGCTGTCAACTATATGAGTTCATATCCCACAAAAAGCCACCAAATGCACTTACTTGGCACAAAAAGAACTGAGAGATTGATGCATTTTATCACAGCCAGTGGGAAATGTTTGATTCTATAAATAAGTTATCAGAGACGATTTTGTTTTTAATCAGGCAAAAAGAAAAACACAAAAAAACACAACCTTTCCAAATTTTTGTTTTCTAATCTTAAATAGCTAAGTTAAAAAATCATTGTTGTTGATAGCATCTGCTCTTGCCTCTCTATATCTAATATTCACAGAAAGTCAGCACTTTTTCACTTCAAATCAGCAGCCAGATGCCGGTCTTACTTACCAATTTGCTATTACCTTGAGGGCAGAGGGGACAAAGCTGTTAGGGTCTTGTTAATTCAAGAGATATATTTCCTTTTTGTTGTATTACATGCATTATTTTCAACACAGAGAATACTAGGCCACGAGCCCATAAGCTGCAATGTTCATTTGACTTTACTAAGCAGGCAGGGTTGGGGGTGCCATGCCCTTCTGGGCAGGTGCAGGCCGGGAGTGGCTGGTGGGCCTCTGGCCAGCAGAAACTGCACAGGAGAGCTGTGGTGTGTCCCTGTCTGCTACCGTGTCCAAACCGATGGCAGGGTGTGCAGTTTATGAAGCACTTTGGAAAGTGTAAAGTATGACACCTTCTCAGCATAACATCTTAGCGCTCCCCCTCCGGATGAGGAGAGGAGAAAAATGGACGCAAGCTTTGATTCCTCATTCACATGCCCTCCATGCACAGACACCTGTAATGCGGCTGCAACTGACATTCTGTGTCCTCTCTGTGCATTCTCCACTTCCTCCCTAGAACACTTGAAGGAGAAGTTAGAGGAGTACATGGCCCGGTTTTCCAAAGTGAGGATCGTTCGCACCAAGAAAAGGGAAGGGCTCATCCGGACCCGCCTCCTGGGGGCATCCATGGCCAGAGGAGAAGTCCTGACCTTCCTGGACTCCCACTGCGAGGTCAACGTGAACTGGCTGCCCCCGCTCCTGAGTGAGTACACAGCTGATGGGGCCTCCTGGCATCTTTCAGAAGGAGTGCGGGGTTTGCTTCCACCTAGTTTGCAACCTACAAAGGCTAAAGACCCCCCTCCCGCAATTTTTACAGTGGGAGCCTTGAATTCTACCTTAACCCCTGCTGAGGACAAATGGGTAACTAGAAAACTGCATTAAAATTGCCATTTTGGAGAATGTCATCTGTAATCTATCGTATGGTTTGAAAGGTTTTCACTTATCTTAGACATGCTCTTTGATTGTAGTTGTGTTCACTGGGTAAATGCTAAAAGAAAAAAGTATTCAAAAATACTATCTATGACAACAGTACGATTAAAATTCACACATATACCTCGCCTACACATGCACAGTTTAACAATTAGTACAGGATTATTAAGAGATGAGGAAAGAAAATTATTCAGTCCCTGAATACAGTTGAATTATAAGCTCCCTGGCATTGTCTAGGGTTTATAATGCCAGTTCTTTTCACTTTGGCACTAACCTAGATCCCTAAATAGAGAATCCATGTTTAAGCAGAACCCCCTCAAACACTCAGGGTTGGGATCCAAATGACACGTCTAACTGCTCCTAATATGATTACAAGGAGGGAAAAGGCTCTCTGTGACATTGCACTCAAAAGGTTAGAAACTGGAAGCCATTCAAGTTCAAGGTAGAAAACCAATGTGTGGCTCAGTGTGAGCTTGACTATTTTTTTTAATGTCACAATGAAGTCAGATATAAAATCTAGTCGTGGGTAAGGGACAAATTGTAAGCTTGAAAAAAAAAGTGTGTTTCCAAAAGTTCCTGCTGGGTGCATATTGTACTCCTTCCTATTGTTCAAGATTTCACTAATTCAATTTTTACTGTGAATAATCTCTGGCTTTGGAGCTAAAGCCAGTAACAACTGCCTTCACAATAGCTGCCTTAGAGGGAATGATTTGCTATTGGCTACTGTGTAGGATTTCAGCTAGAACCAGCAAAGAGCCATTAGTAAAAGACAAGGCGGGGGCGGAGAGGATCGATCGATCTATATAGGATTAAGAGCAGAAAAGGTCCATCAACTAACAAACACCCAACCACATTGCCCAATCCACACACTCCTGCACAGGTGACTGCCCAGCCATCCTAATCAACAGGAATGTTTCAGTGCTCCTGCAGCTACAGACTCCTCTGAGCTTTTAATTAAAAATACTTTGTCCAAGGACATAGCAATTTAGAGTTTCATCAGCAACAGTGAGATTCCCTCAAACGGAATTTGATCTATATGGTGTGGAATACCCAGGGAAGTCAGCAAAAGGCCTAATTTATTTATGAACCACAGCCCTTCCTAAATGCCAATTATCAAGCCTCTGAACGTTCGTATGAACCTAACAAGAAAGAAAATAGATGGAAAAAAGAGAGAGAAAAAAGAGAAACCCACTTTTTCTCATTAAAGCATTTCATTTCCTGTGGGCCTGATGGATAAGAAATGATTCAAGCTCAGGATCACTATCTTTTTTTATTTTCCTTTATCAGTGTCTTGACACATCATCCAAAATGAAAAAACAGGCGGAGTCACACAGATTCTTGGCTCATTTGTCACCTTGGGATTATACCTGAATTTCAATTTCCCATTAAGAGTCTGTTTTGTTTGATCCCTGGAAATTGAAATGTAGGCATAAGTCTTAGATGAAAAATTAGTCATGCTGCTTTCACTCTAAGCGAGTATGGCTGGATGAGAGCTGAAAGGAAATTTGAAGGGAGAGTTGACAGTTAATTTAACAGAGTCATTCTCTTTGGGTCACCTTGGGACTCCTTGTTGGTCAAGGAACTTGTAAATCAGCCAGATTCTGAATTTGATTGAAGAAAGCCACTGAAACCTTCATACGAAATACCTGCAGGGGTGATAGGAGAAATATGTTGGACACAGTAGTGACAGTCTCCTCTGTCAACGACATCTATGGGGAAACACCATTTAGATAAAGATTAGAATCCATTATGAGGCTTGCCCAGGTGAAAAGGGATGCTTATAGAGCCCTTAGTGGAGATTAACTTGATATTAGTGCTGGGGGGGTCTCTCTGTCTTCTAATTAGCTAAAAATAAAAATAAGAACTCCAGGCTCACTAAGACCAACATTCCACATTCCCCTTACCCTGTTTTTTTTCTTTCCATCACATTGATCACCTTCTAACATACAATATAAGTTATTTATTTATTATGTGTATTGATTTCTTTATTCCATTCCTGAAGACATGGGTTTTTGAGATTGTTATTCACTGCTATATTCCAACATCCTAAAAGAGTGACTGGGACAAAATTTCTATTCAGCCAGTAATTGTTGAACTTGAGTGAATAAACAAACAAATGAGTGAATGAAAAAGCATGTAGCTCTGGATGGGAGATCTTTCAATGGATTCTGTGGTTTCCACACCCTGGCTTATAGGTGTCATCACAATAATGTTACTGAAATAACCAACCCTCATTATATCTAAACAATATGATTTTTTAAAGCATATTTTATTCCACATGCCACATTGGGTATTCTGAATAATCATTGAACAGATGGTCATACTTTAAAGTTCTGCCTATCGGATAGTATTAGCTTGGTATAATAAATCTTGACTAAATGCACATTCTTTGGAAAGAAATACTTCACATGTAGCTATTCTAGGTGAGAAAAGCATGTAAATGCCAGCTATCTGCATCGACTATTAATATCTCACAATAATAATATCTCCATGGAAAAGAAAGGCGCTGGAAATGGAAACGATAGCACCTTTCTGCTACATGAGAACACGGTGGCCAACAGGAAAGACCACAGGTTTTAGTGTTGGACCACTAGGCAGAAGTTGCATCCCAGTTCTTGTTCTCAAGAGACCAGTGACCTCTGACAAGTTATTTAACTTCTCTGAGCTCAGTTTCCTCATATGTAAATTGGGAATGATAGTAATAGCCACCTTACAGGGTTACCAGGAGGATTAGAAATAGCATGAGCTCAAATCCCTAAGTAGTTGCTCAAGAATATAATAGAATGTAGCAGGAAGCATAGCAGTAGCATCAGGCCATCTAATATATTTTGAGGTATGATGAGAGAAAATAAAAATGGATAGCTTTAATAAACAGAGTCTATATCAAAGAACAGTAGCAAGATAGGACTTGGCAAAATCTCTGTAAGCCTGAGAGCAAAGAATTCTGCTATCAACGTTTAGGGGCAACAGCCCTTAAAACAGCGGTTCTCAACCTGTGGGTCGCGACCCTTTGGGGGTCGAACGACCCTTTCACAGGGGTCGCCTAAGACCATCAGAAAACACATATATAATTACATAATGTTTTTGTGATTAATCACTATGCTTTAATTATGTTCAACTTGTAACAATGAAATTGGGGGTCACCACAACATGAGGAACTGTATTAAAGGGTCGCGGCATTAGGAAGGTTGAGAACCACTGCGTGAGATTAGATACTAAAAAAGCCATGATGTTAAATATTTACATTTTGGAACCTCCGGAAAGCAGGCCAATATTTTCTCGGCAGGCTCTAGCTGTATGCTTGAAGGAACACCAGTGCTGTTTATATTCCACACACGTTAGATGCTCTATGGAATGACAGATTGGGGACAGGTCCGAGCAAAAATGCGACAGAGGTAAAGCTAAATGGACTTCTGCAAGTCTCTCTGGGACATAACTTTCTGAAAAGAAAATACAGCCAACTAATTGTGCCTAATCACTGTCCCATCATGTTAGGTCCAGCATTCAAGCAGAGATTCCGCAAAGTGCTCTAAGGACAACAGGGAACCGGGCTGCCAGCATTATGCATTAGGAGGGATCTGTAGGCTGCTCTTTGCTGAAAACATGATAGATGACCTAGGCAGGCATGTCATTTCCTATTTTGTGCTTTCATTTTTCAGACCAAATTGCACTAAACCACAAAACCATCGTGTGCCCCATGATCGATGTCATTGACCACAATCACTTTGGGTATGAGGCACAAGCTGGGGATGCCATGCGAGGCGCCTTCGACTGGGAAATGTACTACAAAAGAATCCCCATCCCTCCAGAGCTCCAGAGGGCAGATCCCAGCGACCCTTTTGAGTGAGTAGCAGCTGAGGGAGGGGCCCAGGGAGAGAGGGCAGGTAATTCATTCCAGGGTGTCAATGGAGGACCCGTGAGAAAAATGACCTCTAAAAAAATGGGATAACACAGATGGAAACAATATGAAAAACACTGGAGAAAGGTCAGACCTACATGCTGTAGAAAAATCAACATGCTGCGCTAAGTGCACGGATCACTCCTTCCCAACCTTGGCTAAGTGTGCGAGGAGGTGTGCAGATGTGAAAATCAAGGAAATGCAGGGTTCACAGAAGAGGGAACGCATATTCTCCTTTTACATACTCCCGTAGATGTTTTCTTATGTTCAGGTTTCTCTATTCTTTTCACTTTATTATTTAAAATAACTATTTTGCTCTTCTTTTGGGAATAAATGATATGAAATACGAACTAGTATTCAAGCCTGTGTTACACCCTGTTGGGAACTGCCCCTTTATGAGGAAGCAGTGCTCCTGAATGGGTGTCCTCATAACTTATCTCAGGATAATCAACCAAAATGATGTATCCAGATAAATAATCTTTGATAACCCTGCCACTAATTTAGATTCTATATAGATACGAATTTATAATAATCTGTTGATTTCTATAAAGCTAAGTCCTTGTGTGTTTTTAATGTGGATATGAGAATTATCATGTCAAGAAAAAAGAAGAAAATTCTTTTTTCTTGACATGATAAAACAGAGCTTAGTTGGACAAACTGTTAGAACCATAAATGCTAAATGATGAACTTTTTCCAAAGTTAGTCCAGGGATTGCCCAAGGCATATGATTATCTATTCCTTATTACTACACCCTTTTGCTCTCATTAAAATCTTTGTAATTTAAAAACTATTACATATTTTTCTTTAGCGTAAGAAAAAAGTGATCAAGGCTTTGTGCACTCTGTCAGCATCTGCTTCAGATGCAATAAAATCACTATTGTCTTTTCATTAATAATCTGGGCTATGAAAGTTTGCGGTAGAGATGCTCCCGGCATCACTAAAACTAACACTTTAAATTACAATAAACATCAGGAAAACGTTTTCTCCAATTCCAGTCTTTAGAAAGACAAACTGTTGGGAAAGCAGAAGGGATTTCAGAAGACATTTGCTGGATAAAAAGAGATAGAAACCATTTAAAAAAAATAATAGCATGAAGAATACTCATTAAGTATTAAATATTCAAAATTTCTGAACTTAGGCCTCTTCAGACTCTCAAAATGCTAGAGAGGTTTTTAGAAGAAATAGGTAGACCCTTTATCACTCTTCCAAATGCTTTGGCCAAGATTTCAAGGATATGCAAAACTGCTAGAGACATTCTTCAGCGACCTAAGTGGAGGGGTTTCTATTAAGCATTTTAAATGGGCCTGGCAGAGAGATTCCCTTCAGACTTCCTGGCAGACGGGCTGATGGGGGGATTTAAAGCCAGGTTGTGGGTTGGGAGAAGATACAAAAAAATTCTTAAATACAGCGGAGTTGTTATTAGATGGCAGCTGACAGCATAGCCACAGTCCAGTTGTTACTTTCCGAGGCTGTCATGTTTCAAAGGCTGGAATTCATCCATGATAGCTTTTCAAATACTGTAATAGGACTGGGTTAGAATGTCCTTCTAAGGGGACTTTATTTCCACTTAGAAAGACTTTACTCCGACTGTAGTAGCAGAGTGGAGCTCCTGCTCTCTGCAGAAATAAATGGGTTCCAAATACTATCAAGGGGATCTGAAATTGTAAAAGTATTCTCAGCCCCCGCACTGACACTTGAAATGTTTGTCAAGTAGCCATCACAATATCAGCACCTTGTTTAACCCCAGAGGCTGGCAGGCTTGGTCCCTTTCAGGATTAAATTACCTCTTGTTCCTGTCACCTACTTAGGTCCTCATCGTCCTGTCCAAATTGCATTCCTCTTTGAATCCTACTGCCTTTCTGCTTTAAATCCACTTGATGCCTATGAATGTGGACACTTTAGCCTTTTATAATAAATTTAGCTTCCAGGAGGTGTCCACTTTGATGTTAAAAACTGCATTTGCCTTCCCGATTATAAAAGAATGGTTACCCAAAAGGCCAGGAGCAGCGTATCAGCAATTCCATTATCAGCAGTCACCTGAGTGTGCTCATCAACAGACGTGCTTTAGGCTAAAACTTGCTTCCCGGATATAAAGCTTTAAGATCCACAGAAGGAATGCAGTCTATCTGTGTATCACTCTCACAGTATTTAATGTTTCAAGAGGCTGCTTCATGGGTATAGGTGGGAGGAGGGGGAGAGGAGGCGGAAAAGATAGGTAGAAAGGAACTCAAGAGTAATATATAAAAGGGTTGCAAACCCCCGGACTTTTCAACAATATATGTGCAAGCATTACCTTCCTGTAGCAAGTTGGTCAAATGTCCTAAGTGACAAGACTTGAATTGTCTCATTTATTCTGCCATTATTTGAGTTTTTCAGTGACTATCTCTATTGACCACAGTAGTGTTTTTCAACCTGCAATACTTGTGAAAATAGTGGGGCATGAACAGTATTTAATTATTGAAAGTTTCAGAATATTATATAATATGTATGTATAAGTATTACTTCTCAAATATTTGATTTCATTTATAATGTACATATGCTCCTGGGTCGTAATATAAACTGTACTTCGCAATATAGTTCATTAACAGAGTTTAAAATCTACTAACTTCCTAACTAGGAATCAAGGCCTTCATTATTCTAACGAGGAAGAAAAAGGAAAGGTCACAGATAACCTTGGACACGATGGAAAAATTACTTATATTTGCAAAGAGCTCTAGTTTTCAGGCAAACTGTTCCTAGAATATGAGAGAAAATGCAATATTCATAGTTCAAGCTATTATATGGCAGACACAATTCTGATTGGATTGGATACATTTGATAAATGTTCTTTGTCTTTAAAAAATATATTCTCCTTTTTTTGGTGGCATATCTCATGATGTAATGCTTTTAGGAAATGCTTGTTATGGTTATTTGTGGTTTTTAGAAGGTCTCCTTATTCCTGGTTTATCTCTCGTGCAGGGCACTTAGGAATGTAAGCCCTTTCCATGTGGCAAAAAACATTATGCTCCTTTAGTTATGGTGACAAAGGGAAAGATGTTCATTTGCATTCTAACCACTAACTTCAACATTATCTCAGCATCAAAAGTTTAGAAAGGACCAGAAGAAATGACTTTTTCCAACTTCCCTTTAGCCCAAGCAACCACTAAACAATGTCTAAGACAGATGACCAACATTTGCTTGAACTCTTCAGGGACATAATATTTTTGCTGCCTCAAAAGACAATCCATTCTATTAGACTAAATGACAGAAAATTGTTGCCTCCTTGATTGCAGACTGTCTAATTCCTGTTTGATGATAGGGCTGTTAAAATTTAAAAACAGCCTATTCCTCCCAAAAGGGGAAAAAGAGGAACTTTTTCCAGCTCTAGTCCCAGAACCCTATGAAAGAGCATGCTCATTGATGTAACTGTTCAATACATGTAAATTCACTTGACTACTGTAGTCTCATCCATGTTTCCCCAACTTGTTCACAAAGACAGTGTGAAATAGTCCACCCAATATATCCGATACTCAGGCCCTAATACATGAGTCTGTCAACCATAAAAATACAGCTAATTTCTAGGGAATTGCACTAGAGATCATGCTTCCTTTGCTAAGTACTCACAATCAGTTCAGCTGTCCACTTAACTTTGCAGTTTCACTGTATTTTTTAGAACCCACCCCTGTTCTGTCTTTGAAATGTAGAAAAATTACTTTTACTCTGTCAAGCTTCCTCGGACAAATCTCCACAATTCCTCAAAGACTTCTCAGACTTAGAGTTTTGATCATCGTGGATAGAATTAATACACACAATCATTAGTGAGGACTGGCATTCTCTATTTTCTACTTCTGTGTAACACCAATTTCCAAAATTTTAAAAGTAAGGATATCTATGCTTGGGAGGTGAACTTCACAGGCCACAAATGTCCAGAAATCCCAGTGTCTACGGACACATCCGTTTGAATTCAGTAACTTCTCATTGTGGCCAGCTGCCTAGTCCAGAAATATCCTAGGACATGGGTAACAATGTCCATGACCTGTTGTGAGGCACCTGAAGGTTCACACTTCAAAAACCCAAGGTCCCCTGAGGTCTAAGGACCAAATATAGAATCCCTGTGGCCTGATTCTGCAATCCAGGAGTATGAAGCATAGCTCACACTAGTATGGATAACATTCAACCTCTGTTACAGAGGAGTGTGTCACTGTTTCATGGAAGTGGGATGCCTTCAAAAGATTTCCTGACAGTATCTCCCTTTGTTCTTTCAAGCGACAGAGAGCAGAGAGATTCCTGGGAACTTTCTGACTCTCTTTTCTATGCAGCAATATGGCCAACACCATGAGAAAGTCAGTGTCTCTTGTATAACAAATACAATATGCTAAATTTAAGGTTAGAATGGAATTGAATCAGAAAAAAAATGTGCAAATAATCATAAGTTTATCAAGCTATAAACTATAGAGACACTTCAAATTTATACTACAGAGCCTAAGTAACTTATCCAGTGTCCTAATTAATATATTTAACAATTCATACTAGAATCTGGGATTACTCTCTCACCTTCTGGTGCTGCATTCTTTCTTCTACACCATGAGGCGGGGCGGGGGTGATTAAGAGTTGTTATATTTCTACTACTATGAGTCAGGCATGGGGCTAGGAAATGTGCTTATATTGCTGACTCATTTAATCTTTGTCTCAAGTCTGTGAAATAAATAATACTGTCTGCATTTTTACAAATGAGGTAATTTAGGCTCAAAAAGGTTAGGCAATTTTCAAAGTTTATATAGGAAATCTGAAGAAAAACCCAGGCCTAAGGATTCCCACTGTTCCATGGGAATTGCCACCTCTCTTTTTACTCAGAGAAGCTACATCCTCTAAGCTTAAGGAATAACCATGTTCAAATAGAAAAAAAAAATAGAGAATACAATAGTTTTTTCTCAAAGCAGCAACACATAATGGGAAATGAGTATCAGAAAAAAAAAAATAGAGAATACAATAGTTTTTTTCTCAAAGCAGCAACACATATTGGGAAATGAGTATCGCAAAGCTAGAAGCATCAGTGGCCTTCACCAATTCTTGCTACAAGACTTGTCTCAAGATATGTTCCCTGTACAGGACACTGGGTAAATCAAAGTCATTCCAGCATCGCCTTATACAGATAGAATGTTCTTGCACAAGGTGCCTGGTGGAAGGGTATGAGTGGGCTGAGATCTAGCTGGTCCCTTGCTCAGAAGACCATTGACCCAAACTTGGGCTAACCAGCCTTGAGGAAGTGGGGCTCTTTCTCCTTGGTGGGCAACAGAAGCTTCACCTTATTAATGCAAAGAAGAGAACAGCAGATTGAGGATCAAGTTACTTGCTGCCTAGAAGGAATGACTAGCTTTGGTCATCTTCTTGATTGCATTCATTGACATTCAAGATATTAACATCCCACTTGGGTATATTGCAGTGGGGATTGAACTGTCCCTTAGCTTACTCAGAATTTCAAAGTAAAGATAATCGCTTACTCAAAACTTCTTGCGTGTGGGTTTTGACTTAATATTGGTCATTATGAGTTTAATCAAAATTAGTAAGCAATGAAACTGACTCCCCGTGCAAATAGAGACTGATCTAATTATGAATTTAATGTCAGATGTAAAGAAAAGTGATAACGTTAAAGATCTTCTCTACTTTCACCTCTGAGTTGAATTGAGCATTGCTCACCTCCTCCCACCCCCTTATTTTTTTCCAGCTCCTATTGAGCCACCTCCAAAGCCTGGAGTATCAGTTTGGTAGGATGGGAGAACTTCACTTATACTCTACTTCTCAAGCTACATCATTATTCTCACAGTTTGCTGTAATCTTCAAGCAATTGTTTCCAAACTTTCCCCTTCTCCTCAAAAAGTCAATTGTTGCATACAAGCTACCATAGTATGAGCTGCCTCAGTCTCCAACCAGATTATTTTCTACAATTAAGATTTTGAAAATATAGTTGCAAATTTTTGAGGTGATTATATTAGAGAGTATATTCATTGATTTAGGCTAGGGATGAGTTCCAGGAGAGTGAAATCGGACTTTAGCTCTCCAAAATCCCAACCACAGATCTCGCCTAAACTTTCCATTATTCCAGAAGTCCCTCAGTTAATCTAACCAAATAATCTACTTCATTAATGCCATTTGTCTAGTGCTTTGCAGTACGTACAGCACTTGCGCATTATCTATCTGACCTCTTGAATGATCTTTTGGTGTAAGTAAAATAACTATTGTTTTTTATTTATTTATTTACTTACTTATTTTATACATTTTTATTGATTTCAGAGAGGAAGGGAGAAGGAGAGAAGAAAGAAACATCAGCGATGAGAGAGAATCATTGATTGGCTGCCTCCCGCATGCCCCATACTGGGGATTGAGCCCACCACCCAGGCATGTGCCCTTGACTGGAATCAAACCTGGGACCCTCAGTCCACAGGCCAACGCTCTTTCCACTGAGCCAAACTGGCTAGGACTATTATTGGGTTGCTGTTGTTATTTTTTAATTTTGCAAATAAAGAAAGTGAGAAGCAAAGAAATTATGTTATAAGAGGCAAAATCAGGACTCCAATCAACATTTTCATTCACTCATTCAGATTTCAAATGTTATGTTTAGTCAATAATCTCATTACATTCAAATCAATGCCTTCTTTCATTCATTCAGACTTTAAATCCTAGAGTTAATCAATACTTTTCTTTTCCCCTCCTCTCCTTTGGAAGAGAAATGTAGGCACCCATTAAGTGAAGTAGTTTTATCAATTGATGTTTCATTAGTGAGTCTGTAATGAGAGCAAGAAAGGAAGCAGATTGCCTCATTCTCCATACTGTGTCCTTATTGCGAGAGCAAACTGGAGCTGATAGGTTGCAATGTCAGCTTTCAGTTTCTTCCTGATGAAGGAAATGTCAACAATGCCAGCTTCTAGTCTGCTTATAACAAGATCTAATTCAATATTTGACAACCACAAAAGGACAAAATATTTAGGGAAAAATACTGTCAAATTTCTAAATGGTGTTCTAATCTACCAAGGATGAGAATAACAGAAATGGCTTGAGGGTCTTAAAACTTATCAAAACGTTGAAAAAAACCAACCTCCCCCAAAGGCCCAAAGTGAAACTCCACTGAAGATTTCTTTTTGAGGGAAACACCGAACATAGGCAGAGATGTCCCAAAGCAAACTTGTTAGTCATCCATCTCTCCCCTTTGAAAACTCCCTCCCCATTGCTGGCTGGCACACTCTGTGGTTGTCTGGAGGAATTACCATCTAATCAACAGTTCTCTCCAAGGGGTGTGAGAATGCTTTCCCTCGTCAGAATATGCTCCCCAGAAATGACTATTTCTTTCCTCCCTCACCCTGGGGGCATGATCTTCACCTCAGCAAGATGGACCCTATTACTTTCTCCTATTTTTAGCACCCAGAATAATATCAACAAAATTAATTCCTAAATTAACAGTCGCTACCATTATTTTGTGGGTGCTGCCCTGCTCTTCTTTCCTTTGCCTTGTTCCCTTGAGATCTCTGAGCTCTTGAAGTGACCCTGGTTTTTAAGTGCCCTCTTCTTTTTTTAAAAATATATTTTATTGATTTTTTACAGAGAGGAAGGGAGAGAGATAGTTAGAAACATCGATGAGAGAGAACCATCGATCAGCCACCTCCTGCACACCCCCCCACTGGGGATGTGCCCACAACCCAGGCACATGTCCTTGACCGGAATCAAACCCGGGACCCTTCAGTCCGCAGGCCGACGCCCTATCCACTGAGCCAAACCGGTTTCGGCAGTGCCCTCTTCTTTTAATCCTCACCCAAGGGTATGTTTTTCTTGACTTTTAGAAAGGGAGGAACATCGATGTGAGAAACGTTGATCAGTTGCCTCCCGCATGTACCCCCAATGGGGATCGAACCTGAAACTTCAGTTTGTGCCCTGAACAGGAATTAAACTGACCACCTTGTGGTGCACAGGATGACACTCCAAACATCGGAGCCACCCAGCCAGTAGGTGCCCTCTTTCTGATTTCTGACCATGTGTTTGGACTGTTGAACTTCTTGTTTCTGTTCCTACTGCCTTTAAGGGTCACTCCGTCACAGGAGACCTGGTAGGTTATGCCATTTCAAAAGGAGGTAAGACCTAGTGCTCCATCCGAAGATAGAATGTTATTCCTATCTGCCCATCATTTGGGACTGTAGCCCAGGTAAAACCCTGGGACACCCTTACCATGACTTCTGTTCTAACTGCCCGCCTCCTTGTTTCTTGGGTAACATCTCCTCTTCAGCCTTGGACTTCTGACCCATTCCTGGTTGGGCTTCACTGCTACCAGGTTAGTTAGCTTCTCCATAGCTAGGTAGAGACTCAATTCTTCACCCCAAGCTCCTCTGGGCAGCATCAGTGGTCACCTCTGGACCTCCAGTGCCATTCAATAGTCACTGATAAGCCTGCATCACTTCAGATTCAGCAGTGGCTTCCCATGTATTAAAGAATTGAGGCATGCACAAACTTGAAATGATGACTTTTTATTGGCCATATACCTGTTGTTGTAACCATTAACCATTTGCTGTGCTTCCTGCACAGGTTTTCTGAGTCCATCTTTCTATCACAGGTGTGGTAACCGCTGTGTCCCCCCTCCGCCCCTCAAGATGTGACATGAGTCTACCAATATGCCCACCTTGTCTGGACTGACTTTTCAGTTCAGTGCTCTATAATATCAGCACACTGTGTCCAGATTTCTCGTTTCTGGCTCCTTTCATCAAAGCTCTGCTATCATTTACCTAAAGAGGAAGCTTCCATGCTCCCATGGAACTATCGTCACAGCTCCCCTTCCTAGTGCCCAAGGTTCAGCAACATTTGCTCTGCCCATAATAACATCGTACTGGAGCACAGTAGAAACAAGCAGAACCCTCTGCCATTGACCCAACTTTCGCCTTCCTTCCCAGAGAGGAATATGGACCCAAGGTCTGGCTGTACTCGGCATTGCTTTCTCATCTGAGGCTCCATTGCTCCAGCTCTGCTATCGCCTTTACTTCCCTTCTCAAGTCAACAGCTCCTGCTTATTTCCCTCTAATCATTGCTAACATGGATACTAGAATGGAAACTCCATGAGGCCAGGGAGGACTGTTTGATTCACTGTATTCAGCGGTGCATCACTAGCACCTAGTACCAGCACATAACAGGCACTCAATAAACATTATTTGAATGGGTGAAATAAATAGTAAGTTCAGGAGTGGAAGTGGTCCACCAAGGCTATGTGTATTTGAAGAAGGGGTAACAGGTTTTTAGCAAAGGATACTAGCTGAGAAAACTCCTATGGCACAGTATTTGCAAATCACAGTATTTGCAGGGTCTCACCCACAGACAAGTTTGAATACAGGGGACATTTTTTAAGAGGAGTGTTGTATAATAAAGAAAAAAAATATGGTTGAGACAAAACTTCAGAAGGCCTTTATTCTTCAGGTAGAAGGAAGAAAGATGATAAAGGAATGTTTTAGAAAACACTGTTCGGTAGCAAAAGGCTGCCTGGAATCATCTATATTATGAATGACAATCAGAGCCATTTTTAAGACCACAATTCAGGAGAAAACAATATCTTTAACAAAGAGGCTAGTTCTTAACTAGATAATGATATTGATCTTTCAGTTCTGTCCATTTCTAATGAACACCATGATGCTATAAGAATCTAGGGATATCTGTTTTCCAGACACCAACTGGAGCCCAATGGGAGTTGTGGACCATGAGGGAGCTAGCCAAAAGGCCCTGTTGAGGGTAGGGCTGTGATGGGTCAGTGGATGTGGTGATGATGGTCTTATAACTGCAGGTAGATAAGCATCACAAGCCTGGAGAACATGTACACATCTGAATGTCCCAGTAAGAAAACTAAATTTTACATGTGACGTTCTGATGATGTCTTAAAAGTTTATATTAGAAGAAATGATAAAAACTGGAGTTTTTATCCAGGAATCAGTGGGCAGTGGTCTGATGGTACTGATATGAGGCTGGATCTGAACAAAGAATCGGGACAGAAAGGTTTATAATTTGACCAAAGAGCTAGGCCAGCCGTGGGCAAACTACGGCCCGCAGGCCGGATCTGGCCCATTTGAAATGAATAAAACTATTGAAAAAAAAGACCGTACCCTTTTATGTAATGATGGTTACTTTGAATTTATATTAGTTCACACAAGCACTCCATCCATGCTTTTGTTCCAGCCCTCCGGTCCAGTTTAAGAACCCATTGTGGCCCTCAAATCAAAAAGTTTGCCCATCCCTGAGCTAGGCAGTGGTCAATTGAAAGTCTCTAATTCTGAATTTCTCTGCCACAAAGAGAGATATATAATTATATTATCATTATTATTATGTTTTTATTTTATGTTATGACTAGAAGCCTGGTGCACAAATTCATGCACCAGTGGGGATCTGCCCCTTTGGTGGTCAGTGCACATCATAGCGAGTGGTTGGGTGGCCTTCGCATATCATTAGCATATTACGCTTTGAGTGGTTGAACAGATGACCAGACACTTAGCATATTAGGCTTTTATTATATAGGATAATTATAATTTTAATGATGATGATGATTATATATAGTTATATATATGCAATCATATAGCACATAACGATATTTTGGTCAATGATGGACCACATATACCATGGTTTCAGTGTGGCTCAGTGATTGAACATCAAATCTTGCACCTGAAAGTGGCTGGTTTGTTTTCTGGTCAGGGCACATGCCGGATTGCTGGCTTAATCCCCAGCAGGGCATGTGCAGGAGGTAGCAGATCAATGTTGATGTTTCTCTCTCGTTGAGATATATATATATATCCCTTCTACTTTCTCTAAAATCAATAAAAAGATCTTTTAAAAAAAATTATAATAGGGTTGAAAAGTTCTTACCACTTAATGATGTTGTAACTGTATAAATGTAGGACAATGTATTACTCACATGTTTGTGGTGATGCTAGTATAAACAAACTATTGCCAGTTGTATAAAAATGTAGCACATATGATTATGTACAGTACATAACCCTTGATAATAAGCAACTATGCTACTGATATATATATATATTTTTTTTTGTACCGCCACATGCTGTAGAGATCTGTAGCCTAAGAGCAATAGGCTATCCCACACAGTGTAGGTGTGTAGTAGGCTACACCATCTAGGTTTGTGTAAGTGCACTCCACGACAAAATCGCCTAACGATTCAATTCTCAAAACATATCCCTGTCATTCAGTGATGCATGACTGTATCAGTTTTGCTTGTAAATCTCTTTAAGTTATTTTTCAAAGAAAGTGGATACATGTAAATAATAGGAGCAAGAAAGAGATTAAGCCTTGCTGTGAGTCTGTGCTGATGTCTTCTGAGATGGGTGGCCTTCATTCCAGATCACATGTGGGAGTAGGTGAGCGTCTCCATCTGTTCAGGCTGCTATAGCAAAATACTATATACTGAGGTTTATAAGCAATCGAAATTTAGTTCTCACTGGAGGTTTATAAACAACAGAAAGGAGAATGGGAAGTCCAAAGTGAAGGTGTTGGCAGATTTGGTGTCTGGTGGGAGCCAGCTTCTTGGTTCAGAGCCAGCTGTCTTCTTGGTGTGTGCTCACCTGGCAGAAGGGGCAGGGAGCGTTCTGGTGCCTTTTTCATAAGAGTGCTAACCCCAATCCCGCTAGAGACCCAGTTGCATGGTCTAAGTGACCCCTGGCTTTGATCTGTCCAGCCCCTATTCTCAGAGATTGGTCCTTTTACCCTACATCATGGTTATCCCTGTCTGGCCCTCTAGATTTTAACTCTCATCTACCTACCACTTGCCCTCCCCTCAAACATTCAAGAACATTTGGCTCCCCTCCATACCTATGCAGGATGATCTGGGATCTAATCTCATGCCCCAAGTCTAACTAACCACACCATACCACCCATTCATTCTAATAAGCTGCCTTATGCTGGTCAAAGTCTCTGGGCTTCGGGTAGTCTCCTGTGTTCTTTGGCTTGTTGATGAGTCATTCTAATCCTCCAATGTCTCTCTTTTTCTCTCTCTCCCTTCCTCCCTTCCTCCCTCTCTTCTACTCTCTCTAAAAATCAATGGAAAAAATATCCTTAGGTGAGGATCAACAACAAAAAACACAACAATAAAATCTATAATAATAAAAGCATAATATGCTAATTAGACCAGACATCCTTCCGGATGAAGCTAGGGCTGTGAGGGAAGCTCAGGTTCCAGGTGCCTCCCAGCAGCTGGAGGGAAGCCCAGGTCCCAGGTGCCAGAGGGAAGCCAGTGCCGGCAGCCTGGGGAAGGAAGGCCTACTCTTGCACGAATTTAATGCACTGAGTCTCTAGTAATAAAATAAGATAAATGTAGTATTACACGCAGAAAACATATAGAAAAGAGAAAAAAACAGGGGTTGGTTCATAAGAATGTCAGCAGAGAACAGGTCTGCCTGGCTGGTTGGCTGTGTCCTTACCACTTCATACGCGGACTGCGGACTCGGGCACTATGTTCTCCTTGCATGAAGACATGAACAAATAGTATGTGCAGGGATACTCTGTGCTAGATCTATCTTTCCACCCATCCCGTGGCCCCTCATTGCTAATCAGGCTCTGTTGTCTGTTGCTTAATTTCTGACCCACAGCAGCAATAGAATTTAAAATATTTATTAGATAGAAAGTGGAACTACAGACACTAGATCCACAATAGGATGATTTTTCTTGCCTTCAGAGTGAGAAAATACACTAAAGACATTTAAATGCATTTTTATACACAGGTGAATTGGAACACCATAAATAATGACTTTTATTAATCACAATTGAGCAATTTTCTATTCGTTGCCTTTTCTGAGAATAGTAAATAATAGATATGCCCTTTAAGTAATAGATTTCACAATTACTGATGTGCTTCTAATCTTTGCTTCTTGGTATCTAAAATTTTAACTAGGTACACTCTGAGAACTATTTTGTGGCTCCTCTAACATATAATTCTTCTTAGTCTGATGAATATTTTCTTTCCATTGTATTTAAGAAATTCCCTAGAAGTCATGGATAACTAAACAAAATCTTAAAAACTAAATTTAAAAAAATCGAATTCTGCATACTGTGCTAAGTTTATAAAATAAACTAGAATTCTGAGCAGCTGAAATAATTCTTTGAAAGACACGTGATCCAATAAATATACATATTTATCTATGTTACACATAAGTTACCTAGAACTTCCACGTTCAAATAAATTCCATAGAAAGACCATTTTCTCAACTGAAGTCATATCCACAGGCCAAATAATTTTCTCTTAACTAACATAGTATAGTGAATCTAATATAGAAACAAAAAAAATTCATTAAGACTAATGCATATACTAAAATAGTTAAAGAGAATTTTCCCTAAAGATCCTCTTTTGGTTTATATTTTCAAGGGTCAGGCATAGAAGAATGCTTATATAACCAGGGCTAAAATTTCCTGCCTGAGGAAATATCTGAGATTGATTGGCAGTGAAAAGATGAGTGGTAGATCAAATCTTTAGAAAGGCCATATCTTTTTTTATTTTAGAATTATTGTAGAAATCCAACCTAGAATGAGACTCTTGTTGCTGTGATACTAGTCAAAAAAAAGTCAAAATTACAGTTTGCTCAGGCTATTGTTTGTGTTATACCGCCACCTGCTGGGGGAAAGGGTAACTTGTAAAAGAAAGCATTGGCAAAAGGTGGATATCTTTCTTTTTGCAGAGGTTTTGACTCTTAAAAGTAATGCACACTGCAAATCAAGACAAACAGCTTCCAGGACGAATGTCCAAAAGTGTCCCAAGTTAAAGAAGGACAAAATAAACCTTGATTGTAAAATCAAGCAGCCACCTTGTGGCATTATTTAGAGGTGAGTTGCTGTAGTGACAAAATCTTTGTTATCCCCGCTAGCAAAGTTCTCCTGAAAGAAAGTGGAGACCAAAAAACAGTAGGTCCTGCGGTTGCTCAAGGACACTTTAGGGAGGTGTGAGGGGATCAATGGCTGGCACTAAAGATAGAAGACAAAAGTGGGAATCAAAAGGCCTGGATTCGCTCTAGACAGTTTGGCTCAGTGGATAGAGCATCAGCCTTCAGACTGGAGGGTCCTGGGTTTGATTACTGTCAAGGCTGGATCCCAGCCCAGAGGCAACCAATCAGTGTTCCTCTTATTGATGTTTCTCTCTCTGCCTTTCCCCCTTCCTTCCACTCTCTCTAAAAATCAATGGGAAAAGCTCCTTAGGTGAGGATTAACAACAATTTGCCATAGGAATACTGAGCACTTGCTGGCCAGTCCCATAGGCTGCAGTTTATGCATTGTGGTCTAGAGCCCAGCATGGTAAGACATAAATGAAGCCTTATCGCTGCTCTCTCTGCTTGTCTGCTGACGAACACAGAGACACAAACACTTACAGCACACTGTACAATGCATCGTACAGTGGAGGCGAGCCATACTGCTCTGAGTTAATCTGCCAAAAGGGACTGGGGCAGAGAAACTGGATGGGTGAGATCTGGGCTGCACCTTGAAAGATTAGCACAAACGGAGAAAGGAGGTGGGTGAGTGTCAGGGAAACAAAGGAGAACAAATGGCTCCCAGGGAAAGGAAACTGTGTAGAAGCACGAAAGGGCAGTAGATAGGAAACAGGAGTGGAGTAGCGGGTTCGGGTGAGGTGTGAAGGGCCAGCCAGAGGGGCGTCACAGGCTGTAAGTAGGGCCAGAGCCCAGGGTGGCCACTCGTTTCATTTGTCATCTTGGAAAATTACTTTCTTTCTCTGGACCTTGGGCTGCAACTCCATATAACACAAGGGCATTGACCTTGATGGTTGTTAATGTCCTAAGCACTAGGTGCAAATCCTAGCACTAAAATAGTCGAAAGTGACTTTGGAGGTGGTCTTTCAAGTAAGTGTTTACTTCTGAGGGGGGTACGCCCATCAGAGGAGGTGTTACTGTGGCCCATCTCCCAAACCCCATCACAGGTCAAAAAATTAATCGTAGTTGCTATACTGGCTTCTGTCATTTATTGAGCCTCGTCTAACTGCCAGCTACTGTCCTACTTTTACTTTTATTGACTTTAATCCCCAAAACAATCCTCTAGCTAATAATTATCTTCATTTAACTGATGAGTTAATGAAAGCTCACGGATGTGAAATAACTTGCTCAAGGCCACACAATTAAGTGGCAGAACTGAGATCCGCATCTAGGTCCCTCTGACACCACCCTCCAGCAGTGAGGCGACTCTCAGACACATAACCATGCATCTGTCATACGAATCGATGACGCTGAAATCTGCCTGTTTCAAAGAACTCTGTGTGGGAATTGTGGGAAGTTAATTACTGACTCCCAGGTCTTCTATGAGGCTGAACTGGGATTTTAAACAGGCATGGAATGTAGTTCCACCAATACGTGTTCCCTGTATTACTACCAGGCTAACATATTTTAAATTGGACCAACCGGGTGCTTTTGGAGACTCTAAAGGACTTTCTAGATTGACTTTTTATCTCTACCAGCAGCAAACCCTGATTTAATGGCCTGTGTCTGTGATAAAGTGTAAATTACCACCATCCTCCTTAAGCTGCAAAGATGTGTGGTTGTACAAACAAAACTACCTCTGGGAAGAGGTGACATTTGCTGAGCACAGCTAACCGGGGCCAGCCCTGTGGGCCAGTCCCTGCCTTCCTCAGCATAACTCAGGCCCAGGATTGGATAAGTGCCTCTCCTTGATGTAGTTCCATTCCACCAGCTCTGCTCTCACAGGTGGATGATGGTGTGGGTGTGTTAGAGTGGGACTTAATCTAGGGCCTTGTTTCCATAGAGAGCATATCTTATTAGATCTCTTTGAAGTGAAAAGACAAAACTAGCTCTTAGCTGGGATGTTAAAGAGGCACTTCTTCCTTCTTCACTTCCTGTTTTTGCATCCCCATGCTACCAAACAACCAACGATATCCTAGGGGCCTAGCTGATGAAACCCAGTGTTCTGTTCTCTGAAGCACCCAGCCTATGACACTTCTCATCTGTTACATCAGTGTGGGTTCCCCTTTTCCCTCCTCCATGAAAACTCCAATAATATGGTAACACTAAACTAGGTTTTTTATGTTAAAATTTTTTTTCATTTAAATCAAGTCATACTAAAATATGTATATCTAAAGCAGTGGTTCTCAACCTTCCTAATGCCGCGACCCTTTAATACAGTTCCTCATGTTGTGGTGACCCCCAACCATAAAATTATTTTTGTTGCTACTTCATAACTGTAATTTTGCTACTGTTATGAATTGTAATGTAAATATCTGTTATGCAGGATGTATTTAGGCGACCCCTGTGAAAAGTTGTTCGACCCCCAAAGGGGTCGCGACCCATAGGTTGAGAACCGCTGCAAAGGAATCCTTCACCTTCTAGAACTGGGATGCTTAATTACCTACATGAATTTCTCTTAGCCTATCCGGATGGCTATAGAGGACGTGTGTGTTTGTATAGGTATTTTCTCCAAGTTGTCGGGAAGTTTTCTTCAAGTACTACCAAATGAAATGCTGTAATTTTACTTCAAAGTAGTATTGAAAATACTGGTACTCATCTTGATAATGATGCCCTACATTTGTCTAGCAATTTGCAGTTTACAAAGTAATCTCATTTGTATTTCCTATTTGATATTCCTCACAGTTCCCTGAGCAGCCTTCTTAAATATTATAATACACATTTTACACATGAGGAGACAGGCATTTCAAAGTCACATTGTTAACAAGATGTTGAGGCAGAACCTAAACCCAGAACTTCTAACTCCAAGCTCTTTTCATTTGTGAGAAATGCTATTTAGCAAATGTTCTAAAAAGAAACCAGGAAAATTAGAATGTGAAATATGTTGCTCAAAGCCAGAAAAAAATAAAAAGTACAGAAAATGATTGACAGCCAAAGTCACCTTCCAACCAACACAGCAGCCTGGGTACTTAGTTGAGGACCTTTCCCTTTCAAGTGAGCAAAACCCAATTTACACACGTAGCGCCCAGTCAGTCACCAGTGACACTATACTTCCCATCCAGAAGACAAAACAGGCTGGGTGCTTAACGTGTTCAGGACAGTTTGCATAAGAAGGAGACCGTAGGGGCTCACATAACCCAGCTGCAGAAAGAACAAGGGCCTCACTTCTGGAACAGCTGGGTCTGAGCCTTGCATACCATCTGGACTCACTTCTGTCTCTGGTCTCGGCTTCTCCCATCTGGGCGACTTCATCTTCCCAGACCCCTGGACAGGAAAGAACCCTGGCCACAGGTCGTGCTTGTCTCATCATCTCACAGAAGACTTGACTTATCCCAGCCTGGATCGCAGCTGCTCCTGCCCCAGTCATTACTGCCAGGGTGAGAGTTTGGATCAGCAGCCCCACAAAACCACGGTGTGTGTGTGTGTGTGTGTGTGTGTGTGTGTGTGTGTGTGTGTGTGTGTGTGACCTACTAGGACAAGGGTGCTCTTCTGAGCTGACATTATAATTAGTGTCTGTTATTCCTGGCCACAAGATCAGCCCCTAAACTGGGTATATAACATCTAGCTCATACAAGTTGCTCGGTAGGTCACATTTTAAAATTAAAGTCCCCAATATATTTGGTTCTCAATATTCTGGAAACCTTACGTTGACAGTTTGTGGGAAAACTGTAATGTAAGGGAGAAAGTATAACCATTTGTCACTCTGAAGATATTGCCCTCAGTGGATACCAGAGAGCTTTACCTTGAAGACAAACTCGAGAAGGCATCTTTTCTCATCACCCAGGACGATCCTAGACAGGATGGGCGAAGGGAGCCGGAGTAGATGAAATCTGCCCTCGTGACCTGAGAATAACTGTAGGCAGCCCTCTTCCATCTGGCTGTCATCCCCCCGCCTCCCTGCCCTTTGCAGGCTCCGCATCTTCTCACACTTGAGCTCCGTCAAGATTAGTCAGAAGGATTGATTTAACCAGGTACCAGTCACTGATAACTAATGTGAATATAGGTCATTATTCTCTCCTCTGAAGGAGGACCCTAATACTAATCCCTTTCTGCTGTAACAGAATGTTCCGAAGGAGTTTTCCTGATATCTAGGAAGTATGGTTTAAGCCTCTAAACTGGAGGCTTTTTTTAACTGTCAGTAAATAATGAAACTCATTATTTTCTTTGGATAAATGGTAAACACCTATGAGAGAGGGGAGAAGTCTGCTTCCCCCCCCACCCCAATTTAAGAGCAAAAGCCCCCCGAGAACCCCTTGAAGGCATTGAGAAGGGGAGTTACAAGAAGAGAGGCATTTTGTTCTCTGTTTACTGTCTGCGTAGCCTGCTGGGTGACAGAGAAGTCTCTGCCCACTCTGGGTCACCTCTGGATCCGCAAGTAGGCGTTTCCAAGAGGGCATCCCTTGGCCCAGGAGTGTCCAGGCTGGAGCAGAGAGCCCGGTGAGTGCTCTTGTGTGGAGGGGGCGGAGGCTGGAGTGTGGCTGAGTGGCTCATGACAGCAAGCTAAGAGCGGGCACCTGGAGGAGAAGCCTGTGCTCTCACTGCGTTCGCCACTTGTTAGGACGAGAACAGGGAGATTCCCAGGGCCAAGGGGGTAGAGAACCAGGCTTGCAATCTCTTTGAAACACACTATCTAGGACAGTGGTCGGCAAACTCATTAGTCAACAGAGCCAAATAGCAACAGTACAACGATTGAAATTTCTTTTGAGAGCCAGTTTTTTTAAACTTAAACCATATAGGTAGGTACATTGTTATTAACTTAATTGTTATAACTTAATTGTTATTAACTTAATTAGTACTCCTAGGGCTTAGGAAGAGCCACACTCAAGGGTCCAAAGAGCCGCATGTGGCTCGTGAGCCGCAGTTTGCCGACCATGGATAGGAGAACTGCCTGCCGAGGAAATAGAGAGATGGGTTGTATTTCTAGGTCATGAGTTAAGGGAGGTGGCCACAAGAGATCAACTGGCCATAGAAAATGCATCACTGGTGTTAGAAGAGAACCCCTGTCCTAGTGGGTAACACCCCTCCTCCTGCCCCCTCCCCCCCAACACACACACACATTCACATTTGCATACTCACATCCTGATGGAGAGAGAGCTAGTGGGTGGGCATCTACTCTGACAAAAGAAATCCAACAGCCAAGAGAGGGCTACAAACAGCACCAGCAATGTAAAATGGACATGGGCCCATTTTCTCTGATCCCTCCTTCTCCAACGGGGGGGGGGGGGGAGCAGAAGGAAAGTGAAGAGAGAAAGCAAAACAGAATGAAAAGACACCTCTTTCTACCTCCTTCACAGCTTGTGTCAGAATCACAAGTGGACGAAGCTTAGAATTGGATGAAAAAGTAAAAGCTTTTCTTTCTGATTGAATGAGATTTTTTAATACCTGAAGAAGAAACTGTTTCTGGCCGAATTCATTTGTAGCTAAAGATCTGGGACCCACTCAAGATGTCACCAAAGGCAGAAAGCGATTGAAAGCAGTGACAGGGAGCGTCATAAAGTAGTGTCCTGATTGTACCCTACCAAGTTCTCCCTGATCACTACACTCCTGTGCTGCACTGAGAGGCTCTTCTCTTGGTAAAGGAATTCATAGTAGAGCGAGCAAGTGGGAGAAGCATTGATAACTCACAAAATCCTATCTAATAAAGATGTAATATGCAAATGGTCGTTATTAACCACCAACCGCGTAAGGACAGGATCACGGATCAGCAGGAGGGTGGGGCAGAGAGCGACAGGAAGGAGCAGGGCAGCAGGCGAGAGCTACTGGAGGGCAGCAGTGAGCTACTGGCACATGGATTCATGCACAGGGCTACTAGTAGTGTGATAACTACATAACCTGGTGCTAGGAAACTCCATCCATCTGGTGATGGTTGGTGATTGATTTGGATCTTAAAGGACTAGAAGATTTTGAAAAAGTGGAGAAAGATGAAGCCACTCCAGCTATAGGCAGTATTCTGAGTGGAGCCATTCAGGCAAAGATGAACGACCTGGTTTGATTGGAGTATTAGCTTCATGGGGAGTTATTGTCAGTGTTCAAGCCAAAAGTGTAGTCGAGTCCAAAAATGAATGGTATGTTTAAATCTAATGTTAAAATTCCGGATTTTATAGTTTAAATGAAA
>NW_006295824.1:1738537-1745364 GCF_000327345.1 Myotis davidii | reverse complement strand
TTCCAGTCGGGGACATGTGCCTGGGTTGCGGGCGCTTCCCCAGTCGGGGATGTGCAGGAGGCAGCTGATCGAT
Source organism: Myotis davidii (assembly GCF_000327345.1). Taxonomy (NCBI): domain Eukaryota; kingdom Metazoa; phylum Chordata; class Mammalia; order Chiroptera; family Vespertilionidae; genus Myotis; species Myotis davidii. The sequence goes on along the minus strand of NW_006295824.1, from coordinate 1,745,291 downwards.
GTTTCTCTCTCATCGATGTTTCTAACTCTCTGTCTCTCTCCCTTCCTCTCTGTAAAAAATCAATAAAATATATTTTAAAAAAATGAATGTTACTTGTGATATATTCTTCCCTACCTGCAAAACTTCTTATGACCACCTGGACCAGCAAAGAGCTTTCATTCACACCCAGTTTAATGTCTCTATGATATCCTTATGGGGCCTGGGGGATTTATTTTTCAAAACTAATAGTGCAATTTTATGCAATGCCTTTCTCCAAAGCCTGATCATATCAGCCTGTAAAGGCTTCCTCTGAGTTTTGGCAGTTAGATCAAATTAGATACAGAAGCCCAGACATCCTGAAGAGGAGAAAAATCAATGTAAATAAATGTAATTTCTAAATAAAATATGCTCTTACCTAATTGAAAAGTCATTATCCATTAGTCAAATGCAGCTTTAATCAGACATGAATGATGGAAGAATTCTATATTCAGAGGAAGAACACACGTTGGCATTTTAAAACCCTCATGTCTCATGCTATTAGCCTTGAAAACCTTTTACCAGGTAACTGAGGTGTGAGTTTTAATTCCCAATATCAAACCAAGAATAAAATTATTTTAATTATGGTCAACTGGGTAGAAACATTGATGGTCTAATTGCTAAGCAGTAAATCTGTATTCTGTCCCCAGGAGACTCACACCTGAGCCAAGTGATTCAATAATTCATTAAAGCACTTCTCTGTGCATCAATTATCAAATCATGTGCCTTGATTACTTGACTCAGGAAAGTTTCCCTTGTGAAAAGACTTTTAGCAATCATCAAAACATGCAAAAACCCTCTAACCTACTACACATTTGATTTTCATAGGAAGAATATAAAATCTTACCTCAACCTCAGTTATCTAGGGCACATGTGCCAAAGGCAATGTGCAAAATAAATGCAAGGGGCATGGCCTGGCTAACTTTATGCAGAATTATGAGGCAGGTGGCTTTGGGGGTCCCTACCTCTCTAATTCTTGTTTTTTTCTCCAGGAGTTTTATAGAGAATTGCTTTAAATATCATCATTTTTGTGGCCCAGAATCATATTTTATCATATTTGCATCCCCATGATGCCAAACTCAATGTTTTGATGCCTATATATAGATCATAAATTGATGCTTTTTCCATAGGTCATTTGTGACTTTGATGACCCAAAATACCAAAGGGGAGAAATATTATGAAAGAGAGGAAAAGTTAATGAACAAAAATAGGGGTCACTAAATAGAAACAAAAGAAAACACCCTCAAAGAATAGTTCTCTACATAGAAAAGGCATTTCACAAATATCTGTTGGATGATAACTCTACAAAAGATGAAAAGAAAATAAGAAAGGAAAACATTTTCAACTTGGGAGCAATGGCTTTGCCCACACTCCCAATAAAAAGCGATAAAATTTCATTGTGAACTTTAGCTCTTCTTCCTGTTCTAACCCAACTGCCTATGATAGAGATCATTCTAAGCACGATACTGCTGGATTAATGACATCCAGAGAAACATCAATGAGGAAAGGACAACTAACTGATTGGATAATCAATCCTCAGTAGCTGAAAACTGTCCTGACAGGGTTTAGCTAACTTAAAATTACAAGAAACTCTTGAGTGTTTCACCCTCTGTAATTATCGTCATTGTCAACACTCTTCTTGACGCTGTAGTCTTAAATGGATTCTGAAGACCAGTGTTGACACCAGAACTGAGTGCAAGGGTAGTGTATCTCAGTGCATCAGCACTTTATTTTTTTCTACATCTACTTTTTAAAGGAATGGCTCCAAAATGGGACCTCAATCTACTAGACCTTTGTCAGTGTATTATTGCATGGCATAGTAACACACTTCCTATATTTGAAAATCTCACGGTGGGAAATAGGGGGCTGGTGGGACCACGGGGAGCAAGCCCTTAATTCTGCCTCCTCCCCACTTTCTTCCCCGGCTGTACTTGCGATCCAGTTGAGGTCGATCAGGGATTTTGAATCTTGAAAGAATGGATCAGGTGCTCAGGGATAGACAAAGATTATTCACAGTGGCAGCAGCAATGGGGTGCAGTCAGGAGCCCAAGACATGGCAGCAAATGTCCAGGTGGCAGAGTCCAGAATGCAGCAATGTGTCCTCAGGGATGTGTCCATGGGGGCTGTCTTTTTCAGACTGTCCTTGTCGGGGATCTGGGTCTTGACCAAGACTGCACTTTTGCCTTGGCTGGGTGGTTCAGTTGGTTGAAGGGTTGTCCTGAACACCAGAAGGTTGTGGGGTTCAATTCCCAGCCATGGCACTTACAAGAGGCAACCAATCAATGTTTCTCTCTCACGCAATCTCTCTCTCTCTCGCTCTCTCTCTCTCTCTCCATCCTCAAGTAAGGATGGCAAAAAAAAAAAAAAGGCTGCATTCTTTTGATTCCCAACTGTTTTCTACACTGGACAATTCTGTGAGCCACCTAAAGTCCTTCTAACAAAATTCCTTCTCTATTTCTGTGAGACTGAGTCCCTCATTTGTAGGGAACATAAAGTACGCTTCTTAAAAAGTGTAATTTTCTGGGAAGTGAGGCAGTTTCAAATACAAAAATTAGACACAAATATTTGGAAATTGCTTACTTTTCTCACATCTTATTCCTCTGTACTGACAATGCTTCCTCACATGCATATAAATAGCTCCTAGAGTTACCAAAGACTCTACTAGAGGCCTGTTTACACTCTTGAAAAATTCTCTTTGCCAGCCTAATTAAAATAAAAAGCGGTCATTAAATTTGGGATTTAGAGAAATTTGTAAACAATCATATTAACCCATCCCCGGAGAAAATAAATCAATGGGGGACAGGGCCAGACTGTCAAATTAGATTCTCTCTTATTCAACTAGAGAACTTGTCAATAAAGGTGGAAAGCTTAACTAAGTTAGAGTTTGTTTCATTATACACACTGTAAAAAGAGCAACTGGCTTTTTCATTTGGAGGTAGTCATTGCAAATAGTTATAATGGCCAGAGAGTTCTTAATAAAGAGAATATTGCAGATAAGAGTTTATTTTTTGCTTTGCTAGAAAGATGTGAATGCACTAAAGTGGAAAGTCTGTGTTACCCCCATTAGGAGGGATTCAAGGTCACAGGTCTGAGCTGAGACATAGCAGGTGTAGTGCAGTCACAGCCAGAGTGATTACTTCTGATACTTCATGGAGAACATAAATATTGAAGAATCAGGGACCACCTGAAGTTGCTCATCTATTTCTCAGACAGTATTAAATTTATGTAATGCTAGTGACAGTAGAGAATCCTAAAATATGATGTCTTTAGTGTCTGATAGTCACTATGACCTTCTGCTAAGTTAAATAAAAATTCTCTTACGTACTTAAGAGTCTTGATTAAATTATGAGCCATTGTAGAGTCCTGGGAACATAGAGGAATAAAGATGGTGTGTGTGTGTGTGTGTGTGTGTGTGTGTGTGTGTGTGTGTGTGTGTGTGTAATATCTGCTAATACAGTACAATTTTTTGAAGGCGGTGTGGTCGCATAGAGTTCATCATTGTCTGAGTTGTTTCTAGATTGCGAAGTTGATATACCTCCAGTCGTTGTAGGAGAGAGAATCAGTGTTTCATTGGAAGTTTTAGTGTGCTTAGCTAGTCCTGAAAATACAATACTTGTTTCAAAATGCTGAATCACCTTTGAGGCAAAGAGAGAATGGCCTAATATCACAAAATTTAAAACTTCTACCCAGAGAAATTTTACTTTTTTTTTACATTAAAAGGGTAACTTCTGGACATGTAGTAAAAGATCCTTTTGGATCAGACCTGAAAAACAAAAGGTGTTTTATGAAAACATTTGTAGTTTTCAAGATGATTTTAGGCAAAAGTCACAAAATTGACAGTCAAATTTCTGAAGACTAGTTGTCTTACCCTTTCTAGGTATGAGCCTAATTCAAGTGTCAGAGGCAAATGCTTGAAATTACTTTCAAGTGTTTAAATATTCTTAGAGCTAAATATAAACATGTCCTAAGTAAGTAAGCTGTACAAACAACCTGTAAAATAAACCTAAAACCATCACAGCCAATTTTTTTATTTGTTCATTTTCCACAATGCCCTTATTTCTGAAGAAATGAAGATATATTTTATCCTGGAATTTTTTACTGTTTTAAGACACTTCTTTACTCTTAATCAAGTGGTTATCACATAGAGAGTCTCTACACACTGAGTTGAAATTCTTCTTCAGGCTTAGTTTTAAATATACTCAATTGAATCTGTTTTAAGCCCTTATTCTCTGGCAGCAAGGCTTTGAGCATTTATCTTTCCCCACTAACCTTCAATTGTCCTACTTCGTTACAGTAGGTCTCATGTAAGTTAAGATAATCTGTATCATTCTCTTCTATGTTCCCCCAATCCTTCTTCTGAATCTTTCTTTATGCCAGTGGTTCTCAACCTTCCTAATGCCGCGACCCTTTAATACAGTTCCTCATGTTGTGGTAACCCCCAACCATAAAATTATTTTTGTTGCTACTTCATAACTGTAATTTTGCTACTGTTATGAATTGTAATGTACATATCTGATATGCAGGATATATTTTCATTGTTACAAATTGAACATAATTAAAGCGTAGTGATTAATTACAAACAATATGTAATTATATATTCAATATGTGTTTTCCAATGGTCTTAGGCGACCCCTGTGAAAGGGTCATTTGACCCCCAAAGGGGTCGTGACCCAAAGGTTGAGAACCACTGCTTTATGCCCTTCACAATTTATCCATTTTCTTGCTTATTCATGCAATAATATTTATTGAGCAGCTACTCTGCATTGAGCACTATATTAGGTACTTGGAGATGAAGGAGATGAAATGAGCTAAAACACAGTACCTACCCTCTAGCAGCCTCGTGTCTATCGAGTAGATCAATAAATGCAGAAGCACCACTTGTACCGAATTGCAGATTACTCAGAAATGCAGGTGTTTTAAAATAGTTCAAATATAACTGTCTCAGTCCAGTCAAATGAATGTTTCTGTGACAGAAAAAGATATGTGCTTCCCAGATTCCCTTTCAAGGAAAGACTTATTGTCCCAGCTGCTAAAAGGGCTGTGGGTGGATGCTTTCAACACCCTTGCTCAAGTATGCCCTTTCCAGGGTGGCCCACAGCCAATGACTGAGGAAAAGCATGAATATTTATGCCCAACACGACGTTCCCTGTGGGGCCAACTGACCTTCAGGCACTCAGGCAGTCCAGTTCTCTCTGTAATCGCTCCGCTTCCTTCGCTTCCCTTCTCTGGGGTTGGTTCCAAGGACATTTCCTAACAGCATGGTGCCAGAATCAGCTTCCTGGAGAACCCAACTGGTAGCATTTCTTGAGTGGATTTTTTTAAATGAGCCCTGGCCCTAGCTTTCTTGCACTAGAATGTGATCTTCAGGAATATGATACTGGAAACTGCTGCATTAAATAGAAGCATAACAATGATGGTTATAATAAGAGCAAAAGGTTTACCCCATGCCAGGCATGTGTCTAGGGTTTTGTAGGTACCAGCTCATTTAATTCTCACAGATGTCTAATTCTTTAGTGTACGTTTCATTGCATCATTGGTAACTACAGTGGGATTATGCGTTCGCAGCACTTCTAAATAATAAATAACACTTACCATGCATGAGCTCCTAGCATGTGCCAGCACCGTTAGAGGCCCTTTATAGCTTCAAATGCTTGCCCTAACGTCTCCGTGAGTTAGGCCAGGCCTGCTGATTCCCATTTTACCAAAAAGAAAACAGGTTCCTAATGAGTATGTGAGTCACCCGAAGCCAGAATTCAAAAGTAACAGAGATGGTCTCAAATGTGGTATTTCTATTTCCAGAACAAGTGATCTCAAAGATAACTTAGATATTTAGATTTATTTAAATTATGCTTAATCTAGGAACTATACTTAACAGGTTAAAGTCACCATCCTTTTTAAAAAAATATTTTTAAATTGAATTTTAGAGAAAAAGAAAGGAAGGAGAGAGAGAGAAACATTGGTGCAAGAGTGAATCATCAGTCAATTGCTTCCTGCATGTCCCCTGGGGTTGGAGCCCACAGTTGGAAGCCCAGCCCGGTCATGTGCACTGGGGGGGATGATGTCCAACCAACTGAGCCACACAGGCCAGGGCAACATACATCATTTTTAATTGTGCCACCTTAGACCGTCTCCAAAATCTCAGAAATGTGGAAAGCAGCATCTGATCATTAGCACAGCTATATAGCTTTGATCGGGGATTTCCTTTTATAAACCTAGATGGCTTGAAGACACTTGTTCTCCAGAGCACCCCTGAGGATGTGTGAGAGATTCACCCCAAATAAAGAGAAATCATGTTCTTCAGTTTTAAACCCACATGCTATGAGTGAATCACATCATATATTTGATTCTACTTTTAGTGTCATGATGCAAAATTCCAGGAAATCCCAATATACAATGTATAATAATTAGGTCATAATCTGTTCTTTGAAGATAAATTTAATTTCTAAAGAACGATTGCAGACTTTAGCCCATGAATAACTGATTGAATTCAGCAAGCAGCAGCCCCTCCTGTGGCCTAGATTGGGGAGCTTGCCGGGCTGGTGTTCCTCGGTGGTTGGGCGTCCACCCACGCACCAAGAGGTCGCTAGGCTGATTCAACGGTCAGGGCACATGCCTGGGTTGTGGGCTCAGTCCCTAGTGGGGGCCATGCATGAGGCAGCTACTGATGTTTCTATCTCATTGCTATTTCTATCTCTCCCTTCCTCTCTCTCTAAAATCAATGAAGACATATTTTTTTAAA
>NW_006295824.1:1704970-1738472 GCF_000327345.1 Myotis davidii | reverse complement strand
GGGAAAGATATAAGAGTTTTTCCTTTATGTCATCTTTTTTTTCAAGCTTTATTGTTGAAAGTATTACATCTATCCCTCCTTTTCCCCCATTGACCCCCATCTAGCCCACCTCCATCCCAGGCCTTAACCTCACTGTTGTCTATGTCCATGGGTTTCGCATATATGCACACAAGCTCTTTGGTTAATCTCTTCCCACCTTCCACCCACCCCGCCTTCCCTCTGAAATTCATCAGTCTGTTCCATGTTTCTGTGTCTCTGGATCTACTTTGTTCATCAGTTTATTTTGTTCATGAGATCCCACACATGAGTGAGATCATGTGATACTTGTCTTTCTCTGACTGGCTTATTTCGCTTAGCATATGTCATCTCTTTTCATGGCAGTGAAATTACATGAATTTGCCACCTGGGAAATACAAAATCATAAATTCCTCTTAAACAAAATGAAAAAGAAAAGAAAAAAAGAGGATATCTGAATTGTTTTACTATAAGCAAGTTAGCTGTGGGGGAGGAACAGCCCTGCCGCTGATGGGCGATGCCAGCGTTTTGGCTCAGGAACAAACACAGAGAATAAAGAGCTGCCAGGCTCACTCCTTGACTCGGCAAATGCACTCACTCTTTTTCTCTATTATTTCCCTCCTGACAGTTGTTTCCAGCAGTAAAAGGTGAGCACACCCTCTGGGAATGGGTTAACCATAAATGACTGAGATCCTTGTCAGAGGCCCACTGTGGCCGACACCCGTCTCCTCCAGTCCCAGGCCTCACAAGGGCACTTCATTTCCACTTTATTACTTTTTTCATTTCAAGGGCAGGTTCAGGTCCAAGGGAAAATGCCACTATAAATGGAGGTTCTTGATTATAGGCCAAAGTATCTGCCCTATCTCAAGTCCACCTCCTCCACTGCCAGTCTGTCTCTTTCCAACATTGCCCTTTTCTGCAACTGCAGAATCCCAGCCCGCTGCTGTGTGCTTGAAAGTTGCTTGGGTAAGACCTTCCTGGAACAACTCCTAACGAACATGCATGAGCCCTGCAAAGTGTTGCTTCATTGTCCATTTACTCTGCTTCTAACCTGACAGCTGACAGCCTCCTGCCCTCGGGGAAAGAAAAGCCTGTCTGCTGAGAGCCATGAAAGGTTTGCTTTCCTTCCCTGTGAAAGTCAGGGTGACTCATCCAACGCTTTCTTCTATGACCTGATGTTGTAAAAATTGCAGTCATTTGGCTTTCTCCAGAGAGTTAAAACAGCGAAACCACCATGGCAGCTGCCTTGCTTCTCAAAAACTCCAAAATAATAACAATCATGGAATGCATCACAAAAGAAGTGACAAATCCCCTTAAAGTAACTCCTAATGATGCAATTTAAAAGCCATTTCAAAACAATGGTTGACAGCCTGGATTTGGAAGAAATGTACAACGGAAGAGAGATGGCTTTCATTCTGCAAAATAAGGTCGTGGTTCGTTCATACGGGGCACATGGAGCCACTTAGGACTTGACTTTCTGCCCCGTACAACCGAGATTTCCTGCAGGGACACTGGTCATTGCGAGAGCGGAGACCCGGAATCACGGTCATCGATGTGATCTTACTTCATCTTCACGATAGCGTGTGACGTTGTGCAGCGGTTGTTCCTATCCCCATGTCCCAGAGGAGAAACTGAGTCTCGGAGACATTCACTTACTGCTCAGTCACCTACAGCTGGCAAGTGGCAGAGCTAGAACTCAAATCTTCTTTCCAGAGCTCATGTGTGTTTTTTAGTCTCTGCACTGGGTTTTAGTGACATATCAAGTTCTGTGGAGGTTTTGAATTGAAATTAATTTTTCCTAGTTTATCCTAAATCTCCTTCCTTAAAATGTCCAAAAAGAGAAGGTCTCTTCTTTGTCAGGCAAAACAGTGACTATGTGGGTGTCAGTGTATGAGAATTAACATTCTTTACTTTTTACTCTTCTCCTGAGAATATGTGTGTGTGTGTGGGGGGGGGGTTATTGATGAGAGAGAGAGAGAGAGAGAGAGAGAGATCAATTGGTTGCCTCCCATACCCACCCCGACCTGGGATCGCACCCACATCCTTTTTGGTTTACTAGATGATGCTCCAGCAGCTGAGCAGCCAGCCAGGGCAGAATTAGCATTCTTTTAAATGAGAATTTGACTTACCAAACAGTATTTAAATGGAAAGTTTGCCAAATGTGGTGTTCTCAGTCTAGTTACCACAGGTCAATTCTGCACACATTTTATAGGCAGCTCCGCATTGCCATTTATATTAGATTCACCAGAACTTTATTAACTTCTGGGAAGAGTTATCACTTTTGCATAAAAGCAAAACAAAAAGTAATGTCCTCATTCATAGAAAGTAAAATGTAAATCAAAGAGAAAAGGAACATAAAAGTCACCTTATGTATAGGTACACGAGAATCAATTGTTTTTTTAAAAAAATCAGATATCCCGGACCCCAGAGATAATAATTCCATAAATCTTCAGTGGATTCCAGGAACACTTCATTTCGGTGCTATTCTCATGTGGATGGTTTCCCCACCACACTTAGAAATACATTGGACGTGGTGGGTGGGGAGCACCTCTGGGAGGAAATGGGTTTCCAGAGAAGCGCTGCAATTTTGAATTTGCAAAATGAGACAAGTTACCTTCCCTGATGTTGGCTTTGAATAGGAGCATGGTTAGTAATATGTGATTAAGTTCTGCCTTCAAAAATTGCTGAGGGTGATAGCAATTTAGTGACTAATAATTTTCCTAGCTTTTAGTTTGATGTCTCTCTTTGCTTTATGTTTCAGCATTTATTAGCTAATACAAGTAGGTGTGCTAATCCACCCACATTCCCAAAAGTTATATAGATTTGGGACTGAGGGCTGTTGTTTAACACTGCACATGTGCCCCTTAAATAAGTCTGGCATTATTACTGAATTCCTGAGCCCCCTCTCTCCTTTCTCTTTTTTTTAAATTTTTATTGTTTAAAGTATTACAGATAGTAGTACATATGTCTCCCCCCACCCCATTGACTTTCCCCCGGCCTCCTCTCCCCCCCCCCCACATGCCCTCACCCCACCCACCCAGTGTCTTGTGTCCATTGGTTATGCTTATATGCATGCATACAAGTCCTTCAGTTGATCTCTTACCTCCCCCCTCCCAACACTTTCCAGCCTTCCCACTGTAATTTGAAAGTCTGTTCCATGCTTCTCTGCCTCTGTATCTACCTTTTTGTTCATCCAGTTATAATGTTCTGCCTCTTACGATTTGTAGGTACAATAAAATTTCATTAGTAGAGACCTTCAGTGGACTGAAATGAACCTCTAACCTGTTAAAAATGATTCGTGAAAACAGTGATGGTCTTTTGACCAGCAAATTAGTAGAGGGTTTGTTTTTATGTTATTTTTCAGTGCAAGGGAGACAAGCAAGTTCATCTATTACCTGTAGGGATGTAAAGTATGTAATGTTTTAATCATTCTAGAAATTTGGAAATTTGTATTAAAAGTTTTCAAAACGGTCATACTCTTTGGCTCAGCAATACAAGGTCTATCCTAATAAAAATATGCACAAAGACTTATAAACAAATATGCTTACAATAGTAAAGCTTGTGAAAGCAATCTAAATGTTCACAAATAGGGAGATAAGTAAGTTATACTATATTCAAATGATGGAATAGAATGCATCTCATCTTATGAGCGTTTAAAATAATATGAAAATGCTTTTCATGGAAAGGTCAGTCTTTAAAAGTAAATTATTTATGGTATTATTTCTCAACTAGTTTAACAAAAAGAAAAAGAGTTTTAAGAAATACTCCAAGGTGTTAAAAACAATTATCTTTGGAGGGTGAGGTTGTGAATAGTTGGTATTTTGTTTTTATATATTTTTTAGGTTTGCCATAATTTCCTAATTTTCCTAAAAAGCAAGTTCTGCTTCCTTTCTAATGTAATACAGGCCACAGCTATTGATGTACTTCAAAGTGCACTAAGAAATGAAGGGAAAAGATGGGTGCCTTTTTTTTTTTTTGTCATCTTATGATACAGCAGCTGGCTTCCTTCAGAAGGAACCGGGAAAGAGCATCCAAGTGAGAAGCCACAATCTTACTGTTACCCAATCTCGGAAGGCACATTCCATTACTTGTACCACATTCTGGTCATTAAGGCGGTGACTGAGTCTAGGCAGCACCCAGGGGGAGGTGTCACACAGCAGCATGACCACCAAGACATGGGGACCCTTGGGAACCATCTATGAGGCTGCTGACTCCATAGAAGTCTAGGCATAATGTTCCTATTGCCCGTGGGGGGGAAAGACTCTCTGTTTCCCCAAACAGAAAACCTGCAGATGGAATTTCCCAGCGGGTATTTTCTTGTTGCACATGGAAAGGTTTATCAGTTATTAATGTTCAAACTCATCTCATGTCCCTCCCAACTGAGCTCTGGCTCCCCGTCGTGCTAATGCTACCCAGGGAGGGGAGAGCGTATGTTCCTGGAATCTCTGGTTTAAATTTGGAATGCACTTTCCTAGAGAAAGAAAAAATATTATAGTCAATGTGATTCCTAGGTCAACTATTAGAAGCCTGTTCAATACAAACTTTAAAATTTTAATAGAGACATAAACCTCAGGAAATATAATAGTGCTACTTCAACATCATCAAATCTGATAATATTATAATGATTCTATAATGAAAAATACATTTTAGGGTCTAAACAACTGGCTTACAAAACAGAGATTTGGAACATAATCAGTTATCTTTTTTCTGTTATATGATTTCTAGGGTAAATGCTCGCATTCTGAAACCCATAAAATAATTAGGCAGCTGTCCATTTAACCCCCGAAGAGTATTATTCAATAGGAACAGCAATAGATTTTCTGTCATATGGAAAGGAAAAATGAGCCATCCCATATAGTGGATTTCAGTTTGTTGTTTAATAACAATTATGTGAAATTGCTAATCTAGTAGCATTAGTGAATCTCTCTCTGCAATGAACCTTTCATTTATAGTGAAGAAATTAAAAGTATTACTATCATCATTGCTAATTTACATATCGATTAACAAATAATGTATTTGCTTAAAATAATACCATACACACTGTAGGGATTCAATAATTGTTGAATAGGAAACTTTGAATATTAATATTTCTGACAAATCTAATCCCAAATATATACTACAAAGAAGTTTAGGGGTTTTATGCCACATATATAAGCATTACCTAAATATGATGATGGTAATTTTTTTGGTCTTAAAGTGTAATTAATTTATCTTCCTTCTCCTCCTCCTCTTTCTTCTTCTTCTTCTTCTTCTTCTTCTTCTTCTTCTTCTTCTTCTTCTTCTTTCTCTCTCTCTCTCTCTCTCTCTCTCTCTCTCTCTCTCTCTCTCTTGCTCCTGGCTCAGGTTTCTGATAAACACACAGCAAAAAAATTTCCATAAAAATAAGTAACAATCACTTTTTTACTCTTTGGCATGGAAGGACAATAGCAAAGCATTACATTTTCTTTTTCCTGCAACTTTATAGCAGCCACTTGACCTATAGCAACCACAAGCCAAATTTTATCTAAGCGTTTTGTCATTTTGAGGGTAGACGTAGTGTTGCATCTACCTTGAGGAATTTATTTGAGATAACTCTCACAAGCTTATGAGTTCAACTATCTTGGCCTCGGATGTATGTTTTGCCTTTCTTTTTCCTTTTTGGATCTAGCAATATGTTCTATTTCATTATAGAGCTCTGTGTAGGTGCAATATTCATATTTTAATATTTTTCCCAGCCAAGGTAGACATAGTTAAGATATAATAACAAATGTGAAAGTTATGTATGTATTATGATTTTTTGAAGTACTTCTCTTTGTTGAGTCACTTAATTTGACTTCAACTTTTCGAATGATACATTATTCCCAGAGGCTGTGATGGATACATTTTTTGAGCAAACATTTACTACGTTCCTGAATGGGGCAGGCACTGTCTTGAATATTAAGAATTGGATGAGGAAATGAGACATTCTCTGGCCTCAGTGAGTTTTTAGTCTAATGAAGAAGATGGACATCAACTTAATGTTCACACAGTTTTTTTTTCATATTTCCTCACTTTTTTAAGAACATAAAACATCTGATAAATTGCTGTTTGCTATTCCAGCAACTCATTCTATGGTATTTTGTTACAGCAGCCTGAGTAGACAGATACACTGGTCCTGCCACACACAAGGGGAGCTAATCACATAATGGTATGAATGCCAAGGGCAGAAAGCATAGGACCCACCTTGGACTCTATCTACCACCCTAGGTAATCCTGTAGTAGACATAATTATTTCCAATTTACTGTCGGGAAATCTCAGTAAAGGTTGAAAAAGTCAATTAATTTATCTATTGCTATGTATTTTGTAAATGATAAAGCAGGGATTAAAATCCATTCTGGTTGGCCTCACTGCCATATTGCCACCACACAGAATGACAAGATTGTCTGTAGGATTTCACCCCTTCCTCCTCTTATGAGTTTCCTAATCTCTGAGTGTCCAGGGTTCTCCTATCATTTCCTGAAAATCATGATACATCTAACCTTGGTCATGAATATCTGATCTCCCAGGATAGCAACTTGTATTTGGACTCATTTAATGGCCTTACATGGTGACTATCTAACTAGTGAAATAAACTAAATATTGACAATAGCTTATTGCATTCTGCCACTCAGATAAATATATTTGTATTCTGAAAGGGTATTATGAGAAAGAATTTATGACAGATTTACATTCCTAATATAATTTTTATGTTTTTGCTTTATGGAAACCTTCTTTCCAAAGCAGTCTCTGCCAAATCCCCTCTATGTCATTGGCAAAATAATTTAACCTCTTCATAAAGGAGGGGAGATGACTCAGTGACCTCTAATATCCTCTCCAGTTCTGTTTTCATGTTTTTGTTTTATTCTTTCCTCTGTAACTTCCAATGATTTCTTACAATGTAGTTGCCAAAATTGCTTATCAAACATTTAAGAACCTACCTAACCTGGCCCAAATTTTCCTTCCAAATGTATTCACTATATTTAAGTCAAACTTTTCTACTTAGATGTCACATATACGTTTCTTCCAAGAATGCTTTGCCTCTTCCTCGATGCATTTCCTGGTCCCACCTTTCTTCAACCCAAGAATAAGTCTCCCCAGCTCCATGATGCCTCCCCATCTACCTCAGCTCCTACCCTAACGGGTTGTAAAAACTCATCTGCATATTCAGTTGACTCTTGGATTGTCAACTTTTCCTATAAGTACCTCCGAGTAAATTTCAAGCTCTTTAAACACAGAAAATGCCTTCTACATCTTTGTATTAAGAATCCTATGTAGCCGAAACCGGTTTGGCTCAGTAGATAGAGTGTCGGCTTGCGGACTGAAGGTCCCAGGTTCGATTCCGGTCAAGGGCATGTGCATGGGTTGTGGGCACATCCCCGGTGGGGAGTGTGCAGGAGGCAGCTGATCGATGTTTCTCTCTCATCGATGTTTCTAACTCTCTATCTCTCTCCCTTCCTCTCTGTAAAAAATCAATAAAATATATTTTTTAAAAAAAAGAATCCTATGTAATAAAACCCTAATATGCAAATCGACCGAGTGGTAGAATGACTAGTCGCTATGACATGCACTGACCACCAGGGGGCAGATGCTCAATGCAGGAGCTGCCCCCTGGTGGTCAGTGCACTCCCACAGGGGGTGCGCCACTCAGCAAGAACCCGGGCTCACGCGGCTGGTGGGGGCGCAGTGGTGGTTGTGGCAGGAGCCTCTCTCGCCTCCGCCTCCATGGTGGCACTGGGGAGCAGCGAGACTGGCTTTGGCTCACAGCTGGGGAGCGCAGTGGCGGTGGTGGGAGCCTCTCCCACATCTGCTGCAGGTAGGAAGTAAAGAACAAGGGGTCTCGGGCTATGAGAGCCCAGATTGCAAGAGGGGTGTCTGACTGCCGGCTTAGGCCCCATCCCCCTGGGCCAGCAGACAGACATCCCCCAAGGGGTCCCAGACTGTGAGAGGGTGCGTGCTGGGCTGAGGGACCCCCATTCCCCCTCACCCCCCCACCCCCAGTATACAAATGTCATGCACTGGGCCTCTAGTATAATTATAAGTAATGTAAAGTCAAAATACTTATTCATTAAGTTGATATAACCCCAAAAGGTTAAATTAATGATAAATTTCAGAAAACAGTATGGGTTAGAGAGGAGGACCTGGAGAGCCTTATGCATCCTCTAAACACATCGTTATGACTTGCTGTGCACTCTCCTAGCAGAGACTGCTTCTCTAGCCTATAACTCGTCACCTCTAAATACCCTGAATTTTTTAATCTCCCATGTTACTCCTTTCAACTAGAATGCCTTTTGCCCTTCTGTAACCACCTACAAAAACCCTCACGGGTGTTCAAGGCCAAATACATTTCTCTTTACCTCATGAAAATGTCCCTGACCTTCCTAGTTGGAATGAACTTCTCTCTCCCCCTGTTGCTTTCTTACTTTCTTGTCCATCTTTTATGGTATTGAATTATAGTTAGTTTTATTGCCTCTCTGAGTTGCCACAATGAGAACGTAAGCTCCTCGAGAATGGAAACTGCTTCTTTCATGTTTTCTTTTATATCTTTCAGAGTACCAGGACAGACCTTGTGATAGTACGTGATAAAATAACATTTCTTAAGTTAATTTGGGAAAGATGCCTCAGCAAATCTAGCCTGCCTTTCTGCTAAAGGACATTGATGCCTCACTGTGCTCTCTTCTAGAGATTGACTGAAAAGAAACCATGCTCTAACTCTGACAAAACTCTCTTATTTCAAACAAAAGCAAAAGAGCCTATCTGAAGTGGGCATAATTATGCAAATGGGAAGCTAGCTAAGAGTCTGAGACTTTTCCGGAGAAGAGGGGAGGGGGAAACAAGCACACAGAGTTTGACAAATGGTTTTCCTAAAAGGTGCTTAGTGTAAGACTGCTGGTGCTGAAGATTTTCCAAGTGGTAGAGGCGCATGCATGTTATTTTTAACATTTTGTATTTAATTTGTATGAGAAAAGTATATAGATATGTCAAGGATAGTTTTGCTTAGGATGCAGCTCAATTAAAGGTTTTTTTAATCCTCATCTAAGAATATGTTTTTGTTTGGGGGGGCAGTTATTGAATTTTAGAAAGAGAGGAAGGAAGAGGGCGGGGGGGAAACATCATGTGTGAGAGAAACATTGATTGGTTGCCTCTAGTACACACCCCAGTTGGAACCTGCAACCTAGGTTTGTGCCCGGACCTAGAATCAAAAACTCCAACCAATTGAGCCACCCAGCCAGCGTTGCAGGTTTGATCCCAGTTCTCTCTCTCTCTCTCTCTCTCTCTCTCTCTCTCTCAAAATTAATCATATTTTTTAAACTATAAGTAAAAAATAGATAGTTCAAATACTATGGAGTGTAGTAAACATTGTGGGAAGACTACACAAATGACTGCGGCTTCAGAAGCAGTGACCTGTTCCTCGTCCTATCTGGAATCAAGGTCATGAAATCTCCTTAGAACTCCTGATTTCTGTTCTGCCATCTGATCGTAGGCCATTTCCTAAGGGTTTCTGAATATAAGTTATAAGTTTCTCTCAAGGGTTTTCAGCCCTGGGATATTTGCTTTTTAAAAGGCATTATATCACATTACGTTACTAGTCATGTCATTGCAATTTCTACCAATGTCCCTGAATTTCTTCCACTTGTACCATTTCATTTCCGTGCAGCTCTGCTCCCCCGAGGCCACTGGCTCATGCTGCGCTCTGCAGCCTGAGTGATTAAGCTTCTTTGTTGTTGCTAAAGTGCCTCTCTTCTTCCTTCCAGAGGCCCGGCTCTTGATTTGCAGCAAACTTCCCACTGTCTCTGGTGCAATTATGATGCTTCAGTTTGTTTTCAGTCTGGGTCTCTGCTGGGCCAGGGCCAAATGAGCATTTCCTTTCCTGCGACCCTGCGCGAAGCTCTGTGTGGCACCACTTGCCAAGGACAGTCAGTTGATCTGTCTCTCCAAGGGCTTTGGTTTCTAAAACAAAACTGTACTTGGCTTCATTTACTGAAAACTGCTTCATCAGTTGCATTGTTATCCTCACTTACTGTCAATTTCTAATCAACAAATTCTGTCCTTCCAGCTGATTCTTAAATAGATGATTACGTATTATCTTTCTTCTGACAACTTGATGATTCCTGGCATTGTTACTTCACTCGGTGAGTGATCAGGGCAACTCACATCTGAAATCAGATACAGGTCCAAAGCTCCCGGTAGATCAGTTTGACAAAACGGGAAATAAAAATGGGATGAAGCAAGGGAATCAATTGTTTTGGGGATTACCTAACACAGAGACCATACATCCCCCAAGTCTTTCAAATGATTTAAAATATTGTATTAATTACATAGGTGTTTATTTTCCAATCTTTTCGCTTTTCCTTCCCCTTCTGTATTCGTGCTTTAAAAAGAAATGCAAACTCAAGAAAGTAGTCCAGACCATCATTGTAAAGCAGGACCACTAATGGTTGCAGTTGTTCACTTCCTAGAAATAGGAAAGCAATCTTCCTCTTCTCAAACTGGTAAAACATGAAGGTTCATTGACTACGCTTCTTCCTCTCTACCTGTCTGGCTTTGCAACAGCTTTGAATTAAGAGCAGATAAAGTGTCCAACCGCATCAGCTTTTAGCTCTTTTATTCTTTATGGTGAAGTGGATTCCAGTGTTTTGTTGTCAAGCCTATTTTTTGAGAAACCAGTTCCATCGCTTTTACAAGAAAATGTCACTATGCCTCCGGTGCAGGCAAGGGACAATGTAATTTCATTATAGTTAAGTGCCTGACTCCCCATTACCCTCCATAATAGCATTACATGGGATATTATAGGGCTTTAATAAATAGGAAGGTGGCGGGTTGCAGCACATTTTAGTTGAAACTAAATTACTTTGGGCCACACATCTGCCTCTTCAGTTCATCCTATCTGCCACCATTTCACAACCTAATTACAGAATTTTCTCGAAATTGCTGTCCAGAGCTAACTGGATGACCTGCTATATGTAGCCGAGACAGGCCGTTCCATTGGCTTCAGTCTTCATCGCTGTCACCACGTAATTGCATTGGATTTCCCTCTTAATCCCCGAAGGCAGGAAGTAAATGAAATATTATAATTACCTGTTATTCCCTTTCCCCTGAAGCCTGGATTCGGGCAGTGTGTGTCCAAAGGAGAGACAAGGGGGACTGTCTCTAAGAGTATTAGTGATGGCCTGATCAAAGGGAATGAATCTCTCTCATTTCCAGCTTTTTGGCCAAACACAAGCCAGCCACATCATTAAGCTGTGTGTCTCATTCACTTACTGAAGTGTAAGCCCCCTGTCTGTTTAAATCAGGATCACTGTGGGGCCCATTGGAGGGATCCTGGAGAAAAGGCCTATTATATCTGTATATCTATTATCTATAGGGAAATACAAGGCAACAGAATTTGAAAGGCTTTCTCTGGAGGAAATGGAGAAGTGATCAGAGCTTAAAGAGATCATGGGCATTTTAGACTATCCAAAATATATATAGCTCATTGCTGCTCTTTTTGAGATAATTTTGTTGGGGTCATTTCATTGACATACCTAAGAGTGACCTGGATTTTTTAAAGGGTGCATGAGGTTAGGGTACAGTTCTCTAGGCTTTTAGAAAGAGCTTTTAAAATCCAATAATTCTTTAGTGAATAGGATAAAAGCAATTCTCTGAATTTAAGTTCTACTCATGAGCCTGTTAAGAAGTATAAATAACCCTAACTGGTTTGGCTCAGTGGATAGAGCGTCGGCCTGCGGACTGAAGGGTCCCAGGTTCGATTCCAGTCAAGGGCATGTACCTTGGTTGCGGGCACATCCCCAGTGGGGAGTGTGCAGGAGGCAGCTGAATCGATGTTTCTCTCCCATCAATGTTTCTAACTCTTTAGCTCTCTCCCTTCCTCTCTGTAAAAAAAATCAATAAAAATATATTTTAAAAAAGAATCTTTATTTAAAAAAGTATAAATATAATCCCTAATAAGGCAAACCTTGATTTTGAGAAAGGAAATGGCTCTTCACTGTGATTCACTTGCCCTTGGTAGGAGTGGGTTGAGTGTAACTGGTGACTAATCACCAGTGACCTATTGTCCCTGATTATTCTGCAAGCAGTGCTCTGAAAATATAAAAATAAGGAGTTTGCTTAATTTATTCCTCCCTCCTGAAGAGTTCTAAGCTGGAACAAGAGTTTCTGTCCTTGAGAAGTATCCTTTGAATTGCACTTTATGGGACTTATATTCTATAGATATAGTTTCCCAAAATGCATCTTTCAATGCCTCAGCAAAAAGCATGATGAAAAAGTGGTGGCGTTCCCTTTAGCCAGGTTAGTCCTCTGAAAAAGAAGCAACTAACTTCAGTTTCAAAGGGCTACTTTCACTGAGTCTTCAGTCGTTTGTTCATTCAGTGATTTGTTTATCGCAAGCCACCTTTGACATTATGCTCAGAGCTGTGGACACAGAAATAAATGAAATAGGCAATGTGTCTCCTCTCACAGAGCTCATACTTGAGTAGGGAGCCATCCAGAGAAGTAAAGGTAACATGTTAAAGATGTGAGTGTTAGGAGATATAAGCAAGGTAGGGGGATAGAGAAGATAGGTACAGGGGTTGGTAGTTATTTTCAATAGGGTGGGCAGGAAGACCTCTCATATGATATTATTTGAGAAAAAAATGGAATTTATGGAGCAAGCCATGCAAATAACCGAGGGTAGAGCAATTTCAAAAGTAATTACTTAACTATAATGAAATTAGGTTGTCCCTTGCCTGCTCCAGTAATAGGCTTTTTCTCCTATTTTGGCTGGAACAAGTTTGGGTAGGGCAGAGTAAGTGAGGAGAAAAGTAGGTGATAGCAGATGGAATCAGAGAATGAGCTGGCAGTTCAGACATGAAGACCCTTGTGGGTCAGGGTAAGGGCTGTGGGCTTTCTGTGAGTGACATGACATGGCCACTGGAGGGTTCAAGCAAAAAAAGTGACATGATCTGATTGACATTCCAGGAGACCTCTGGCTGCCATGTGGACCGTAAGTTGTAGGGGTGAGGAAGACCATGCCCACGAAGAGCAGCTAGGAAACTACTGTTATCAATATACGAGAGGATGAAGGCACAGACTGGGTCCTCTTCAGAACGTCCTTTTGTAACCAACCTCCCAATGAAATTATTGATTCAAACAAGGGTTGTCATTTGGTTCAGTGATCAGGTGAATGATTTATGGAGGACGGTTTATTCAGATGGTGCCAAAGTAACACCACACAGATGCCTTTCTGGTCACGGGGAGAAGCATAATTCTACATTTAAGAGATCATGCTGTCACTTTTCTAACACAGAGGTCAAACTGAGCTTGGTGGGACATTCAGATACCATCTATTTTCTTGTATGATGCAGTAAGAAGTATATAATACAGAGAGTGTTTTAACTGGAAATTTTTAAATGTCATATAATCAATTCTTTAAATCTAATTCCTAGGGAATAAAGAAATATGCTAAACAATACCAAAAGACTGCAATCAGGCAAACACAGTAAATTCTATAGGACAAAAGATCCACTCTCTTTAGCAAGTCAGTGTAATTGGAAAGGAAGTATCCTATTTAAAAAAAAAAAAAAAAGATTAAGAAACATAGCAACCAGAGACAAAGTGTGTAATGCTGGACTGAATCCTGGTTTGAGCAAATCATCCATACCAGATATTTTGAGGACAAGTACAGATATTTGAATATGGACAGGGTAATTAGATTCTATTAAGGAGTTATTATTAATTTTGTAAGGAACAACAATGCTGTTTTTAACTTTGTAGGATTTTTTTTTCTTTTCAAAGATGCACAACTAGATATTTAGAAATGAAATGGAAAGATAGCTGTACTTTCCTTTCTAACCCTTAAGCATAAACAAGTAAGCTCAACAATAAAGGCATTTATCTATACTTTCCTAGATCCCAACAGCCATTCCAATACCACTTGATCTGGGGCAAGTATGGCAGAGGGAAAGTCAGAGTAGAAACGAACAGCAGTCTATCCATGTAAAGGTGCTGTAGTTTTCCAGTTATCATCCTCCAACAGTAATGAGCATAGCAATGCTATACCCTGAACAAGATTTTCTCTGTATACTTCAACAAAGGTATTTTATTTATTTTTTTAAAAAATGGCCAACACACTCCTCAATAATGCAGGACTCCAGAAAGAAGCAGTATTGATACCTTATCTATTGTTACTTTTAGTTTGCTGTCTAGATCAAGTTTATTTATAATAAGCCAATTAGTTTCACATACTCACCTGAGCCACATATGAATTATACGGAACTAGTGAGCTGAGCTAATTGGAAAAGCGAAGCGAAAGCAGAGACCATTTGCCTGCTGCTATTTCAAATTGCAACTTGGCAGGAGAAAAGCTTTTAATTATATTTTTTTCTATTTAAATGTGGAAGGAACATACAAGGAGAGAAATCAGGAGACCTGGTGATATCTACTTATTAATAAAAAGGCATTGCCATGGTCTGTGTAGAGGAGTCAGCCGTGGGCAAACTACGGCCCGTGGGCCGGATCCGGCCCGTTTGAAATGAATAAAACTAAAAAAGAAAAAAAGACCGTACCCTTTTATGTAATGATGTTTACTTTGAATTTATACTAGTTCACACAAACACTCCATCCATGCTTTTGTTCCGGCCCTCCGGTCCAGTTTAAGAACCCATTGTGGCCCTCGAGTCAAAAAGTTTCCCCACCCCTGGGTTATGTTGACAACTAATCTGAATATTTGAGATAGAAAAAAGAATCACATGAGTACTTGAATTATCCAGGTTATCTGACCACATCATCAGACAAGTATCGATCAAGGCAACCCTGGCTGCTTTGGCCTTAACACAACTGTGGAGCCCGTTAGGGGAATGGGACATGACCACAGAATATCTGAACATGTCTGACTAGGTGATCCTTCTTTTCCTTTACTTTTTATTTTTAATTTTTATAAGAGCTTTATTGAAGTATAATTGATATATGAAAACATGCACATATGTAACGTATACAATTTGATGAGTTTGAGCATATGCCTGGGTGGTCCTTCAGTGATGACTTTAGGTTTTGCCATCTTCAGGCAAAAAGATGCTCCAAAAAGAGACTGGGCCCGAATGTGGTCGGCCCCAGGCCCACTCCCTACTGGAAAACCACTCTCTGCTTTGTTTTCTTCCTGGGATCGTTAAAAGAATGAAATACAATGAAACATGTAAGGCAATGAGAACAGTACCTGAGGCTGAAATAGTTTAATAAATATTATTAGTTATTTTTTTTAATATCACAAATGGACAGAATCATCATAATAAAGACAATGAAAATTTATCATCTTGAGGGCAAACTTTAAAATAGACCAGGTTTACATCTAAGAGGTTTCATTCTGTTCTTTATAACATGTACATTCTGTTAGACACTTCTGTATAAGGTCTGCACATATCTCTGTCCATATCTTGTTCACCTGTAAGATTACAACAAACTTGAGGCCAGAGACAACCTCTTCCTCAGATGCTCATAAACTACAGTATACTATATTAAGTAATATAGCGTTAGTATTTTAATTTCATTCAAGAGCTGTGAAGTTGGACAGCTTTTTGTGTTTAAGAAAATATAGTAGAAGAATAGTAACAAAAAACTAGCATCTGATTGCTGTCAAATACATCATGATGAGACCCCTTAGTGATAGACTGCAATTGGACCTTATCAATCTTTATTTCACAAGGAAAAAGTACATTTACTCAGTTTAGATTTCCCAGCCTTTTATTTAAAGAAAAATCAGCCTCTGTGATTCAGAATAGTCTGTTTCAAAAGAAAATGTCGAGTGGAGGTATATCATAATGTATTTATTAAATAACCAGATGTTCTATAGAGAAGAGCTACAGAAACAAGGAAAACTAATACTTATTGCATGGGAAATAAACTCAATTTTATCCCAGTTTTTATAAATGAATTAAGGGAAGATTTTCCTAAATTATATTTATGAGGAGAGGAGATATATAAATGACGCCTAAAATTGTTATTAAAATATAGCAGTGAAAACCAAATCACGTCAATGAGGCTTGAATCATTGGTAATGTACTCAGCCATTCATGCATTCTACATGTGACTTTTACACTGTTATTTAGCAATGGTTATTTTCCACCTTGGAAATAATTTTTCCCTGAAAATTTGAACTGTTTTTGCTTAGTAAGTGCAGTTCTTAATGGAATACAGTATCCCATATATCTAAGTGTCACTCTGCCCACCAACAAAAAAAAATTCTCTATAGCTCAAGAAATTGTGTTCAGCTTGCAGAAGAGAAACATGGATGTTATTTTCTTTTGTGATGAAAAATGAAGACTCTATTCTTCAAAATGATTGATAGGACATACAAACTAATATTTATAAATTTTTTCAGCAGGGAAAATACTCTAGAATCCACTGAAATGCAATGAGTTAGATAAAATTTAAGGAGAAGCTGGTGCGAAATACATTTTGTGTTTCGTCTGTAGTATATGCCTAAACTCACCTGTTTCTGCAACGCTGACCAGCTTCACCCTGAGAGTACGGCATGGCTTGGCTTTTGCTTTTGTGTGTGTGTTTTCTGTTACTCAAGCCCATTTCAAAGCATCTTACTCAACAGAGACTTCACTTACTGGATGATTCCAGCTAGAGTCCTAAGTACTTAAATAAGCCAACCATGGTTGCCGTGGTGAGATCAGTGACATGTTCAAATTATGTAGGAAGAGAGGCAAAGTGAAGATTACATGGAAGAGTGAGCCTAGCGGCATGTCTGCCATGGATTTTGAACTTTTGTTCAGTCCTACCAACAAGCTCTCTCTTCCTGGCTTAGGAATGCTCCCACACACTTCCTTCTCTGACTCTTTATTACTTGGCCTGTTCTTTATCCTCTTCCTAAAAGCACATAGTGATCTAGCTGTATCGTTCTATCAATACTCTCTTCCATTTCATAGCCAATGTTTTAGTCAGTTTCAGCTGTTATAACAAAATATCATGGACCAGGGAGCTTATAAACAATAGAAATTTATTCCTCAAGGTTCTGGAGGCTGGGAAATCCAAGGTCAAGGTGCCAACATAGTCTTCTGGTGAGAGCCAGACACATCTCTCTGTGTCCTCACCTAGTGGAAAGGTAGGGATCTCTCTGGAGTCTCTTTTATAAAGTACTAACCCCATTCATAAAGGTTCCACCCTCATGACCTAACCATCCTAATACCCACATTCTAATACCATCCTCTTAGAAGGTTAGGATTTCAACATGTGAATCGAGGAGGGGGAAGAATTGGGGGGTGGGAAGAGGACACAAACATTCAGACTAGTATAGCAGCTAAATAATCCTACATAATAAAAGAGAAACATGTAAATTGACCATCCCTCCACTACACTCACCAGCCAATCAGGAGTGATTATGCAAATTAACCCAACAAAGATGGTGGGTTAATTTGCATACATAGGCACCAGGCAGAGAGCAGAGCAGGAGAGCCGGAGGCTTGGGGGGACGTGGCTCCCTCGGTATTTATGCAAAATACCACATGTTGGCACGTGTGGGTGTGCATGTACAGTGTGATTGAAACTTCGTGGCCCATGAGCAGAAGTAGGTATTTTGTGGAAGAGCAACACTCAAGGGGCCAAAGAGCCATATGTGGCTCGCGAGCCGCAGTTTGCCAGCCACTGTACACAATAGAGCAGCAGTTCTCAACCTGTGGGTCGCGACCCCTTGTGCGGTCGAACGACCCTTTCACAGGAGTCACCTAAGACCATCCTGCATATCAGATATTTACATTACAATTCATAACAGTAGCAACATTACAGTTATGAAGTAGCAATGAAAATAATTTTATGGTTGGGTCACAACATGAGGAACTGTATTGAAAGGGCCAGAAGGTTGAGAACTACTGCAGTAGAGCAAAGTGAGCCTGGGACAAGTTACTGTTGAGGTGGGGGATGGAGGGAAAGCAAAGGTGAGAGACATAAGTAAAATCAGAGTGTCTAGGAAAAATTAAAGGGAAGATATCCTAAAACTTCCAGGAAATCTTCACCAATGAAGCAAAGAAAAAAAAATGCCTCTATTATTCTGTGAGCAACAAACCAAACTGGGTTGGGGGTCTCAGACAATTCACTCATATGATTGCAAAGACAGACAGAAACTCCTGGATTGGAGAGGGCTCCCCTGACGGCTCCCAGATTGGAGAGGGTGCAGGTCGGGCTGAGGGACCCACCCCCAGTGCACGAATCTTCGTGCACTAGGCCCCTAGTAAAGAAATACAATAGAGCTCATCCAGTAAGCTAAGGAATGGCTTACAGTGTTGGAAAAATCCTAAGGAAGAAAGAAGGAATAGAACCACTTGAGAAGCACTAGAATAATTTACAAAATGAAATAAAAATACTTTGTCCATACTTAGAAGGTGACATAAGTAACTTTTATATGGGCCCATTCTGTCACTATTATAATGTGGTATTTACCTTGGACAAAATGATGGTATCTCTACTTCAGTTTCAGCTGTAAAATACATCTAAGTCATCTATTTACTTTACAAGGCTAATGGGAAATTATTAATCAATAATACTTCCAGATACTCAAAAGAAAGTTTATTTTGGTCTATTAAAAATCTCAAAGATAGATGTAATACTAAGGCATGTCACATACATTAGGTTGAGTTTGTGGAATAAATATTTATTTTCTTTTTCATCTGATGTTCTATTTTTACTATATTTATATTTTTGCACCTTATTTAAAAATATTTCAAATAATTTTGGAAGGAGATTGGTATTAACTAAAATAAAATAAAACTCTTAAAGGCAAATTATCAATGATTCCAATCCATAGAGTATCACTGTTGTAATTATAGTGGTATTATGGGATCTACTGGCCTGAAAGGATTTGGGTTTTGTTATCTTCCCAGAAAAAAAAAAAAGAAAGAAAGTTGAGAAACTATTAACCTTTGATAACTTTTGCAATATTTTTTCAAGTTTTCCATGTGCTGCCAAGGGAACATATCCAGACAGAGTGGAAAATTCATTAGACTTGAGTGTTCCAAATATCTGTATCAAGGACAAGGACAGAACTGCTGTGCTAGAAAAAGGACTGGTACACTAGGGCACAATAACTTCAATTTTTCTTCATCTGCGTCTAGTGACCCATCCCATGAATATGCCAACACTGCACTATTTCATCCGGATGAACTGGGGTTATGGCATCAAGATAAACGCTATTTGCCCAGAAATCCCGATGCCCAGCACAGCAAGGCTATATTCATGATAAATCTCAGAATCTCACTCAGTAGGGGCAAAAGTGGCATCCAGTTGGGATGACATTTGCAGAATTTTGGGCCAAAGGCTTTGTGCCTCCCAAAGACAAAAGCTTAGAATCAGCAGAACTGGTCGGCTTAAATTAAGGTACACGTTAGTAGTCAGATAACATTAGACTCTGATGAGCTGAATGTCAACTACAATTCTGATGCCTTGAAGTACCAATGTAGCTGTGTAATATTTTCAGATATACTCATGAAAACCTGTTTAATTATTTTGGAAGACACACATTCCCTCACTTTTATAAATACTAGATTTCATTCCCATTTGTAGAAGCTAGATTCTGTTGATTTTGTTCCACCTTTTGCCTCAATTCATCATCTCCTCCTCTTCGATCTCTCTCCTCCCTTTCTTTTTTTTGAACTTTATTTCTCAATTAAAGTTGAAATTCAATATTATTTTTTATTAGTTCCAGGTGTACAGCATAGTGGTTAGAAAATCACATGCTTTATATCTCCTCCCTTGT
Organism: Myotis davidii; assembly: GCF_000327345.1. Classification (NCBI taxonomy): domain Eukaryota; kingdom Metazoa; phylum Chordata; class Mammalia; order Chiroptera; family Vespertilionidae; genus Myotis; species Myotis davidii. The sequence goes on along the minus strand of NW_006295824.1, from coordinate 1,718,736 downwards.
GTTTTGTGACATGGTTATATCTTGATTTTCTTCCTGCCTCTCTCTTTCTTAGACCCCTTCACCGCAATCTCTAGTATATGTTTTTATTTTCTGGACCCTGTTCTCTTCTCTCTATCTCTATCCTGTATGTAATTTCATGCTGATTAGTCCTAAATCTACACCACTGCCTCACGTCTTTTTTCTTGAGTCACAGCCCTGCATATTCCACTATCTACTTAACAAATCTATTTGAATATTGCATAGACAGCTCACTCCAAATATGCCCCAAACTAAACTCATCATCTAACCTGTTTACAAACCTGATTCCCAGTTTCAAGGAATTGCACCACCTGATTTCCAAAGATATAAGACTTGAAAGTGAAAGCAAACTTTTCAAACTTTCCTTTCAAATACAGTTGATTCTAGGGCGTCAGAATCTCTTGGATCCATTTATCTTGATTTTCTTCCTGCCTCTCTCTTTCTTAAACCCCTTCACCGCAATCTCTAGTATGTGTTTTTATATTCTGGACCCTGTTCTCTTCTCTCTATCTGTATCCTGGATCTAATTTCATGCTGATGAGTCCTAAATCTATACCACTACCTCACGTCTTTTTCCTTGAGTCTCAGCCCTACATATTCCACTATGTACTTAACAAATCTATTTGAATATTGCATAGACAGCTCACTCCAAATATGCCCCAAACTAAACTCATCATCTAACCTGTTTACAGACCTGATTCCCAGTTTCAAAATATTGCACCACCTGATTTCCAAAGATACACGACTTGAAAGTGAAAGCAAACTTTTCCAACTTTCCTTTCAAATACAGTAGATTCTAGGGCGTGTGTGCATTTGTGTATCTGAGAGAGGTAAAAAGAGGAAGAGCCCTAGCTGATGTGTTCAGTGGTTGGAGTGTCGGCCCACACACTGAAAGGTCAAGGGTTTGATTCCCAGTCAAAGGCACATGCCTGGGTTGTGAGTTCAACCCCCAGCCTGGGTAGGAGCTCCTGGGGGAGGCAACAATCAATGTGTCTCTCTCACATCGATGTTTTTCTCTCTCCTACTCCCTCCCTCCCTTCCAGTCTCTCTAAAACATCAATGGGAAAAATATCCTCAGGTGAGAATTAGCAAAGGAAAAAAAAGAGGAAGAGAAGGGGATAGAGAAGGAGAAAGAGAATATGTTAGGCTTTGGCATCAAATTTTTTTTTGGTTCAAATCCATACTCAACCATGTGACATCAATGGGATCAGTAAACTCTCTCTAACCTGGGTCTTCTCATGTGAGAAATGGGGATAGGAGTTCTATCTAAGTCCTTGGGGAATCATGAGGACAAATTGAGATAAAGCATTCAAAGAATGTAACCTAGTGCCTGGCATATAATTAGTATTTGATCAATTATAGTTGTTGTTGTTCTTGACAAAGTCCAAACTCCTCAGTGTTAGGTGCAGACTCTCCCCACACCCAGTCTGTATTTACTACTTCCCAGCCCATCTTTGGCCAAACCTTTCACACCCTAAGATTCTGCCATGTCAAACTAAAGTACTGTGACTTCTTCACCTCCTGCTGTTAATAAGCTGCTGCTCTGTCTGAAGTGTTCTGCCCTGGCCAACTCCTATTCACCCTTCAAGGCTCTGGTCAGGCATTTCCTGCTCTGGACCACTTTCCCTTAACCATCCCTGCATCTGGATTCCGGGCCTGTGCTGCATATTTAATAATCATTCCAATCAAACACCAAGTACGCACTTTCTCAGTCCAAAGCCAGGTGAGACTAAATTGATGTCTGAGAATGCAGACCTTGCCCCCCAGGAGCTTACCAGCTAAAGAGTGGGATAAGAATTGCTGTGACAGGTGTGTTTCCAAGATTCATGGGTATATGTGAAAGAGTCCTCTAATTTTGCTGTTAAGGGTCTGAGCTAGTTCTCAAGAAGAAATGGAATGTCTAGAATCTCCTGAGTATACTAAATTTCACATACATTAATTCATTGTCCAAAATAGAGAGACTGAAGAATAACAGTGAGTGCTAGGAATAAACACCATGGGCCATAGGTATAAATTAGGACGGTCCAGGACAAATGGGATATAAAATCACCCCACATACAGTTATCCTGTAATGAATGTGTTTGGCTCCCATGTTATAGATTAAAGTGACCACCTGTAGCATAGAGCACAGTTCTTGACATAGCTTAGTAGGTACAAAGTCTACGTTTGTTGACGCCTGGAGTTCATGATTTTTAGTGGACAAACGACAGTCAGAAAACCACAGGGCCTGAGGATCTCAGACCAACGAGAGCTTATCTTATGTGTCAGGCCATCAGGAACATGCAGCAGGGGGCAGAATGAGGAAAGGGGAATGAGCCTCCAAAACAGCCAATGAGTGATTGGCAAACTGTGGCTTGGCTAACCACACTCGCGAGCCACATGTGGCTCTTTGGCCCCATGAGTGTGGCTCTTCCACAAAATACCGACTTTGTGGCTCGCGAGCCGTGATTTGCCGACCACGGATTAGACATTCCTCTGTGGTTCTGTTGGTTTGTCTGTTTAATTCTCAGCCCACATCACCTGTAAAGTGTGATGGGGACAGGGGAGAGGAGGGTGCACAATGTGACGGAGACAGGGGAGAGTGGGGTGCTGCCCTTCACTCCCTTTTTTACCAAGGCCTGTCAGCAAAGCTTTCATTTTCTAGACTCTATCACGTGGCCAGACTTCCCAATCTCTGTAGCACAGACAGGAGCACCGGTGATCCATTACATCCAGCCAAATAAATAGCGTTCCCTTTTCCAGCACCAGAGTCCGGAATACGATGCCAGCATAGAGAGAGGTAACCATGCCCTCGGAACACGGTCATCTGAACCATACAGTTGAAGTGATAACAGAGCAATGACGTCTGAAACACAATGAAGGATAACCAGTACTTAATAGGAATTGGTGCTCATACGGAACTAGGGGTAGAACTTTTTCTTCCACACTCTCTCTGTGTATTTAATCCCTCGCAGCATGTTTGGCAAATGTCATATTACAAAGACCAGAAAGGGACCTTCGGGTTCTTCGTTGCATTATCAGAACATAACAATGAACAGAATGAGCCACAGGCAGTTTTCTGTTCTATTTATAGTGCAAATGGAATATTTAGAGGTTAGTGGTGACCCTGTGACTACAATTTACCATTCCTGAAAGGGTGTATAAATAGATGAATGATTCAAATCTGGGAAATTTCATAGCAACGCTACACAAGATTCACAGGCTCTTAGAGCTAATACCGCGCAGCTGAAGTGGAAAAGCCACCCCCCACTCCAACCCCTACCCCTCACCCCCGGCAGGTCAAAGCACTTGGAAGATCCTTTTGACACTTGATCTTCTCAGCATCCTTGTGAGCTAGGGAGAAGAAAAGATTATAACATTTAGGGAGATTTTAAAAAAGATATATGAATATATTATATTAAAAATCTCCTAAGAAGAGAGAATCTAGGCAGACCTGTTAATTCCCCTGCCTTTTTATAACAGAGAAAACCTGCTTTAAAAATGCATATTGTTTCAGAACCATGCATCAGTGGGTCTTTGGTAGCTCTTCACATTCTAAGGAAAATAGAAATGTGAGTTCACCCCTCTCTTTTCCTGATGAATATAAAAAGAACACCAACCTGGGAATTAGGCAGCCTGCATTAGGTCCTGCATTTCTGTCTGAAGCACCTAATGCTGGGAACTCACAGGCCCAGTTTCTTCATGGGTCCAGTTCCTACATGAGAACAACACTTTGTACATCCTCACTAATCAAAGCATCAGGTGAAATCGTATATAGACTTGACCATCCATGGAGCGTTACACAGAGCTAAATGCCTGAGTATTGTTTTTGTTTTTTGTTTTTAATTCTGTGACTTGAAGACACTGAACAGTGAACTTGAGAAACACACTCTTCCTTCTAAAATTTATTCTGGTCACCATGTCAACAACATGGATGGTCAAGTCTATATACGATTTTTAAAAAGTTAAAAACAGTGGAACACCATTAAAAAATAAGTTAAGGAGAAATAAATATATTAGATTATTTTTTAATTGGTTCAGTTAAGAGGAGAGAAGAATACTCCTCTAGTGCACGTAATTTCTAGCCACAAGTTTAAAATATAAAATCTTTAAGAATTTAATATAAAAATATAAATTGGTGCTTCCTATTATAAAGCCCTAAACTAAACAATAAACAGCAAGGAAACTGATGTAGGTGGAGTTTCCTAGAAGCAGAGCTTGAGACAGGGACTTGGGTGCATTTTATTCTTGGAGGAGTTGCTTCAGGAAAGACCGACAAGGTAGCAGGGGAAACGGATAGGGAAGGAGGAGCCAATGAGGGTACAGCCTGACCCCAAAGAGTCTGGAGCATAAATCACACATGCAGCTGACCCTCCATGAGAGAAGGGGGTTGGACTCTTTCACCTTATGTCAGCCTATCCATGGCCATCCCTGAGGGCAGCCTAGGGAAGCGGGTGTCACCTCTCAGGCCTGTCAGGACAAGGCAGCTGCCTTCAGCCAAAGCTAATTCTGCAGAGAAGAAGCTGGAGCTGTTTCAGAGCACTTGCAAGGCTGGAGAATGTGTGGTCCGACAGAAAAAGGGGACCCACTGGGGCACAAGCAGCTTCTAAGACTGATTCCTTGTGGACTGTTTCATGACAACTGCAGAGATCACTGAGGAGCTAACTTGGAAATACCTACTCTGCATTTTTCCAGATCTTTACTGTTTGCCATTCACATTTCAAATCCGAAACTACATTATAAACTCCACTTGAGAAGAGACCCCGCCTTGATTATCTTTTAATTGCCATCATGGTTTTATCTTGATTTTATCTTGTGGTGCGTCATGAATTTAGCGTTTCCTAACTGAATGAAATGGAAAGGAGTAGAGTGGCATGACATAGAATAGAATCAAATCCTCTAAAATGAACTGGTGTTCTTGGAAGGATGTGAGGCTAGATATTCATCCCATCACAGAAGACATGCTACATGTAACTATAACTGATGTCAAGAACTCTACTGTGATTGAATATGCACCTGCTATGATAAGCACATATAATGCTTCGAATCATCTTGAATCGATTTATGTATTTATGCCCAAACATAAAGAAGAATGTGAGCATTTCAGTGAAAAATAAAAAGAACTGAAACAAACGGCTAGAGCTTAGGACAAAATCCCACTGGCTTAAGGCATCACTGAAGGGTTGCTCCGGGAGTAAGGAAGGACCCAAGTGGTGTGTGAGGAAGGAAGTAATGTTAGTCCAAACCAGGCTGAGAATGTCAAAGACAGATGAGCTATGCCAAGTTTGATCAATCCGGTGATGGTTACTACCTTAAAATGAATAAAAGTCATCTATGAAAAGCACTCCCCCTGAAAAGAAATATAACATTACAGATTTCTCCAAATTCTGCTTTTGAAGTTAAGTTGAAATAAAACAACTTTATTCCACATGGGCTAGCTCTCTGAGCTCTGTGAAAATGTTACCTATCCTCCTATCCCCACAAACTGTTAGCCAGTAGCAATAGTCAATGTTGAGTGTTTATTGTATAACAAGCACATTCTGGGTGTTTTACATGAACAAACACTCATTCTCACAACATAGCTGCTATCTATTACTATCAGCCCAATTTTACAGATAAGGAAATTGAATCACATTTAGTAAGTAACTTGCCCAAGGTAAGTTACATAGAAAAAACGTGAGCCCTTGCAACGTGGCTCCCAAATCTATACCCCTAACCATTATCCTACACTTAATCCCTACCATTCAGTCTGCACAGAGTTAAAATGAGTGTCCAATGGTATCCAAGTGTTGATTATATATGAGCAAAGACCCTGTTATGTGTGTCTGTTTTTGTGCTAGCTAACGCCCACTGACCACCTTCTGGCAACCAGGCTGTGATTGCTCTCTAAGAACAAAGTCCTCCTCCATTCTCATTTTGTATGGTTCCATGAAGCTGATGCTACACTCTGCTTTAGCTATGGATATAGTTGTCAGTATATTCACAGCATGCTAGTCAGCCCTCATAGACTCTGCACAGACTCATCCAGGTAGACAACGTTAGACCGATGGACCACTCATGAAGCAGAGTGACTTATTCAACCTTCTTCTTTTACTTTCTTTTTAAAAATATTTTTATTGATTTAAGAGAAGAAGGAAGAGGGAGAGAGAGATTGAAACATCAATGATGAGAAAGAATCATTGATCAGCTGCCTCCTGCACAACCCCTACTGGGGATCGAGCCCACAACCTAGGCATGTGTCCCGGCCCATGACTGCCAGCTGGGCTTCTTTTACTTTCTAATTGCCTTCCTCTATTCCCTCAGTACACTCACCCTGGTACTTGCTCTGAATTATGCAGGCCTAAGTGATCATCCCTGTTATTATAATCAGTTGTCTAAAAAGACAGAAATCCCCATGTCCCCCTAGCGCTCTCTTTGGGAACCACAGGTAAATTTAAGAAACATAAAAACCCTAGCAATCAAAGAGAGTCCCTACTTTTGGACCAATATCTATATCGTCCCATGGCTGCCATAATTATACATTTTTCATTACAGGAGGAGTTAAAACTTTATAGTGCTTTTATTATTTCAGAGCAAAGAAGCCATTTCTTCTGTATTTTATAGCACCAGACTCTTTGGGGTAATATCCTTTCATTTGGCCCTGGGCCTATGGGCACTCACTCTTTAGTCCTTTTTATGAGGATAGTTTTATAGGCAGTTGTTTGATTCAAAATGAAAAGTTTGTTCCCTGAAAGTTTAGCTGTAACAGAACAGGTCACAGAAAAGTACGAGCTACAGAATAAATCAAGTCCTGTCACTTGTGAAGATAATTAAACAGCTCAGACCAGCCCATGACAAAAATATCTGGTTTATTGATGATAAATCTTTAACCTGATTATTGGTACATGATAATTTAATCTTAGGGTTAATAGATAAGTGTGGTCAAAATTAAGACAAGAAAACACATACCTACTCAGAAAGGATCAAGGAATAATTCCGTGTAAACAAGTATGGTATTCTCTGGGCCCATAAAAAACAAATTATAAAAGCCACAAGGACAATTGGGGGTATAGTTCCACATTGGCATTAATTTGAATATTCTTACAAATAATTTTCAAACCATTTTTTGTTCAGGTTCACAGTGTTTCAATTACTGGATCACAGATTTTTTAAAAAGTGGGGGAAGAAGCGTCTTTGCCTCTCTTCATTGAGTTTCTCTCAACATACCCTCATTCCTTCTGGTGCGATCATCACAGCCAGGCCTTCTCAAACATATCCACTCAGCCCTCTGACTCCCAGCTTTTGTCCCTTCCTCTGGAGATGATGGCCTTCATCTGACTTCCCCAGGTTCCTGAACATTTCAGCTGGCCTGTCAGTAAGTTGAACATGTACTTACCTGGTTCAAGAAACTCCACTGTGAGTGATGGGCATGCCCTGACAGGAACAGATCTAGACATCCTGGAGGTTGTCATCCTATGTATCTCCCTCAGTCTTCCCAAGCGGGATACGAACCCAGCAATAGCATTCTGTAGATGTAGTTATGCTGACCCACCTTCCATACTTTTCCCACATTTTACCAGTGAGGGACATGTCATAGGCTTTTCCTACATTCCTACAAGCCTTCACATTCATAGTCTCTAGTCTAGCCCAACAGAGGAAAAAGTAGGATGTATTGTCTGCCTCTAGTGTCTGTGTGTGTGTGTGTGTGTGTGTGTCTGTATGTGTGTCTATGATGTTATGCATGTAAAACTTAGGAAGTGGTGCTCAAAATTGTACCTTCAAGCAAGTGAGACAATTGTGTCTGAATGGCCAGTTAGGAGCAGATGATAAATTTCAGTATTTTCTAAACAAGAGGATATAGAGATATTCTGTAATTTGTTTCTGCCATCACAACACTGATTTTTGTCAATAGTAGAAAGTTAAGTAGAGTTTTGATTGCATGTATCCTCCATGCTAATTTGCAGAGTAAAAGTAGGAAACAATTATGTGTTAGTGAAAAAAAGTGCTGTTATCCTTCAGATTATTTTTAGGATAAGAAAATGACTAAGCCCGGCTGGCGTGGCTCAGTGGTTGAGCGTTGACCTACGAACCAGGAGGTCACGGGTCGGTTCCCAGTCAAGGCACATGACCAGGTTGTGGGCTCAATCCCCGGTGTGGGTGTGCAGGAGGCAGCTGATCAATGGTTCTCTCTCATCATTGATGTTTCTATCTCTCTATTCCTCGCCCTTCCTATCTGAAATCAAAAAAATACTTTTTAAAAAAGAATATGACTGATAATAGTGTCCTGTATTTCTGATTTTTAATGAATTTTGCTTAACCTTTCCCTCAATTAGTACAAATTGGTAAGAATTTATTCAAACTGCTGTCTGTTCATCTCAATTACTTTAAGCATTATCCACTTTAAGAGTAATTTCTAAATAAGTGCTTGAACCTCACCATAAATATCTCCTCCCTTAAAAGGCAAGGATAGACTACAGTGTAGTGACTCCTTAAAGAAAGAAAAATGTAGAAATATCCATTTAAGTAAATAATCCTTCAAAAATAACAGCACATTTTTAGCCTCAGGAGTAGTTGCTTACTCTTTGAAATAGAGTAAGAAACACTTTTAGAAGTCATTTTTCCAGGTTGCTTTCAGGATCTATGAGTCAAGAAATGATATCTCACTTCTTTGTAGTTGAATCTTTTATGTTTCTGTAACTTGAACTTTTATGTTTCTGCTAACCTGTGTTTCCTCCTTATCTGATCATTGGATTTTGCCCATCCCCCCATCACTCACCACATCACTAAGTCCTGCAAATTTTACATCTTACATGTTTATTCCATCTGTCATTCTTTCTAGAGAAATTGCAAAAGTGTGTCATCATCTCTCATCTAAAGAGTTGTAACCCCCAACTGAGTTTCACTTCAATATTGTCACCCTCAAACTTACTCTCTACACTGCCATCAGAGCATAATACCAAAAATATGTATGATACCTGAATACATTACTGTCCTGGTTAAAATTCCTTGGTGGTACCCAGTCACTTACTGAGATTATTAACCTGGGATTTGTAAACCTTCTTTGTTTAGCCTTCTGATAATGTTTATAATTTCCCATGAATCTTTATGAGAATTATAAGTAGATATGCATTTATTTGGAGAAAGACCACATACAGCTTTCATCATGTCCCAGTAAAGAATAAGAATGAAAGTTTTAATCAAACCAAATTCATGTTCCATAATATAGTTCACAAATCCCTCAGCATTCTGACCTCTGCCACCTTCTCTAGCTTCACTCACCATATCTCTTGGCTTTATACTCAACTGTCCAGCTTTAACCAAATTCTTGTATTTACACATACCATATGCTCCAACCCCACTAGGAACACATCATGCTATTCATCTCTATGTGTTTTCATCTGTTCTGTTTCTTCTGCCTGAAATGTACTTCTTCCCTCTCTTGTCTGCCCATCCCACTGTCACACCCAAGTTAAGGTACATAGCCCTCTGGCGATACCATAAAGTACTGTATACACTCAATCATTTCCCACATCACATTGTTTTATTCAATGTCTATCTTCCCCACTAACCCTGAACACCACAGGGACAGAGAGGCTACTGTTCATTTTTGCATCCTGCATTCAGTATCTTGAACATAGGTTCTCAGTAATCGTTTGTTACATCAAACTACAAAGGAGTGGACTATTTATTCCTGGACCATCTGTTAGGTAGCTGATGAAAAAAGACCCTAGCAAATCTCAATACCTGTTATGGACTGAATGTCTGTGTTCCCCAAAAATCCATATGTTGAAATCTTAACTCTCAACAAAATGGTATTAGGAGGTAGGGTCTTTGGGAGGTAATTGGGTCATAAGGATGGAGCCCTGATGAATGGAATTAGTGTTAGAGAGAGAGAGAGAGAGAGAGAAAGAGACTCCAGAGAGCTCTTCAGCCTTCTTCCTGCAGTGTGAGGATGTAACGAGAGATAGGCAATCTGCAATCAAGAGGAGGGTCCTCACCACAACCCAATAGGCTGGCACCCTGATCTCAGACTTCTCTGCCTCCAGTATTGTGAGAGAGAACTTTCTACAGTACTTGTCTAGAGTACTTAATTATATCAGCCTGAAATGACTAAGGCAACATCTTATAAAATCGATGCTACAAAAGCCAATATAAATAACCATCTTCATTATCTAGAATTATGAAGGATTTAGTTATCCAAGTCCAAAGTTCTAAGTGCCTTTATTCTTCCAGTTTTCAAAGAAAGAGTGATATGCCAGAGAGTGTGTAATAGATGTGGTAACCCAGAAAGTTTTCCCATCTCCCCTGCTTCTGGTAATAAATCCTGCTGCACTGACCACGAAGAGGGGCTATATTCCATCTCATGCTTTGTAAGAGGTAAATGCTTGATCCAAGCAAAGCTCGTCAAATTTCTTTTCTGATATTGACATAGGAACATACCAAAAAAATCCTTCATTATCCTAGGATTGCCAGATAGAATGCAGAATGTTTGGTTAAATTAAGATAAACAACAAATAAATACTGTACTGTAATTCTGTCCCAAATATTGCATGCTTACATCACTAAGTTTTGAAGCAGCTTGTTACACAGCAATAAATAATGTAGCATAGCTTTGATGCCAAGGATTAATTTATTCTTTGAAAAAAATTATTAATTTGGAAACAATGAGCAATAAATTCTTTAAAGAACTATTTTAAATATCACCTAGGAAGTTAGGGAAGAGAGTATTTGTCAAAACCAAAGGGCATTTCAAACTTGCACAGGGGACCTCCACGTGGTTTGCTTCCTCCTACTCCGACGGCTGCAGTACTGGCTGGATTCTCATGTGGTAGCTCAGAGCTCCAAGATCACATGTCCCAGTGAATGAGACAGAAGGTATGTGGTCTCTTACAAGCCACCTCGGGAGCCAATGGGAAGTCAATTTGCCATATCCCATGGGTCAGAGCAGGCCTAGTCCCATCCAGATTCAAAGGCAGATCATAGACTCCAGCTCTCAAATACAGGAGGGTCTAAGAATGTGTCAACATGTTTGAAAACTGCCATAGAATGTGAGAGAGGCAGGGTTGGACACAGACACAGCACAGCGAGGGTGTTCTTTTTCTCTCCCGCAAGATATAGTTATAGGACTTCTTTGTGGATAGTCTTGACCTGGAGGGAAAATGAGATAATGCTTTAACTGGATATTTTTTTTATAAATTCTGGTTATAGCCTTTTTTCTTAACATCTCTTTTCCTTCGTCCCTGTTTTCTTTCGCTGTGTTTTCTTTTCAAGGAATTAAGGTCATTAAGCAGGGGCTAGATGTCCAGTGTGAATTTATTAAGAGGTAAAGGTTTGATAAGAGGTATTAAAAATCCATGCCAATTCTAGGCTGATATAAATTCTAGGGAATGAGACCAAAATTGCCTTTGAGTTGCAATCAGTGCCCCAAAGAAAAGGCATATTTTGCATTCCCTCCTAAGACGAAGGGGCAATGTTTTCACAGGAAGAAGGTGTCACATGTTTATTAAATAAATGAAGCATAAAACAAGCTTGCCTGCAGTTTCATCCAGGCTTGGATTTTAATAACTAGCATTTATCCCTTGAATGAAAAGTTATATTTGTAACCAAGAAGAAAGGCTGCCCGCTCTGCCCTTGGGATTTTTAGCTCTGCACAGTCCCCATCGCTGGGAAATAAGGGATTGGCTCTGCCATTTCACAGTATCACTGTGTGCCTTTGGATGTTGGTGTTGATGGGAGTGATAAGAGCCTGGAGGAGCAAGATGTTGGGGAACAGAGAGGAGAATAAATAAAAGCTCAAGATGCTAATGGTTAGCGTCTGCCCGCTGTCTTGCCTGAGAGACAGGTTGGTGGCCCCTGTGGAGAGCAAGGTTAATTTCAGAAGCAGAAAGAGTCATATTGGTGAAAGAGTGAAATTCTAAGCATGAGCGGTGTGGCTTTGGAGCTCACCTGTGGGACAGGTTCCGTGGCACAAGGCCTAGGCCCCAGGGCAACCTTCCCCTGGCAGGCTCCTTGAAGGGAAACACCAGCAGACTAGGACTGTGGCTGGTGGGGCAGCTTTCTCATGGAGGGGCTGGGGTCAGGCACAAGAGCCAAGAGACTTATGGGCTGGAGCAGAAAAGCATACGCAGACTAGCTAGCTCCCTAGAGCGCTGCTGACATCTCCAGGGATGCACAGAGAACTGACAAATTCTAGTGGGCAGGAGAAGAATGAAGGCAGATGGACCCAAAGTCGTTTTGAGAAACCACTATAATCTGATTATTTAGTGTTGACATGACCTTATTTGTCCCTGCAGGCAGGGAGAGTGTGTGTACAGTGTCTATATTGCAAGAGGAGAAGATAAGTAATTAAAGCTATAATATGTGTACTATGAAACCATGATTAAGATCTGTAGCCATTTAGAAATTAGACAAGGGCAGGATTACACACAGGAGAATCCATCTATCCACTCACTGTAGGACTAAAGAAAGGTATTTTTTGGAATAGTCAATCTGTTCCTCATTCTTGGTTGGTCTTCCACTTGCACACACACACACATACCATTTTTAGACCCCAGAAGAGTCATCAAAGGCACAACATGCTAGTCACATAACAGAAGACCGAGAATGAAGGAATATTTAGCACATTTTGTCCATTCTCCTCCTCTACCCACTGAGCACTTGTTGATGTGCCTTTTGACACCCAGGGTTTTCTATTTTGTCTCATGTTAGATCAGTGCCAACCACTGAAGGTATAAAGACAGTAGGAGCCTGAAAAACTTCAGAACCACTGGCTTAACTGGAACATCCGCCCAAGGCCATCACGTGATCTTTATGGCTGTTGTCTGGTTTAATGCCCCATATAATTTGTGCTGACATCCATGATTCCTTCCTCCATCAACTCTTCATATGCTCTCACAGAACAGTCTACACTATGCTAAGTGTGAAGTAAGCAGCCAAAAGCATATTCAATTTTATAAAACCTTTTAAATCATTACATAGTATTATATGTGTTTATGTTTGTGATTAAAAAACAAAATTACAAATCCTGGCACAAAGTAGTACAAAAATGTGTGCTATAATTTATCATTTTGTTTTTCTCCTCATTGTATCCAAAAAGCTGAAAAGTCATAATCCCGCCACCTGCTTATGGATAATTAGTTGGCCTTGATTCCTTTCCTACGAGTTTTTTTTCTAAACATTAACATTTGCATTTGTAAATCCAGAAAAATAGAAGGCTTTTTATCCCTAAGGAAAGGTGTTCACTTTTATCCGAGGAGCACTGAAAAGCACTCACGCATTGCAGAATATCCAGGGTGCTAGTGGAGATAACTTGTTTAAAAAGCCTAAAAAAATAATTCTATGTCAGGCAGACCTTAGAAATTAGGAAACTCACCAAAATCCTGTCTCTGTCAAGAATTCTTATCACTTAACAGTACCATAATGAAATTGCTATAATATATCCTCTTTAAGAGCTTGGAATTCAAAATGGTACCTGTTATCAGCTGTCTATCCTATCTAATAAAAGAGAAACATGGTAATTAGCGTACAACTGCTACCCTTCCCATTGGCTAATCAGAGTGATATGAAAATTAACTGCCAGCCAAGATGGCGGCCAGGCAGCTTGAAACTAACATGAGGCTTGCTTGCTTCAGTGACGGAGGACTCGAACGTTCCCCACCTGCCTTGCCGGCCTCTGAGCTTGCAGTTTGAAACATAGTTACAAATATAGAAGCTAAAAAAAAACACCCAGAAACCTGCTTTCAGTGAGCCGGGATCTCAGAGCTGGAGTTGATACAGAGTTTCGATTATAG
>NW_006295824.1:1702045-1704862 GCF_000327345.1 Myotis davidii | reverse complement strand
AGGCCTCTATCCTATATAGTAAAAGGGTAATCACTGGAGCCGTGAGGCCTCCGGGCACCGGGATCAGTGATACAGGGGGCAGCGCCCAAACCCCCTGATTGCCCTGCGGCTCTGTGTGTGACGGGGCGGGGCCACAATCTCCCTATCCGCCCTGCTCTGTTCGTGACAGGGGAAGGTGCCCCAACCCCCTGATCAGCCCTGCTCTGTGCCTGATAGGGGGGAGCTCCCCAACCCCCTGATCACCCTGCGGCCCTGTGTGTTACAGGGGGTGGGGCCACAACCTTCCTATCTGCCCTGCTCTGTTCATGACAGGGGAAGGCGCCCCAACCCCCTGATCGCCCTGCAGCTCTGTGTATGACAGTGTGCAGCACCCCAACCCCCTGGTTGGCCCTGCTCTGTGTGTGACAGGGGGCAGACCCCAACCCCCTGATCAGCCCTGCTCTGTGCATGACAGGGGGCAGCGCCCCAACTCCCCAATCGACCCTGCTCTGAGCTCGACCCGGGGCTGCACCTAGGGATTGGGCCTGCCCTCTGCCGCCCGGGAGTAGGCCTAAGCCAGCAGGCCGTTATCGCCTGAGGGGTCCCAGACTGCGAGAGGGCACAGGCCAGGCTGAGGGACCCCCACCCCAGTGCACAAATTTTTGTGCACCGGGCCTCTAGTTTGTGTATAACAGACCATTCCAGAATTTAGTGGCTTGGAACAGCAAGCCTTTTGCTGGCTTAAAATTCTGAGCAGCAGAAATTTAGTCTAAATTCTACTGAATGGTTCTTCCACGGGTCTCACATAAGTAGCAAAAACAACTGGGTTGGGATCCCTGGGACTTTCTGGTTTTAACACTGAAAGTCCAGCCTCTAGGAAACCAGTCAGTCTCAAGCAAAACAAACAGTAGGTCAACCTATACCTGAGGTCACACAGGAGTCACCTGGTGGCTCACCTGGAGCCAGATAGCCGAAGGTACACATAGCTAGTAGTTGGTGCTGATTGTCAGCTGGGCCATGTTCCTCCATCAGGCGAGCCCAGGCTCCTTCACATGGTAGCAGGCATCTAGAAGAAATCGGAGAGAGTGCAAGCCCCAAGGGCAAGCCCTCTGCTTACACCACATTTGTCGAAATCAACTAAGCGATGTCACATGGCTAAGGAAGTCAGTGTGGGAATGCACCACACCAGGGCACGGATGCAAGAAGCCAGGAATCACTGGAACCATTATTGTTACAGTCTACAGTGGTCGGCAAACTGCGGCTCGTGAGCCACATGCTGCTCTTTGGCCCCTTGAGTGTGGCTCTTCCACAAAATAACCGACTTCTGGGCATGGGCCACGAAGTTTCAATCGCACTGTACGTGCGCGCCCGCACGTGGCATTTTGTACCAATATAATACCAGAAATTATACCAAAAAGAAAGATGATTTTTTTTTACAACATAAATGATACAATTGAATTTATCTGTAGTTATTTAGCCAGCCTTTTCAAAATTCTAATTATGTAATGATTTAATAGTTAGAAGAACAAAATTGTTAGAAAAATATTGCTTTAATGTGCACTATCATTTTCATCAATAATTGAATTCTAGTTGAAAATAATTATATTTTGGCTGACATTGTTTAGAGTCGTGGGCCAACTAAAAATTGCTAGTTACATAACTGAAAATTATGTAGTTCATCTGTATGTTGATTGACTTGGGTTGATTATGCCATTTTATTACTGATCAAATTCACATTGCAACCCACATGTCCAGGATTCTCTGTGTACCACTAATATGAATGGAAATTGAGGGCCAAATTATTTTCTAAGAGGCCAAATTGAAATTTCTTTTAAATTTCTGGACCAAAGTTTTAATTGTTAGTAAATTTTAAAAATAAATATTTTTTCAATGTGATATTTTTATAACTCCAACCTATAAAGAACACATAAACTGTATTAAATTATGAAATAACACTTTTTATCATGCAAGAAAATGCAAGAAACTAGGAAATAATCTCCTGGAGAAAGTTTTTATTTTTTTCAACTCCACCATTTTTTTTTTTTCACATACGGGGAAAAGAATGAATATGTGAAATGGAGAGAATTAGGAAGATCAGCAATTCCTTAGAATGCCGTGGGAATCATGGGATGAAGCTTCAAGCATTTAGACCTATATCCTGGGTTAGCAAAGACAACAAACTATATACCCTTTGAAAAATATTTGCAAATGAGAACATGAAGAGTGTTTCAAATGAAGAATGGTGCTAGTACACTTGTACATTATAGCCTCATGAATTAAAGTCAGCAAAGTTTAGAATATAAAAATTGATGTAGAAAAATAAAGTAGTCTACCATAAATTAAGAGGAAAGCATATTTATTACCCAGTTCAATAGACTTAATATAAAATAGAAAAAAATGATTTCCATTAAGTATTAGGAAAATTATAGTTCTATGACCTGAAGAATAAAGAATCTTCCATAGGAACTTGCTTCACGGTTTCATTAATTTTAACAGGCCTCCCAAGGTTGACAGGTGTTTTTTAATGGCAAAACTCAAAACTTGATTTGTGATATTATGAGCAATACTCATAAAGTACATTAATATATCGAAAGTTTCATGGACACAGAGCCAATATTTAACATGTCTACAGTATGTTAGCATTCCCAGCTAAACCAGCAAGAATTTTGGGGAGGAGGGACTAGAAATATAAAGATAAATGAAAGTGTGGGAAATGGAGCCAATGGAGAGAGTTTCAAGCAATTAATATTTTTAAAATAGAAAACAGAAAGCAGAAGATCATGCTGAAAATAATAAACTGCTCTTTTTCCTTTGCACTGAGGGGGAAATAATGTGACA
>NW_006295824.1:1696596-1701063 GCF_000327345.1 Myotis davidii | reverse complement strand
ATTTGTATGTCCCTCCCAGCATGTCTTCACACAGAAGGCATGAACAGGTATCTCATCTTTTGGTTTCTTAGGGCTGCCTTTAGCTATCCTGACTGAATGGTTTACTAGTCCAGGCAACACAGTGCTTAACAATTTCCCAGTCTTGTACCAGCTGCCTCCACAAGAACTTCCCCAAGCAAAGATTTCTTAAGACATGAAAAGCAATAACCATAAAGGGGAAAAAATATTGATCAATTGAACTACATTGAAATTAAGAACTTTACTTCAAAACCATTAAGAGAGTAAAAAGATAAGCCACAGACTGGGAGAAGAGAGTTTCAACACATATCTGTCAAAGGGCTCATACCTGGAATACACAAAGCATTCCTTCAAATTAATAAGAAAAAGGAACAGAACTCAATGAAAAATGGCCAGATAGCAGAAGAGATACTTCACAACAAAAGATATCTAAACAGAAACTAAATATGTGAAGAGGCATTCAATTTCACTTGTTTTGGGGAAAATGTAGCTTACTATCATAATGCAGATAGCACAGCATACACTCCAAAATGGCTAACATGGAGAAGACAGACACTGTAGAGCAACCAGAACGCATACTCTGCTGACCATTGTGTCAGTTGTTACAACTACGGTGGGAATCTGCTTGTCAGTATCTATTAACATACCCATATCTTATACCAGCAGTTCCATCCCTATGTGTATTCTCAACAGAAATTCACACACACACACACACACACACAAAATGCATACATACAGCCAACAAATGGCATGTACAAGAATGTCAACTGCAGTATTATTTGTAATAGTCCCAAACTGGAAACAACCCAAATGTTCATCAATAGGTACATGGATAATCAAACTGGTCTATTCATGCAAACAGAATATTACTCAGCAATAAAAAAATGAATGAACTATTAATACATGCTACAACATCAATGACTGTCAATGATGTAAAATATAAGAAGTCAGACCCCCAAAAAAGAGTACATAATGTATGATTTCATTTGTATAAAAATCTAGAAAATTCAAAGTAATCTATAGTAACAGAAGGCTGATCAGTGTTGCCTAGAGGAACGGAATGAACAAAGGGTGGTGGGTGGGATTACAATAAGGAAACTTTCGGAATGGTGAATATGTCCTTTTTCTTGAATATGGTGGTGGCTGCACGGGGATATACATACATAAGTCAAAACTTACCAAATTGTACACTTTAAAATGTGTATTTCATTGTATGTCAAATGTGTCTTAATTACAGTATTTAAAAGATTAATGAACAAATATGAATAATACATAAATAAATCAAAGGTTTGTTTCTTACCTGTCATTCATACTAATCAATATAGGAAACACTGCCTGACTGGTGTGGGTCAATAACTGCTCTTTTTCCTTTGCACTGAGGGGGAAATAATGTGACACATTTAACATTTTTTACTCTTAATATATGAGAAATAGTCATTTTTCTTCTCTTGACTTCAGTGCAAAATTGCATAATAGTAAACTCATATTTGTAGGAATTTCAATCCATAAACTCAGTTGTGCATGCTATTTCAGAGCATTACATTTTCTTCAGAGCCACGTAAATCCAACTTTGAGTTTTCTTCACCAAAGTAGTAGGAAATTCCATCCGTCTTCTCATAGCAGTTCCCTCTTCTCAGAGAGGGCAATCGTTCCGGAGTCTTACTTGGGCCACATTATCAAAGTTGTCATTCTGATTGTAGTTGTCAGTTCACAGTGGTTGCCCCCAAGACCCCTACTGCCACTTGGTGCGTTCAAATCTAGAAATTATGCCAATTTATACAAAATAAAGTTTGTCAAGGTCAAGAGTCCCAGTGTGTGGGTATAGCCTCCGTATGTGTTCCACACAGAAGGTCACTGACATCTCCAAGGGCCCCTCCACAGAGCAGGATGGGGGCCTCCATCACTCTTGCACTTGACAGCTTCTGATGGGGAGTCTGCCTTTCCCTCTCTCTCCTCTCTCTCTGGGATATCTTGAATGATCTCTTCAGGCTTCTTAAGCTCCCTTAAAAATAGGATTGCCCGGCCAATATATACTGCTTAGAAGAAAAACACTTTAAATATAAAGACACAACTAATTTAAAAACTAAAGTAAAGAGATATAAAAAGTTACAAATACTAGTGTTTAGATAATGCAAACCTAAAGAAAATAGAAGTGGCTATAGTAATATTAAATCAAAATACAGGCTGTTCCAAAAATGTATACACACTTTAACAGCTGATAACTCAATTTTGAAAATTGAATCTATTTTAAAAAATACATTTCATTAAATGTATTTTAATAACTTTTTAATTATTCAGAGTATGTGTGTACATGTTTTGGGGACACCCTGTAGATGTCAGAGCAAAGACCATTACCAGGGATGAGAAAAGTCTTTCATAATGATAATGATGTCAACTCATCAAGAGCACATAAAAATCCTAAACTTTTATGCCTATTAACAGAACTGTAAAATTCATGAAGCAAAAACACTGATAGAACAGAAAGAAGAAATAAACAAATCCAGAATTATAGCCATATATTTCAATCCTTCTCTCAATAATGGAAGGAACAAGGAGACAGAAAATCAATAAGAATATAGAAGACTTGAACACTATCAACTAACTTTACCTAATAAATATTTATAAGGCATCACTCAACAGCAACAGAATACACATTCTTTTCAAACACATGTGGAACATTTACCAAGATAGGCCATATTCTGAGCCATTCCAAAGTATATTGTAAAGGGATTCAAATTATATAAAGTATATTCTCTGACCATAGTGGAATTAAATGAGAATCAATCACAAAAAGATCTTAAACAAATCACCAAATACTTGGAAACTAAATTATATACTTCTGTATAAACCATAGGTTTTAAAAAAGAAAGAGAAAAATTAGGGATTATTTTGAACATAATGAAAATCGGAATACTACTTATCATTTTTGTATGTGAAGGATTGTGCTAAAGCAGCACTTAAGGGAGATTTATAGTATTAAATACCTATATTAGAAAAAAAGAAAAGTCTCTAATCAATAATCTTAGCTTCCAACTTAAGTAACTAGAAAAAAAAGCAAATTAAATAGAAATAGAGTAAGTAGATGAATGAAAATAATAAAGACCAAAGAGAAATCAATCAAATATAAAACAATAGGGCAAAATCCTTTAAACCAAATGCTAGTTCTTTAAACAGATCAATACAATTGATAAAACTCCATTAGCAAGAGGGAAAACAATAGGGAAAAATTCATTAAACCAAATGCTTGTTCTTTAAACAGATCAATACAATTGATAAAACTCTAGCCAGACTGACTATGAAGAAAAAAGAGGAATGACACAAATATGCTCAACAGCATGAATCATTATAGAAATGAAAAACAAAACCATAAGAAGATGCCATTATATTCCTATTATAATACTAAACTTCAAAAGACAATTCATATCAACTATTGAAGAGGATATGGAACAAATGGAATTCTAATACTGCTGGCGAAAATATAAAATGATATGAACACTTTGGAAAACAATTTGGCAATTTCTTAAAAGGTTAAACATATATGATCTACTCATTACACAAGAGAAATGAAAGAATATGTCCACACCAGACTGGTACACACAATTCATAGAAGCTTTATTTGTAATAGTCCCAAACTGGAAACAACCCAAATGTTCATCAATAGGTACATGGATAATCAAACTGGTCTATTCATGCAAACAGAATATTACTCAGCAATAAAAAAATGAATGAACTATTAATACATGCTACAACATCAATGACTGTCAATGATGTAAAATATAAGAAGTCAGACCCCCAAAAAAGAGTACATAATGTATGATTTCATTTGTATAAAAATCTAGAAAATTCAAAGTAATCTATAGTAACAGAAGGCTGATCAGTGTTGCCTAGAGGAACGGAATGAACAAAGGGTGGTGGGTGGGATTACAATAAGGAAACTTTCGGAATGGTGAATATGTCCTTTTTCTTGAATATGGTGGTGGCTGCACGGGGATATACATACATAAGTCAAAACTTACCAAATTGTACACTTTAAAATGTGTATTTCATTGTATGTCAAATGTGTCTTAATTACAGTATTTAAAAGATTAATGAACAAATATGAATAATACATAAATAAATCAAAGGTTTGTTTCTTACCTGTCATTCATACTAATCAATATAGGAAACACTGCCTGACTGGTGTGGGTCAATGGTTGAGCCTCGACCTATGAACCAGGAGCTCATGGTTCAATTTCTGGCCTGGGCACATGTCTGGGTTGTGGGCTCATGCAGTAGGCAGCCGATTAATGATTCTCTCTCATCATTTATGTTTCTATCTCTCTCTCCCTCTCCCTTCCTCTCTGAAATCAATAAAAATATATTTTTAGAAGATTATGTTCTCTCTTAATTGAAGAGAGAACATAATCTTCTAAAAATATATTTTTATAAGATTATGTTCTCTCTTAATTG
>NW_006295824.1:1692482-1696509 GCF_000327345.1 Myotis davidii | reverse complement strand
ATGAAACACTAATTTATTTCGGTTAGGCCTGGTAAAAAAGATCCATTTGAATGTATTTTATTTTCTCTACAATTAAGCTAAAATATGATACATGGTTTGTTTTTTATAAACTCACTAGAGGGCCCAGTGCACGAAATCTGTGCACTGAGGGGGGGGGAGGATGTTCCCAAGGGGGGCAGATTGACAATGCCTGATCACTTACATCCAAACCCTACAAAGCAAAGGTTAGACTGTAGTAATGGGTCCATTGGGAGCTGCACCCAATACATGTTACAGTCCCAATTTGTTCCAGCTACAGTTGTAATTCACCTCGGAAATTCAGTGCATGGAAAACAGAAAAAGATTAGGCTGCTGGAGATAGGGAACATTTGAGTCTAGAATTTTTTTATAAATATATTTTTATTGACTTCAGAAAGGAAAGGAGAGGGGTAGAGAGATAGAAACATCAATGATGAGAAAGAATCATTGATTGGCTGCTTCCTGCACACCCAGCACCGGGGATGGAGCTCACAACCTACGCATATGCCATGACCAGGAATCGAACAGTGACCTCCTGGTTCATAGGTCAATGCCCAACCACTGAGCCACACAGGCTGGGTTAGGATTTTTATTTCAAACAAAATAGAAAAACTGCATGAGATTCTTTATGTTATTTTTTTAATCCTGCTCACTTCTCAGGAGAAAAATAAATCCCTCTTCCTGCCATGTAATCTTTTCATCTTCATACAGTCTACTAGACATTAAAAAAAGATTCGTAACTGATGTAGGCTATGTACCATCTCAACATGCAAAGTCATTGACATATATAATGCACTTAAATTCAAGCGCTACCTTAAATATTACCAAAAGCAAGTCTTCGGTGGATCTGTAACTTAGTGTGTCTAATATGTACACATATTTTAAAATGTGTATCTTCAACATTTAATGTCTTTTACTCTTATTGATAAAGATCCTTTGCTTCAAAAACTTTTTCAAAACTGTCACCAAAACTGTGCTGACAATGTTCGTCTGCATAGGGTATTCTCTAATTATCTGATATCTACATTTATGTAGCTGTCTGTCTTCACCCCCAAACACTGAAAGAAAACTGTCTGATAAAGAGCTCAAAGGTTTTGAAATCAGAGGACCTTGGTCTCGGGGCCGCCATACACTAGATTCAGCCTTGGGCACTGCTTTTAACCTCTCTCTGCCTCTTTCTTCAAACAGGACATAGGGATGATATTTATATGCTTGCTCTGAGGATCAATCAAGGGAATGGGATAAAGCTCTTAGCCAAGAGCCCAGCTCATAGTGAGATTTCAAAATGCCAGAGCTACCTTTGAACTACAAAATATTTTAGGGCAGGGCCCAATGAGTGTAAATTATCCCATTATATAGCAACGTGTGTACAGTGCATCCTAGCAGGAGTAGAATGCTGAAAAATTATTTGACCAAAAGGAATATTTGTTAGAAAAGCAGAGAAAATCTAAATTAATTAAACTGAAAAGACCTAGTTTAATTCCATCTTTGGCATGTTAATTAACTAATTCTGATGGGTTATTATAGTCCAACTGTCTATCTGATAGTCTGCAAAATGGACATGACCTGTAATTGGCAGATGCTTGGTGAGTTTGTACTAAGAGATTTAATGAAACATGTTTGTCTACAGCAGCAATTTCTATGCTTTTGTCTGTCTGATAGGATAAGATCTCTTTCACTTTGAGGAAAAAACATAAAATTGAGTGATATTTCTCAATATAACAGTCATTAATCGTCATGTATTTCCCCCTAATGATAAACATATGGAGGAAGTGTGGCTCCCCAGGACAATCGTGGCATTAGGACCTGACCTGCAGAGTTTAACGCTCATGAGAATTCCAAGGGCATTTACAGACCATGTGAGAACCTTAAATCCACTTACAGAAAACTAGTGCTAAAAAGTTCCATGCCATTGACAACTGGGAATGTCTTGATTTTGCTTCTTTTTTTTCCAAGCAAAACACCATTGTCCCTGATATTCATTGTCCGTTAAAGATTATTTTGTTCATTCCACAGGTCTCCTGTGATGGCTGGAGGTCTCTTTGCTGTGAATCGCAAATGGTTTTGGGAGTTAGGTGGCTATGATCCAGGTTTAGAAATCTGGGGAGGAGAACAGTATGAAATCTCTTTTAAGGTAAGTCACCAAGTCCCTCTTCACACTATACTAATGTACTTAATTTTGACAAGTCTGATAGAATGTCATTATTTCATTTTATGACCTACTAGAGCCCTGGTGCATAGAATCGTGCATGGGGGGGGGGGCTGGCCTGCAGGGATAAGGCTGAAACCGGCTCTCCCAACATCCCCCAATGGGTCCCAGATTGTGAGAGGGCACAGGCCAGGCCAAGAGACCCCACTGGTGCACAATTGGGGTGGGGAAGGACCACGGGTGGGCTCCAGGGCATGTCTGGCCCATCTCGCCCAGTCCCAATCAGCCGGACCCCAGCAGCAAACTAACCCATGGGTCAGAGTATCTGCCCCCTAGTGGTCAGTGCATGTCATAGTGACTGGTCGAATGGTCAAATGGTCGGAGGGACAACTAGCAATTAGGCTTTTATATATATAGATGTTGTGAGATGATGAAAATAGACACACTATCTTTCCAAGTCAGCCATTGAATGAAAGAATCTACTTCCTTCTGATGTTTCAGTGAGACATAGCCATGCCATAAAGGAAATGCAGCATAGAAATAATTCAAAACTCCATTTGTAGGTTGGAAAATAGTAGGCCAACAGACCTACAATTCCCCTGACCAGTGCATTCCTTCTGAGCACTTAGAAAGATGGATAGAAGAATTAAGATGAAAGAAAGCAAATGTATTGGAGCTTTTGCCCTTTCTATTTGTTCTAGAAATAGTATTTCACATTTTGATCATAACCAGTTATTCCAAAATTTTAATAACAGAAGAGTAATTTTGAAATATAAATCACAAATTAAGGCTATTTTTATGTAACTCCAAAATAAGCAAAATTTTTAAACTTATTTTTATCTGAAATTGCCCAAGTATCTATTTGCTTTTACCATTAACACTCAGTAAAATTATATGCTTTATCATATAGATGTACATGATACATTATCAAATAAATGAAAAAATTTTACCACGAGAAGACCATAAAAGCAAAGCAAAATAAACTGTGCAAAAAGGTGTACTCCAAGCCACCAGTATGTCTTTTGTTTCTAAAAAGCAGTCTTATAACAGAAAGAAATCATTTCCTTTTTTTATATTATCATTATCACAATTTATATAAAAAATAGATTGATTCTTGCAGGATTTATCATATAAAAATATCTTATTAAGTAAATCAGCTTTTTCTAATTATTGCCATTATGAAATCAAACCAACTCTGGCTGAGAAAAAAAAAGTATTGTAAGTACAGTAAACGTCAGACAGGAATCGAGTTAAACTTTTGAATTGATGTATAAAAAGAAAGTGATAAAAACTGATTTTCATAGAACTGTAGCAGCTATATTCAATGTGTTAACCGAAATGATATGTTGTCCTAAAGAGTCACAAAATAAATATTCACAAGGAGATGCTCAGGAGGCGTGATTGCAGGCTTCAAGACATCTAGAATTTTCCATCTCACAATGCTGGCAGTACACCTTGAAATGCCATTTATTAAATTAGTGCTTTTCTTTCATCATCCTTCAAATACATCTAATATCACATATAAGCTATTTTTTTCTTAACCTTTTTATAGATACATGGTTTAAAATCCTTGAATTTACCAGGTGTCTTTTTGGTTTCTGTTATAGCTGCACAGTTATCACATTGTATGTAACAACTATAGAAGTCATAATGATAGCATCTACTACCTTTACCTAGTGGCATGAGCCAGAAGCTGAATAGTATGTCAGCTTTATATGCATTATCTAATTTAAAATCACAGATCTAAGAAGTAGGTATGATTCCATTTTACAGATGAAGAAACTGAGACTTAAGGTTTTAAAAGATTTTTAGATTCAGTTATTTTTAACTTTTAAAGATGAAATAAACTACCAGGTGCCA
>NW_006295824.1:1683398-1692443 GCF_000327345.1 Myotis davidii | reverse complement strand
CCTGCTTAACTGCAGAGATGCAGGATCATGAAGTTATCTGACCCTCAAGTCATATCTGCCAACACCGTCCTAAGTTCATTGATCTCTACCTAATGGTTCCTTTCATTGAACAGAGGCAAGTGACTTCACTATAGTCTAATAGCACAGCCACAAGTGTTCTGCTGACCCTGGCAAAATACCACTGGTTGGCAGATATTGCTTAAAGCCGGATGCAAAGTTTACAATAACACCTTCAACTGGAAAAATTAAAGATAAAAATGGCCTTGCTATATTTGTGCCATCATCAGAAGTCAAGGGATTCTTTTTACTTTTCAGAGTTCAAGAGATTTTTTTTTCTTAAATTCTCTTAATTATGCCCTAGCCGGTTTGGCTCACTGGATAGAGCGTCGGCCTGGGGCCTGAAGAGTCCCGGGTTCGATTCCGGTTAAGGGCATGTACCTTGGTTGCAGGCACATTCCCAGTAGGGGATGTGCAGGAGGCAGGTGATTGATGCTTCTCTCTCATCGATGTTTCTAACTCTCTATCCCTCTCCCTTCCTCTCTGTAAAAGAATCAATAAAATATATTTTAAAAAATGTTTTTTAAAAATCTCTTAATTACTGAATTTTTAAGTTTAAAATATTATTAAGAAATTATCTATTAAGCAGGAGATGCTTGGTTTTGACTAATGAACTGGATAATGGATAAATTGCTATCAAACAAGTGGAGGGTCTGCAGAATATACATTTGCATTGTAAGGCACAAAAGCATTTTCTAGACCAACATAAACTTGCATCTCCCACTTCTCTGTCACACGTATCTATCACATCTCTTTGGGGTGACCTGAAATTTTATTACCCCATTTTCAATTTTTTAAGTTATCTGCCATTCTGAAGGATATAATTGGAATGCAGCCCTGTCAGCTTTGTCTAGAAACCATGGCAACAGTGCTGGAAGTTCAGGACTAAATTGCCTAGGTTGTTTGGTTGGAATGACAGCCTCTTTGGCGACAGCTATGTCTTACAGGGTCCCATTTTAGACATATCCCTCCCTCCATTCTTCGCACTATTGTGTGATGACCTTGGGGTTCCTGTCATTCCTTTCTAGTATTTGTAACATGTGGAGGACAAACTTAAACCGCATAGGTAGAATGTGCTTTGAAGCAAGAAGAATTTTCTCCGTGTGCAAAGAATCGAAAGAATTGTACACAATATCTTGGTTAACTGATACTATATGATACCATTTAAAATTAAAGAGAAAAATCACATATCTGAGTTTTTTGGCATAGTCCATAAATTGTGATTGGTTTTACAGGGTGAAGCACTGTAAGATATAAACTGGTCGGCGTTTAAGGTTTGGGAAATATGTATGGATAGCTGAGAGTCCGTTCGTGTGTTTCACTCCATAATATAGAAAGTATTTGAAGTCTAGAACTTAAAAGCTCTAATTAAAAAGGTTTCTGTCTATGGTTGTTACCAGACATCTTAGCTAGCTGTTTACTTTTCAACCAAAGAATCATTTCACCAAAGATGACGATAAGATTCCATCGCTGAATAAAAGTGTTTCCAGAAAGCTCTGCTTTATATAAAGGGCTTAGTTTGGGGTCAAACAATATTTGGTTAAAAGTGCTCCACAACTCTGTTTCTCTCTAAACATCTCCCCTTCCTTTTTCTAACATCTGATTAGATGAGTAGATTTCACGCCATACCATATAAGCCAATGGTATAATTTTCAGGAATAGGTTGGGGAAATGATGTTTCCAGAGAAATGATCTGTCTGCACTGTGCCAGTTGCTAGTATCCTATATAATAAAAATATACTATGTAAATTGTCCCCTTGACTGGGAGTTTGTCCAAGAGTTCGACCAGGGGGCCAGGGGAAGGGAGGGAGGCCCCAGCCAGCAGCTGGCAGTCGCTAGGGACTCTACCAGTGCATGAATTTTGTGCACTGGTCCTCTAGTGTTTCAATATGAGTCTGAACTCCTAGATGGCCCTAAATTATCCAGCTGTCCTTCAAATGTTTCTAAGTAAGCCGGCTGCTTCAGAGGAGAAAGAAACCTTAAGTCATTCAATAAGCTTTAATTGAGCATCTAATTTGTGGCAGGCATTGTTCCAGGTTCTCAATTTGGAGTTGCACCAGGAAACCAAGACAGACTGAACAGTGTGGCATAAAAGAGATAACGCCCATCTTTAAATATTGTCTGCCATTTAAGTTGCCAAATTAATGTTAAAATCATTAGGAGTCTGTGATTTTCCAAAGTGTGTTTCCACATCCATTCCCCAAAGATAAAAGTCCAAATGTCAGGAGTTTCAAAAGATCTGTCCTTCGGGTGCCAAAAACTCTTCTCAGAAAATAAAGGTGAGCAAAAACCACTCATTAAGCACCATCAGATTTAGACTGAAGCCGAGGGGCAGACTGACTCTATTCCATAGAATTCTCTGGCATGGGACATAAAGTTTAGATCTAGGTAGAAGAGCAAAAATCTGGTTTGGGCTGCCCTCTTTTAGCCCCAGGAGCTTATCAGTATGGTCCCACGTTGATCCAGTACTTCCTGGGCCATTTCATATAGTCCAGGAAGAATTCTTTTTTTTTTTTATCATTCTGTTCATCAGATTATTTATTCACTTGATTCTTAGATTCACTTGTTGATAGATGCATACTTGTTCATAATTAGTATCTTTACCTTTTTCTTCTTCCTCTTCTTAAAGGATACCTTTCAGCATTTCATATAATATTGGTTTGGTGGTGATGAACTCCTTTAGCTTTTCCTTATCTGTGAAGCTCTTTATCTGACCTCAGGAAGAATTCTTGATCACCAGCCTTAGCTGGACAGAATGTCCGCGGCCCCAGATGAGATTAGTATAGGGACCTTATGTCCTACAGTGAATCTACCAAAGCTGGTAGCCCCACACAGCCTATTTCAAAAACCATTCTTAAGGAATTAAAACACACTATGTAATCACCTTTGTTTTGTGCTGTTGTCCTTCCCATGTATTGAGCTTACGATTCAAACATTTAAGGAAACATTAACTTACTTCTTACATCTTTTAGTCCTTATCAGTCATTAAGTCATTCAGCAGACATTTATTTGACAACAATGTGCCAACTCTAGGCTAAATTCTTGAGATATAAAGATAAATGTGAGAAGATTCTTGCTGTGGGCGAGCTTACTCTACAGTAGCAGTTTAAGAATTAATTTGCCACAATTTCTCATCATCAATTTTGTCTGGAATATTTTTTATTTGCATACTCACAGTAATAATTTGGGATGCATACAATAGCCTCTTTGCTAGCCTCCCTTCCTCTATTCTTTCTCCTCTTTTAACCTATCTCCACATTTCATTCATTTATTCCCTGAGTTGTTTTATTTTCCCCTCCTACAACTTCACAGTCGCCACTAGTTACCACACAAATTAAATGAACACACTGAATCATACATCATGAAACTTTCCATCAATTACCTGCCTCACCTATGTGTCTCAATTCACACTGCAAACCAGTTTGACTACTGTATTCCCTTTCTTCCCCGAAGATAGAAATTCATGCTTTCATTGCTGTGCCTACTTATTGCATAGATTTTAACCAACCAGTCAGACTTTGTTCTGTTGCCAAGAAATTCGTTTATCCTCTCTATAAATATTAATCAGAAACCTTTGCCATGAGTGCTTGTGCCATGCAAGCTAGACTCTGCAGAGAAATGCCAAAGAAGCCCAGTAGAAACCATTGGATCAAGGACAACTAAGGTGAGTATTTCTCCCATTACACACGTAAAGAGCAATAAAACCAACAAAAAAACTACTCTAAAGTAAAACATAAATCTACTTCTATTCAGTTTTCTAATGAAAGAGGTAAAGGCTTTTCCCTCTGCTTATGGTTCCACTCTCTGGACTAAAGTAGGGGAGCATTGCCCAGCCAGTGTGGCTCAATAGTTGAGTGGCAACCCAGGGACCAAGAGGTCACAATTCAATTCCCAGTTAAGGCACATGCCTGGGTTTTGAGCTAGATCCCAATAGGGAGCATGCAGGAGGCAGCCAGCCCATCAATGTTTTTCATCGATGTTTCTGTCTCTCTATCCCTTACCCTTCTTCCATCTCTAAAAATCAATAAAAACATATTGTTAAAGTAGGGGAGCATAAACCATACCCATATCGCATTCACTATGAATTCCAGTTTGGGTTCTTTTAAATTAGAATAAGAACTAAAGACGTTTTGAAGCTATCTTAATGCAGTAATAGAAGCCTTCTGGTTTTAAATGATTTCATCCAACCTTTCTTTGTTACTTCGCCCACATCTAATTTGACAGCAATTTCTTAACAACAGTTCAATCCTTTCCAACTCCTGGAATTAGTTTTGACATGACCAACAATTCTTTCTCTTTTCATAACCGTACTTCATCAGCTTAAGTGGTATTCAATTAAATTACATGATTACAATTTTTGAAAACTAGCATAATCGCATTTGGAAAGAAATGAACTCACTGTCTCTGAGGTAAGCATGTAACTTAACTATTGCGAACAAAACTTCCAGCTTCACCATAATAAGAACGCAATTCAATGTTTACAGGGGGACTAGGGAGTGATGGTTAATACATTACATTGATCGAACAGAGATTCAGTCCTTGCTGTCAAAAGGTTTCAGTCTCATGAGAGATAGGAAACATTCAGAGGTGGGTGCACTGCCGAGCTGGCAAGGAGGTCAGTTTCCCCCTCTTTCAGATCAGGTCTGGGTGTGGCTCTCCTTTCTGGTCCTCATCCCTACCCAGGTGCCCCAGTTCCCTGACCTTTGTCAGGGGACTTACAGGGACCCAGAGTTTTTGAATGACCAGTGTGTTACAGTGTTACAGAGTCAGGGGAGGGGTTGGGGGAGAGGGAGTCAGCCTCAGTGCCCTTCCCTTGTCTCTTCCACTCTGCACCCTGGTCTACAGACCATTTCCAAAACTTTTGCTTTTTAGTTGTCACATCTTCTCCCTTCTCCCAGGCCCAATCTTGTGTCGTCTCTAAAGTGAAGAACAAAGATCAGTCCTAAAATAAGCCTCTGGGGTTTCTTTGGAAACTTGCTTCTACTTTGGTGTGGCTGGGGAAGAAAATGCTCCATAGAAGATGGAAAACACACTGAGCATAACAAAATGAATGTTTCCATTTATAATCCTGCCACACACAATTAAGCCTAGACAGCTTAAAGGGGCTAACCTAAGACTGAGATTTTAAATAGACAGGTTGTTTATTTTCTAGCCCTTTATGACTTATAATTTCTATTTCCTCTGGAACTTATAAAATCTTTACATAGAGCTCCCTGTGTCCCAAACCTCCGGGCATTCTATTCTTCCTCTGGTGGAAATAACTATTATTTGGTCCCCTAACAAGAACAAGTAATGAGTTAGCACTTAAAGGTCATTGAATTTAATTCCTTATCCCTTTCAACACTAATTCAAAGTAAAAATGTAATTTCTACTTTATAATTGGCAAAGACAGGCTTTAACTTAGTTAATATCAAAGCCACAGTTAGAATTTGGGTTTTCTCTCAAAACCATTAGTCTAATTTCCCTTAGCTGGAAAAATGGAATTTGTGCCCTTGGTGAAAAAGTGGCTACTGTCACTCTCTGAAACGACTTTAAAAAGGAAACGTAGTTCTTCCTATCTGATTTTTATTAAATATGAAGGCTGACAACTCTTGTTATGATTTCTTGTAAAATTTAATTTTTACTATCTTCAATATGCACTGATTACTCAATAAGAATTGAATATACACAATAGGGACTAATCATTGAAGACATCATGTTCACTTCTTAATCATACAAGAAAACAGCCATCAATGTGAGATTGTCATTGCTCAGTAAACCAAATATTCTTGAGCTTAACCTCATGGTAAAGCATCTTAAGAATAAACATGGGTTTTATTTATTGGTACTTAGAAAATCAGAAATAATTAGCCCACAATATTAGTTAAATTTAAAGTTTCCTACGTGGTACATGGCCATCAAAAAAAAAAGATTTAAGTATAGTTATAGTTCAACAATTAAGTGTTAAATAATTACAATATATTAACAGTTTTAAAATGGAAAAGTAGTACCTTCTCTTAGAGATCACTCAAAACAGAAAGGAGAATAAAAAACAGGAACAACAAAAACTGTCTCCTGGACAAATTACCATACATTTTACCCCTATCCACCATGTATAAAGATGGTTATCAATGCAGGAAAGGTAGATTCAATGATGTTGCAGGAACATGGGAAGATGGAATGATCACAGCTACAACTCTTACTTGTAGTCAGCAGACATCCGTTTTCCAAGTAATTGGCACAACATAAGGGGGAAACCTATAAACACTTATTTGGAATAATAGCAACGTGTGTGATTGCTGGTGGCCAGAGCACCCCGCATTGAGTTTGGTACACAAGAGAAACAGCAAATAGGAGTTTGGGGACAGTTCCGAAAGAAGTATTACCCAACCCAGCCATCTCTGCAGGAAGCAGCTATTAGTGAGGCAGACTGGAGGAAAGATGCTCGATATTGTGAGCAGCCCTGCAGCAGCCAATCCCTAGTGGATGCAGGAAATATAGGTTAAACTAATTTACTTATACACAAATTTTGTGTTATAGGGTGACTACCTGCTATAAATGGTAAGAAGAATTCACCCTATTCAGAGATGAAAAATAATATTTTTTAAAGAAAGTAGCATATAAAAATACTACAAGGAAAAAGGAAGGATCAGGAAAAAAAAATGAAGAAACATCACCAAAAATAAATGTTACTATGTGGTTATAAATTTCCTTGAAAATAATGAGGTTATTGATTCTGTAAAAAAATATGAAATGCTGAACTTTCATCAAAAGACAAGATAAGGCAGTGAAAAAGAGTGGCAGTTGGGATATAATGAAAAAGAAACAGAAAAAGAATATTCTTTCTTCGTTGTGTCTCTAATATCAAAAAAGAAAAATATCTTTCAAATTAGTTATAAAACTAGCATAATATTAATAGCAAATTCTGACCAATATAACACAAAAGGATTTCAAACATAGATATGTTTTACTTGTAAATACTAAGATTAAAGAATAGTAAAAGGTTACACAATAGAACAACTTTTCAAAGACTAATTATCCCAAAATAAGTTCAACTTTCAAGGATATGTTTCAATATTGAGATATGTAACATAACATATTAACATAATTCACCTTAATAATAAATTTGAACGGTTATGGTCATTGCCATAGGTAAAGTAAAGGCATTTGATAAACTTTGCAATCCACTTTGAGCAAAATACTTAGCATGATTAAAATATTACTATGTATTCGTATAAAGGATATCTCTCAACTCAAAAGCCATCAGCTAGGTTAATGAGAAAAACCTAGGAATTTTTCCATTAAATTATTATTTTGGAAATAGGAGGCAATTCAGTTAGACAAGAGATAATGTAAGAGAGAAAGAAGTTGGAAAGAGGAGGAAAAGTTTTCATTAATTGCAAACAATATCAACATATACCTACCTGAACAACACAGGGAACCTACTGGAAAACTATAAACAAGGAGATATTTAGTTAGTTGCCTTGGCAAAATGTATGTGTGTGTAAATATGTAGAAAGCAATAGCCTTTATACTTACAAATAACAACCCCAAAAGAAGATACCATTCACAATAGTAGGGAAAAAATAGCTAGGGATAAACTTAAGAAATGTCCTAGACCTCATGAAGAACAGTTAAAATGCTACTGAGGGACACACAAAAAGACTTGAGCACATGAAAATTTATAAAGAAGATAATTCTCTCTAAGCATACTCACAAATTTAATGCAATAAAAGTGGTAACGTGAAATTTGGAGTGAGAGGGAGCTAGACAAGGAAGGGCTTCTAGTTCATATGGCAAACCAGATAAATAGAACAAGTTTTAATTAATAAGCATTCTCCGCGTTCTCCTTAGTTGTCTGAAAATACAAAAACCACATAGGAAGCTTAACTCATACTCCTAAAATGGCTTATCTGCCTCCCCAGAAGGGTACAACTCCATCTCATTTTACAAGTACAGTATACTCCTTTTCCCTTAAGCCATCTCTCTATAAACTATCAGGATAGTTTGTTCAAAAGGTTTTGTTAGAAATAAATTCAGCCTTATAAAATGTGCCCATTAGAAATCCTTTTTTATGCCAAGAATGTTTCTAAAATATTTTACATAGCTTCTCATTGCTTTTCTGAGACAGCTATATTAGAGACCACCTCTTACTTTTGAGCATGCCAAGCACCTCAAAGTGCAGTTGCATTTTGTATCTAAAATGTGACAGAAGCCTTTTTATGGCACACCATATACCTTCAGATACACAAGGAAATGTCTGAAGTTGCTCCTATGGGTTTTTTCCCCCTGCAATAGTTAGCTTAGGTGACATAAAAATAACCATTTTAATTCAGCATGCTCAGAATTGATCTTCCAAAAAAAATATTAAAATGACTCTAAACTCATTCAGAAACTCAAAGATAAACAGAAACAGCTGCTAAATGTCTCACCAGCCAGTCTGAGATTCATTTCAATTACCCAACAAAAGGTACCTCAGGTGTAACAGAGCATTTTCAAGTTCAATTTTATGTCCATTAGATAGAAGCCTAGCGGCAAGTCTGAATTCCTCCCAGTTGTTACTTCCTTTATGCCTGATGATGTTTTCCTAATTCCTTGTTAAATTTTATTTTAGCTTTTATAGATAGTTGTAAAGTGAGCAAAATATGATAATTTATACAGCATTCGGTACCTGTGTTAAGATTAATTTGACTTCCTATTGAAATCCTTTTCTAACATTGAGTTTTGTTCAAATTGTTACATTTTTCTAGTTGCCATTTTTCTCTAACAAGGGAAATGAAAGCTAATACAATTACTCTAATGCTTCTGGTGTGTAAATTTATATAAAGCAAGTCAGCCCCCAACTCAAAAGATGTTTGTATAGAAAGTTACCAAAAAACTCTATACAATTGTCAAGCCCTTCATCCATATCTCAATGACAATACTATATAGAAAGCCTCCAGGTATATATTCACATTATCTGTAGAGGTATAAGGATTTGATTTTTACATTATACATCAAGGTCAACAA
>NW_006295824.1:1676952-1682890 GCF_000327345.1 Myotis davidii | reverse complement strand
CCAAACTGTTCTTTCCATCATGAAAGTCTATCCACTTCTCCTCAAGATAAAACATAACATGTAAATGCCATTATGGACTTTTGTTGCATTTATATCTCTACTTTGATGAAATTTCTTTGTATTTAATGTTGCTAAAACGAAATAGTTGACTAGCCAGCTGTGTTGGCTCAGTATTTGAGCATTGACCTATGAACCAAGAAGAGATCATGGTTCAATTCACATTCAGGGCACATGCCCAGGTTGGGGCTCGATCCCCGGTGTGGGGCATATAGGAGGCAGCCAATCGATGATCTCTCTCATCATTGATGTCTCTGTCTCTCTCTCCCTCTCCCTTCCTCTCTGAAATCAATAAAATATTTTTTTAAAGAAATAATTGACTATCAACTGAAGCTTCGAAAACCCTTTGCTTCTTTAAAGTTTTTGTTGTAATGTGTATTCAAGCTGAGTGGCTTTGGTATAGAAAGTTATCAGCTTTGGACTGATGTGCTTATTTCAATGTGCACCATTGGTGCTCCTAGGCACTCAAACCCTCACTGTTCAAAAATAGGGATTCTTTAGCTTACTAGAGAACAGAAACCCAATTGCCTAACATAGAGAAAAGGGAGCATTGACACTCATATAATCAAACTGTGAAGAACTCAAGGAAGTGAGTGAGCCTCTGGGAGGCCTAGAAACCGGTCTCAAATGCTACCAGGATCCTTTCTCTGCATATCTTCCCCTGCCTCTCTCTTTGTCAGCTTCATTCTCTCCTGTGGACTTCCCTTCCAGCCCTCAGCTAAAGCCAGGGAAAGCTCTCAGGATTTATTTCCTGCTTTGCCACCAGGAAGGTAATTCCGATCTGATGAAACACAAGGAAGGACTTCAATTAGCCTGGCCTGAGTCAGGTTCCTGCCCCTGCCGTTAGGAAGGTGGTATGACTGACAGCCCAACTCAAGAGCAAAGGAGAATCACATGTTTGCGTATTTTCCTAAAGGACGGAAGTTATGGTTCCATTATAGAAAGTCAATTTTTAAAACTTTTATTTATTTTTAGCAGATGGTGAATCCAGAAATTTAAGCAATCACACACAAAATGTGGGAACACATGGAAATAATAGTAAAAAGCAAACACTTTGCTTCTAATGCACCTTCTAAACTGTAAAATAATGAGTTAAATGTCCTCAACCATAATATTTTACCTAAAGAAGCACTATTAAAATGTTCAAATCCATGATATATATATATTTCTTTTCCAGGCCCACTCTAATCACTGTTTTAAAATCACTGTTTTTAAGACTGCTTGACGTTGCTGCAAATATAAACACTGCATGTAAAAGTAGTGATCATCTGATCAAGGTCCACTCTGAAGCCCTGCTCTTCCCCACCCAGACCTCTCAAAGCTCATTAAATGCAAAATAGTTTGGGCAGGATTTTTTTTATATACTGACCTAATAGAGCATTTCTCACTTTGAAAAAATCCTAAGCCGATGGCTCGAGAAACAAGAGCTTTTCCCTGAGACTAGAAACCACCATATCCTCAATGAAGATGGAGATGTATTGCCCTATTGCTGCTTGTATTATGTGCCAATCCATAAATAGAAAAGGGAGTCAGGAAAGGTCAAACTAAACTTTTATTTTTCTCTCCTGACCTCAAAGAATAATCTGAAAGCCCAGGTTTGTGAGCAGAAAGCAAAGCCATGGTGTGTGGGTATAACTTCTCATTGTGACCCTTGTTAGTTCAAGTCAGGCCAAAGGTGCAGCTGTATTACACGTGGCCGGGAAAAGCAGCTTATGCCAGGCATGGCCTTTCCAATGTCTACAATCCAAAGGTTAGCAATTAATATTTTAATTTCCAGAGAGATGGTGACATGGTTGTTTATTTAGTCTTAAGAAGTTTTTCAAAGGGTGATGAGGACTGAGTGCAAGATGAGAGGGTGTCTGAGGCGAAAGGACTTGGAGCTAAGACTTGAAGGAAGTGAGAGTTAGTCATGTGCCTGGAAGCAAATCCCAGATAGAAGGAACAAACGCCCTAAGGTGGGAGGGTGCCTGGCATGTTGGAGGAACAGAAAAGATCACAGAATAGCTTGAGCAGAGAGAGAAAGGGGTATAAAGTAGGAAATAAAATTAGAGAGACAGCAGGTTTTGGAAGTGAATATAGCAGTAAATGTTTTTGAGAATTTATATAATCATTTCCATATAGTATATTACGTTTCGTCTCATACCTGATAAAAATGTTTCCTTATTATCCTCCTGACAATAAATTTCCGACTGAAACTAATTTCATATTCTGTGTGACTGGTGTAATTGTATGATTCCATTCAATTTAACATTCTCTATGTCTAAATTCCAGTCTGTGGCTGATATTGAAAGTGATTTTAAAAATAAGGCAAGCATTCAATTATTCAGTCAATTTGAACTACACTATAAAAAAAATGCTCTGTGCTCAATCATGGGTAAGATAACATTGCTTTAAAATATTTACATTGTCAAAATAAGACACAGCATTTATAAATCTAAAACATTTCTCCAAGAATTGGATATTTAAGTATGACAATGCCATATACTTTTTTTTTAGAATATCATCGCATTACACTAACAGGAATTGTCTTTTTAAAATATGAACCACATCTTTTAGAATCTGTAGGATTTGATAAATGCCACAACAGTTATGCTTTTCAAGAGAACAATGTTCCCACAGTGTTACCCAAACACATCTCTCTGGTGTGTCAGGATATGAATGATTCTACTGAAATAGGCATTGTTATTGGAAGACTAAAGATAAAGATGTTCATGGTGATATCCTTGGTATAGAAACCAAAACAACTCTGCAATTAGGAACAATTGATTTGGTGAGCTTATGGTGAAAAGCAAGTTGGCCCTGAGGTTGTAAGAAGCAACATTAAATTGGAAAGGCCAGAGAGCCCTTACATAAGTGGGACTACAAGTATAATTGAAACAAGAGGTGATCATATTCAACCACTCAACAAGTATCTATTGACTATCTATTATGTGCTAAGCCCTTCACTAGTAGCTGGAGATATAATAGTGAATAAAATAGTCATGGAAATTACAGCCTAGTGAGGGGAGGCAAACACTAAGCAAATCATTACACTGATGACTTGTGTGATGATGACACACAAATAAATTGCTTAATTACGATTGTCATAAGTACTGTCTCCATTTGAATGAAAACTCCATGTGCTCAGAACTTTGAATTGGTCACAGATTATAGCTCCAGCCTGGTGAATACTAAGTGCCTAGCACATACTAAGCACTCACTGCATGCTTGTTGACTCAATTGGCTGTGGGAAAGTACATGATGAAAACAGAGTATAAAGCAAAAGTCCCAGCAAAATCTAGGGCTCAGTTGTGATGGTTAAGCTGAAATCTGGAAAATAAATCGGAAAGAAGGGTAGAGAGAGAATTTCTTTAGAGAACAATTTATAGCAGCGAGCCCTGAGGAGAGAAATTTGGTGCTTCCCCAAGAATTAAAAATAGCCCAGTGGACGGTGATTGAGAAATGCATAATGAAAGGCCAGATAATACAAGGCCCTGGAAACATTATGGAGGAGTTGTAACTTTACCCCAACAGCAATAGAAAACCACTGAAGGATTTTAAATGGAGGCATGATATACTCAGATTTATGCTTTTAAGTGATCATAGCAGCAGTATGGAGTAACAAATTGCAGGATTCCATAGTTCTTTTAACACTGAATTTAGCATTTAAAAAATCTACACATAAATTCCTGAATTTGACTTGGAAATAAAGAAAAAATTCTGATGGGAATAATTTAAGAATTAGGAGCAGGTTGTTGATCTAAGACATGAATTTTGATTCACTGGAGACTGTGATAGGCAGAATTCTAAGAGGAACCTCTTCCTTGTTTAACTTTCAGGATTACGTTACATTACAGGGAAAAGGAGATTTGGCAAATGTAATTAGATTACTCATCAGTTCTCTTTAGGATAGAATGATGATCCTGGTGACCCTAACCTAAGCACACGAGCCCTTTAAAAGCAAAGAAGTTTCTCGGGCTGATAACAAAAGAAGGCATAGAGATTTTAAGTGTAAATGAGGATTCTATATGAGGGAGGTTAAGTGTTGCTAAGACGGAGGGTTCATGTCTGGCCAACATGGCTCAGTGATTGAGGGTCAATCCATTAACTATGAGGTTTTGGTTCGATTCCCACTCAGGGTTGTGGACTCAATTCCCAGTGTGGGGTGTGCCAAAAGCAACTGATCAGTGACTCTCTCTCATCATTGATGTTTCTATCTCTCTCTTTATCTCCCTTTCTCTCTGAAATCAATAAAAATATGTTTTTTTAAAAAAGACAGAGGGTTCTTGGAGCAAGGACCTAAAAATGGGGTCTCAGTCCAACACTGCAAGGAACTCAATTCTTCCAACAATCCAAATGAGCCCTGAAGCTAATTCTTCCCCAGAGTCTCTAGACAAGAGCTCATCCCAGCTGCCACCTAGACTTCGGCCTTGTGAGACTCTGGGCAGAGCCCCCAGCCAAGCCCTCATGGACTTCTGACTCATAGAACTGTGAGATCATAATTGGATATTGTTTAAAGCCGTTAATTGTGTGGTACTTTATCATACACCAAGGAATCTTTAAAAGCTGTATTTGAGTGACCCTCTGAAAAGAATTCATTAGAATTTCGTTTCTGTGCATCTATTGGGTTATTTTGCCATATCTTAAAAAGGAAGGCAGTGGTGATTTGTTTAACTTTCTCTTGTAGCAGTTCTCACCCTGGAGAATTTTCTCATAAGAAGTACTAAGTCCATTTCTGCCTATGACCAAAAAAATAAAAGTAAGAAAGACTAAGACCAGAAAATGTAAGACCTTGCTCCTAGCCTTGGCCCTACATCGTGCCCTTATTTGTCACCATTCCCTATTCCTACAGGAGAGACTACCAACCTTCATCAACTAATGGAAGTAATACAGTCACCTTTTTCATGAAAAATAAATGCCTGTTCTAACCCGTTACTATCTCCAGCTGTAGACGAAGGCTTCTTTGCCTTGACACTTTCTTAGCTTTGACCAATAAGAACTGACATTTTATTATACACATATCTAACATTCTCTGCCCTCCCATTATCCACTCCTTTGGCTGTGGTCAAATTCTTTCAAATTTTACCTCTTTAAAATGCATAAATAATCAAAGAAAATAACCCTTCAAATGATTACATTCACCATATATGATTTTCTTTTTTAGAAGATTATTAAAGCTTTGTGCAGTGGCTATATCATAACCAATGAGGTTTATCTGAGGTGCAATTATTGCTTATTAAAAATTATTAGAGTGGACTCACTGCTGTAACAATTCCAAAATCTTGCTAACAAAGTTCTTTTATTGGCCCTGTCACAACTTGGCCCAGCTTGGGAGAGGAGCCTGCTCTGCTCCATCCAGGTTGTCAGGGTCCGAGGCCCCATGTATTTAGTGATGCCACCACTTAACCGGGACCCCTTCTCTGGATCTTCTGTAGTCTGTCAGGCTCTGAGGGAAACAGTAAATCCTGAAGAAGGTAGAAAAGGAAATCACTCTTAATTATTTTGGCCCAGAGGCAATGCACCTCATTTCTGTTCACATTCCACTGGCATGAAATAATCATATAGCCCCATCTCATACAGAGGAGCTGGATATTATAAACTAGCAGGAAGATGATTATAACCTATAACCCAAGAAGAAGTAAAAAGAGAAATTGGTGAGACCTAGAGCTGTATTTCCCACAATAAGATAAGATGAGATTGGTGGGTGATCCATAAGTTTTGATTATATGTGTTAGCAGTTCACCTTTATCATGGATTTGGAAATATGTGGTTCCAGTTACTATTGCTGCAAAACAAAGTACCCAAGAATTTAACAACATAAAATAACCATTTTATTAAGCTCACGCATTGGGTCCCAAATTTAGAGAAGGCTCAAAGAGGTATAGCTAATTTCCTCTTCATA
>NW_006295824.1:1674489-1675938 GCF_000327345.1 Myotis davidii | reverse complement strand
GATTCTTTTAGAAATGGGACAGAGTCTTATATTTACCCTTTTTATTAAACTTTAATCTTATATAGCTCCAGCCTCTCGAGATTTTATGGATGTTGGTACTACAGTTTAGAATGTTAACTGCCCCAACCAGCTTTATATCATCCATACATACTTCTGATGTCTACCCCATCAAGTTAAAATTAATACCATGAGTAGTCCTAAACCCATTTAGAACAACTGGGTATTGTTGTTGTTGTTGTTCTTTTAAATCCTCACCCGAAGATACGTTTTTTATTGATTTTTAGAGAGAGAAAGGAAAAGAAAGAGAGAGAAAAACATCAGTGTGAGAGAGAAACATTGATAGGTTGCCTCCCACGTGCACTCCACAGGGATCAAATCCACAACCTAGGTATGTGCCCTGACTATGAATTGAACCTGAAACCTTTTGGTGTACCATACGATGCTCCAAACAACTGAGTCACTTGGCCAGGGCCTTAATATTGTCTTAATAATTGAATTCCCTTTCCCTTGGACTTCCATTCACTCTAATCACTATTTGTTCACCAGTCTTAGATGGGGTGTCATTCCTCTTAATGAGAAGAGTAGGAAGTGAATATAAGCTAAGACATAAACATTTATCTTTCTTCCTTTCAATATTATACTTTAAAACAATCTATGTATCTGTTTTAGTCAGGGTTCTCCAGAGAAACAGAGCTAACAAGATATACACATATAAAATGAGAGATTTATTTTAATGAATCAGCTCATACCATTGGGGAAGCTTGATAAGTCCAAAATCTGTAAAGTAGGCTAGCAGTTTGAAGACCCAGGGAAGAGCTGTTGTTCAAGTCCAAAGGCAGATAGCTGGCAGAATTCTTCTTGCTTTGGGGAGGTCAGTCTTTGTTCTATTAAGGCCTTCAACTGATTAGGTGAAATCCATCTCCATTATGAAGGGTAATCTGCTTTAGTCAAAGTCTACCAATTTAAATGTTAATCTCATTCAAAAAACACCATTATAAAAAAGTATAGAATAATATTTGACCAAATATTTAGACACTGTAGTGCAGCCAAGTTGACTTATAAAAGTAACCATAATAGTATCTAATTCTTTTTAATTTTTTTCTTACAATTGAAATAGCTAAAAACCTAGCCCATATGAAGTCTGCATTTTTGTTTTAATAGTAAGTAGTTCTTTTATAGTAAACCAGAGACCCAGTGCATGAAATTTGTGCATGGGTCAGGGGGGTCTCCTCAGCCCAGCCTGCACCCTCTCCAATCTGGGACCCCTCAGGGATTGGGCCTAAACCGGCAGTTGGACAGCGCCCAAGGGGGCCCCAGATTGGAGCGGGTGCAGGCCGGGCTGAGAGACACCCCAATTCATGAATTTCATGCACTGGGCCACTAGTTGTTCTATAATTTAGTTGTAATTCCAATTTGGATCTGGGAAAAATTGAGCATAATTTCACATTA
>NW_006295824.1:1666609-1673852 GCF_000327345.1 Myotis davidii | reverse complement strand
TCTAATTTGTCCTTTTGTAGTAAATAGTCTATTATATATAGAATCATTATTAAGTGTGTGTCTAAGTGGGTAGTCATGATACAATATAACCAACTAATTTTTGTTACTATATATAAGTACAGCATTTTAACATATAACTCAGGCATAATATTTCCTTTTTCCATATCACTAACCAATTAATTTCTTTACCTAAGGAAAAAATCAATGGTGGGAAAAA
Source organism: Myotis davidii (assembly GCF_000327345.1). NCBI lineage: Eukaryota > Metazoa > Chordata > Mammalia > Chiroptera > Vespertilionidae > Myotis > Myotis davidii. The sequence goes on along the minus strand of NW_006295824.1, from coordinate 1,673,635 downwards.
TTAGCATGCAGATGTAACTTCAAGCATAGATATATGTTCCTTAATTCATTAATTTATTTTAAAAATTCCATTTTTTATATTTTAGATTGACATTTAAAACAATGTTACTTCTTCAAATGATTTCACAAGGCTTTCAAAACAAATATCTATATAACTAAAATGTGTAAGCATTAAATTTCAGTTCAATGTAATATTTATAATAAAATTCTAGAATAAAAATAATGCCATGATGTCTGGAAATTAGATCTTACTAAACTAGTATTTTGGCTCTATACTTTTATGAATCTGGGTTTTTGAAAATGTGGTTTTCTTTCTTGGTTAGCTATTTATTATAAAAAGGAATTACTCATTTTGAGACTTTAAGAGATTTTAATACATTTTTGAGTCTTGCTTTTCTGTATGGAATTTTCTGGGTTTCTTTTTTTCATACTTTGAAATTACCTCTCTTTAGGTTTGGATGTGTGGAGGAGAAATGTTCGATGTTCCATGTTCTAGAGTTGGTCATATCTACAGGAAGTACGTCCCTTATAAAGTTCCATCTGGGACCAGCCTGGCAAGAGTGAGTACTTGGGGATCTGAATAAGCTGGGCTTGACATAGGTTCTGTCGGCAGAGGAAGCAGCCTTACCCCTGGTATAATTTAAGACACAATCTAACAGAAGCACTAACCAAAATAAAATCTCCACCACTCGCCATTCCACTGGGCAGTCTTTAGTATCTAGAGAGTTTCTGTCTTTCTCAGAGCTTTCTTGCCTGGTTCCTTAAAGAAGTGTTAGCCATTATGCTAATTCTTGTTGTTAATCATTTCAAGGCATTTTCACAAACAGTCTATTTAATCTTCACCATTACCTTCTGAGGTTGGTATTCTTATCTCTATTTTGTAGATGAGAAAACTGAGGCTTGGCAAAATGGCTTGTTCATGCTCACATGCAGGATAAATAGCACAGGGGGAGTTGAAGCTCAGGTCTTTGGAAGGAAGGTCCAGTACTTTCCTCCCAAAGGGAGCATAGCAGGAGACATCATAAGTCAGCTGGAGGAGGGGTGGGTGTCCAAACTCTGCCTTCTCATTTGTAACTAGGATCAGCTCTGCCTAAAGTTTTACCCCAACCTCAAAACTCCAAAATTGACCAAATCCAAGTGGGGTTTTTTTTAGGGGAAAAAATCCTTTTCCTTAGATCAAATGCAAGGATGATTTTGTCTTTGGCCTAATAGAATGCTTTCATACATGTTTGGGAGGACGTAGTCACAATGCCTTTTGGAAACAATCCTGACAATTTCTGCTTTTCGTGTTACGTTCTTCATAGCTGAGTTAATTTTATTCACCACAATTTGCACCTGCTACTGCTCAAATGTCAAATCTACAAAAAGGGTGTTTTACCACACCCCTTTGCACAATGCTGCCCTGGGAATCAAATCCTGAATTATTCATTTTGGTTCCTTTATTAGTTAGGCTGCAATATATCACTTTTTGAGTCTTTCATAGAAAGCTCGATAAACTCACATAACAAGTTTTTTAAAAAATATAAACTAGTTCGTCAGGATTTATTAGACTATCAACCACACAAAGGCAGTTTTCCTCTGTGGTATTTGCTACAGTAGTTCCCCCCTTCTCCACAGTTTTGCTTTCCAAGGATTCAGTTACTGATGGTCAACTACAGTTCAAAAATATTAAATGAAAAATTTCAAAAATGAACAATTCATAAGTTTTAAATTGTGCATCATTCTGAGCACCATGATGAAATTTTGTGCGGTCCAGCTTGTCTCCACTGTTTGTATATACTAACCCCACCCTCACTGGCACGAAACCCCTATGACCCTCACTATCTCACCCTGAGTTATTCACTGACTAGGTGTCCTGGATATCAGATCTACTGTCCTGGTATCAAAGTGCTAGTGTTCAAGTAGCCGTCAGTTTACTTAATAATGCTCCAAGGTGCAATTTGGGTGTGCCAAAGAAAAGCCATAAAGCATATGTCTGTATAGCAAAAAAGATAGTAAACATAAGGTTCGGTGCCATCCCTGGTGTTGGGCATCCACTGGGGCTTTTGGAAGTATCCCCCATGAATAAAGGGGACTGTACTCCCAGCACCTAGAACAAGGCTTGGAAGACTTTCAACAAATATTTGTTGACAGAATTCATTAATCAGGAAAAACTGCAACAAGGAAATACTAAAACTTAAACATTTTAATAAAGTATAATAAAATTTATACTTATAGTGAGTGTTTTGGGGGGAAGTAGGATGTTTCCTTATCCCTTCTCTGAGGTTATTTGTCAACAGTGTCCATTTTTCTTTAGCCAAATCCATAATCACTTTTACAGACGTTTGAGTTAGTAATAATGAAATTATATTACATACTCCTTGAAGGGACAAAGTCATATTATTCTTCCCCTCGAAAGATTAATCACATATTAACCACACACACCATTAAGTAGCTATTGAAATATATCATTTAAAGAAAAGCAACCAATCACAAAATTATAAAGTGATCAAAGAAAATGAAAAACAATTCTGATATTTTATGGGAGAATCTCAACTACCAGCTCCCCACTACATTATTACTAAATCATCAAAAATGATGAGAGACTTTCAAGATACTTCAAATGCAGGGCCACGTCAGCTCGATACTTAGTTCATCCTTCCAGCCTCATTAAAAAGTGAAGGCAACGATGGATACTTGGCTCCGAAGGCTTGCATCTTGGGAAAGGAAATGAGATTTAATTTAGACAGAAGACTTATACATATGAATATGAAACCTCATTCAGGAAAACAACAAGAACTCACAAAAAGGTAAATGATTGAACAGCTTTGAGCACATATCACAAGTCAGCCATGCAAATATTATAAATCAGAGCAGTTAAAAATTCCCCCTCACAGAATGATGTTCTGCCACATATCCCTTTCACTCATTCGTATGTTCTCCAGCTCGTGCCCGCACGGAGTCATTCATTTGCAAGATAGATCATGTGTGTTTGGTTTACAGTCCAAAGTAGAATAAAACTGGGAGGGAAGTTGTGCTGATCCAAAGAGTTTATTTTCAAATTACAAAGATGTTCATATATTTTCAAGAAAGAAATTAAGTACTTTTTCAAGGACTGTTGAATATAGAGAAGCTAGGGCTGGTGCATAAAACTTCCAGCAAAAAGTGAGTGTTCATTCTAATGAAAAAAAAAGACCATAATTCTGAATTTTAGTCTTTTCCACCTAAATTTTACTTGTGAACTCGACTCTTTTTTTTTCTAAATGGCTATAGCAATTAGAAAGTCATAAATATTGAAACTGAGCTGTCACTCTAAGGAGCATTTTATGATTTTTTAAATAAAAAAGTACATGAAAATGAAAAACAATTCTGATATTTTGTGGGAAAATCTCAACTACTGGCTCCACCCTACAGTATTACTAAATCATCAAAAATGATGAGAGACTTTCAAGATACTTCAAAAGCAGAGCCATGCAACTCAATACTTAGTTCACCTTTCCAGCCTCATTAAAAAGTCGAGGCAAAGATAGAGATTTGATTCCAAAGGCTTGGATTTTTTACTTTACGAAGCTTGTTTAATTCTTCAAAACTGTGCACCTTTCATCTATGTACCTATACATATTGAGGATTCCAGCAGAATTCCAAAACATGCAAACAAACACACATACACACACATATACATGTGAGAAGCTGACAGTCCTCTAAACAACCTACAGTGTGTATTATAGAAATAAATTCCAATAGCTAGTTGTTCAGTGCCTTCTATTTACCTAGCATTACAGTCTGGTTGGAAGAGAGAAGATAGTCACACATGAAACCATTAGAGGTCAATACAAAACCACAAACAATATTCAAATGTATTGTAAAGACATGGACAGGTTGAGCAAAGAGGATGGGGAAGGGTACCATTGCTGTTGAATTGAAAGAGGACCTTCAACAATACCTCAGTTAAATGGAGAAGGTTCTCATTAGAGTGGTTCCCAGCTCAGGACCAGTTCCTGGCCCACTTTTTACCCAGCCTCAGTGAACTGGGAAAAATAAGAATCACAAAGCTAAGTCTATTCAATTTAATAATATGTTTTATGCTATAATAATAGGCTTTTTTCTGTTTTGTGACAGAAAGTAGATAGTAGATTTTTATTAATGTCCTATCTGGTAAAAATGAAAAGTAGCATCATTATGTCAATTCCCACAAAACACAAAAGTCTGAGACACAGTAGGTGACTTACCATTCAGCTTCATCTTGGAACCATAGGCTTTGCTCATCATGAATAAAACTGTGTGTTTTACTGAATCGTCTGGGGGTCCCATGTCAGTACTGCTCACAGTCATGGTATGTTATCATCAGGAACAGCCATTCCCTGAGGGAAGCAGTGCTCACCCCTAGAGTTGTAGGGAGACTAAAAAGTCCCCAGGATTGTGGTGACAATCATCTCTTCTTTGGGATGGACTGACTGTCCTCCATCACAGACAAGTGAAGACAAGGGAGCGGCTACTCAGTAAAAGGCACACTGAGCCTTTTGCTAAGTGACACTTTGCAAAACAGAGGTGGCTGGTGGGTGGAAGACTCTTCAAAGAGACCCTTTATCTTTCAGGATGTGACATGAGCCAAGTATAATGCCAATCACTGACACCTCACAGACTCCCCTGTGAACCCTATTGTATGGGGACGATTGAAGCCATTAGACGGGAGACAGGTGACTCTATCAGCAGGGACATGGCAGAGGTACAGAGCAATCATACCATGGCTAACCATACCAGCTAATTGTAGTGCAACAGCAGTCCCCATGGGAGCAGCTTGGCCCATGGAGTTTCTCCAGGAGGCCCCGTGGCAGCAGAGGGCAGCCCTATAGACTGTGTGTGGGGCAGTGCTGGAAGCTCACATAGCTCTTCCCTGGCTCCAAGGGAAGGGAGGACAGCATAGGAGACAAAGCTGGAGCCAACTCTCACCCTAAGTGTGTAAGGGACCCCAGAGAATGAAAATCAGGGGACTCTGTCCTCTTGTGTCTTGCCACTAGCACAAAATGCAGTATCAATAAGACTTTCTTTTCTAAAATTTCATACTGCATTTTATGGAAAGCATTATTCAAGTTTCAGGATAAGAACTATAAAACCAAAGAAGTCAAACTCCATAAGAATTCAACTGTACAGAATGGCCTATTGTACTTGTAAATGTAGACAATAGCGTGCTGAAGGGCGCGGGGGCAGGAATGGAGCAGAGGGAGTCAATAGGGGGAATGGGAGACATCTGTAATACTTTCAACAATAAAGATAAAAAATGAAAAAAAAAAGAAAGTGTAGCTCACTTTATAAAGGATAGAGGTTAAATGTTAAGTATGTAGAGTTAGAATTGTGAACTGAGACCTGGCTGTCCGAGGCTTAACCCTCCTGCCATGTTGTTCCTTAGAAGGAGGCGTGGAGTAAGTAGGAGCAGCTGGGGCAGTGTTGGTTTCAGGAAGGAAGGAGCAGGCTCAGAGAGGGACCATGGACTGTGTTTGGGAGCTCTGGAGTTAAACTGGACCATGCATTGGAGACCCATTCTAGAGGACCCTGTATGTAGACCAAGGTGTACAGCTTTTTCTAATAGACTGTAGTGAGGTACTCATGGTTTTTGAACAGGAGGTACCAGGATAAAAAAAGAGGGGGTAAAATGGAAAGATCAACCAGCAATTAACCCCTTCCCCAACAATTTTTTTGTTAAAAACGTTTCTTTTTCAGACTAATTTTTTTATTTTGGTTCTATATAGTATTTTTGATGCTGGTTATGAAAACAGTTTGTAACTCGTCTTCCTATAAACCATATTTTTTTACCATATTTTCTTAGTATACTCGTCGACGACTGAAAAAGAACATTTTGTGAAAACAAGTATACACGTTTCTGCCGGGTTAAATACTAAAAAGTAGAAAAACTAAATAAAGTAGCATTTTGAATGCAAGAAGCATTTGTAAAGAAAATTTCCTAAAAGGTATTTATTGACTTGTCCCATTGTGCCAGGAGAAAGACGTCAAATGTGACTATGAGGTTTTCATTGTAGTGTCTGAGGAAACAGTATCAGGACAAATACAGGGATGTGAGGAAGGGGGAAGGGGAAGATGCTGAGAATGGTTTTAGATAAGGTAGGTTACAAGTGACAGCTTTATATGGGTTCAGGGAGAACCGGATCTGGGAGACACAAACAGACTTCCCATGTAGAATTCTGAGAGCCTACAAAAGCCAGATTTTGCCAGATGTTGTTTACCAATAAAATTTTATTTCTGAAGAAAATATTTATGCCAGGCGCTGTGCTAGGCCCTGGATAAGTGATAAACAAGATAAACACACGCCTTAACTTCTTATAACTAATGGCTCCGACTAAGGTAGAGTCCAGAAATCTATATATAACAATCTGAACATTGTGAGCTTGAGAAAAGGATTAAACAAAAATAATCAAACTCACTATGGAATTAGAACTGTACCTTATATAGCTCACTTAGTTATAAACTATTTTATATAGATTATAATGTTATCATTGGGATTGTGTTTTAACAGAAGCAGAAGTATATCTCAGAGATAACACACAGCATTATTTAATACTAGAGGCCCGGTGCACAAAAATTTGTGCACTTGGGGGGGGAAGGGGGGACCCTCAGCCCAGCCTGTGCCCTCTCGCAGTCTGGGACCCCTCAGGGGATGACCACCTGCTGGCTTAGGCCCACTCCCCGGGGGATTGGGCCTAACATGGCAATCAGACATCCCTCTAGCAGCCCGGCAGCCCTTGGGGTATGTCCACTTGCCAGCGGGGAGCAGGCCTAAACCGCAGTCGGACACCCTTAGTGCTGCTGAGGAGGCAAGAGAGGCTCCCACCACCTCCGCTGTACTGGCAGCTGTCAGCCTGGCTTGTAGCTGAGTAAAGCTCCTCCCCTGTGAGAGCACACTGACCACCAGGGGGCAGCTCCTACACTGAGCGTCTGCCCCATGGTGGTCAGTGTGTGTCATAGTGACCAGTCATTCCCAGTGGTTCTGCTGTTAGGGTTAATTTGTATATTACCCTTTCATTTTATAGGATAG
>NW_006295824.1:1642342-1666400 GCF_000327345.1 Myotis davidii | reverse complement strand
GTGCAGCTCAGAGCTGGGCAGAAGCAGGCGGGGAACCTTGGCTTCCTCCATCGCTGGAGCAAGCAAGCCTCCTGTTCGCTTCAGCTGCCTGGCTGCCAGCCGCCATCTTGGTTGGCAGTTAATTTTCATATCGCTCTGATTAGCCAATGGGAAGTGTGTCAGAGGTATGGTTAATTACCATGTTTCTCCATTATTAGATAGGATGTATAGTGATATATGTTCTATTTAACAGATTATATTTAATGATCCTATACTGTGATCTATGTACAAGTTACAAATAGTTACAAATGTTTTTGGCTTTACACATTTATTTAGGGTTTCTTAGCAGGATGACTTGGGTATATTTCATAGACATCAAGTTAAATCTGAGGTCTGAGGAAGAATGGTTGTTTTGCCTCTGTCAGCTGTGAAATTACTTCTCAACATATTTCCCAAAGTGCCTTTCTTCATGTTATATCCCTGGTGGCATCTAGCCCTGTTGACTACATGGATCATCTCAGACTCTTGAAATTGGTAGGAGTGGAAGGGGATATAGAGAGGAGAAGGGATGGAAGAGGAGGGAGAAGTGGAGGAGGGGTATTTCAATGTCAAAGCCAGCCCACCCCAAATTGATTAATGAATGTTTCCTCATTGCTCACTATCGAGTCAGCTAGCCCTGTCTCATGTAGCTGATATAGAAGAACACAATATCTGGCTTATGGAGCTATTCCTTGTTTGTGTCAGAAAAATATAGCAGTTAAGGAAAAGCATTAACAAGACCAAAATGACTAGTTTGACATCAGAAAATAAAATCACCAACGAGGCTATAAAATGTGGTAATGAATAGAAAATCTACATCCTACAAATTGACCTTTCTCCCTTGATGATTGTAAATCAGTTTCCTCTCATAAAACTGCCCAGCGAATAAAAGCTGCAGTTTAATAACCTTAGCCATCAACAGCAGCCAGCACTTCTTTTGACTGCTCTCAAATGCTTTATTCAAAGCTATCATAGGGTTCAGATGCTTTATTTGAAACTATCATTGAGTTCAGGGACACAGTGGCCCATCACAAGCTTTCTCCCCAAAAGCAGGAAATGATGAATTTTTCCCCAAAGACTCGGCCTGCATGAATGGCTAAGCCTTTGGAAGCAATTCCTCTAAAAACAATCACTATTTCTAATTCTTCCTTACAATATAAGAAAAAGGATATGAGGGATGAAAAATCTTTTCTCTATTCTTGAAGGTTCTTTCGCCTAGTCCAGTGGTCAGCAAACCGCGGCTCATGAGCCACCTGCAGCTCTTTGGCCCCTTGAGTGTGGCTCTTCCACAAAATACCACATGTGGGCGCGCACATACAGTGCAATTGAAACTTCATGGCCCATGCGCAGAAGTCGGTTTTTGGCCTGGGCAAGTCTATTTTGAAGAAGTGGCGTTAGAAGAAGTGGGGGGTGTCGGTCGGTCGGGCGACACTAGACGCAGCACAGGAGAGGCGCCAAATATCAACAGTACTTAAAGTATATAGGTAGGTTAATAACAATGTACCTACCTATATAGTTTAAATTTAAAAATTTTAGCTCTCAAAAGAAATTTCAACCATTGTACTGTTGATATTTGGCTCTGTTGACTAATGAGTTTGCCGACCACTGGCCTAGTCTAATAATTAAATCTATATGACATAGGCTAACAGGAGAAAAGCAAGTTTCATTATATATGTACATATGAAACCCCACATGCATGAGAGGTTCTGTGTCAGACCGGGAAAATGAGGTGTATATGACACTCTGAGCTGAAGATGAGATAAGGCACCTTGGGGGCTTCAGAGGGAAGGAAGGTCATTTTCAGGATGAAAAGAAGAACAGGTGTTCAGTAATTTGAAGTTTGCCCTGCCCACTAGTTTGGTCATAGAAGGTTATTTCTGGTGATCGCTCTTATTATAGGCAAGGCCCCTGATTTAAATTCTTCAAGGAAGATATAAAAGTTTCTCAGGAGTTAGAGTCTCAATTGCCTTCAACTCAAAGGAATTCACATGCCAAAGTAGCACATCTTGGGGAGGCCTGTTCTGAATCCCTTCGAGAGAAATAAGGCTGCCCAATACTTGTGGCAAGAATGAAAGATGATTCACATGCTGCAATCATGTGGTGATTTCTCTCCCCTCTTGGCCACATTTTTAAATATAACATCTTGTCTTCGGATGAAGCTTTTCATTTAAGAAATTCAAGCATCTTCCTGAAATGATATTTTGTCATTCTTCATGAGAGACTTCCTAAAAATCAATAATGTTTATAATGTGACGATAATAATTTAATAAATCATGAAAATATGATGAGTTCATTGCATGTTATGAAGATCAAGTTTATCTCTAACCTCAACAAAGGCTCAGGCTGGAGAAATTCTTTAATAGATGTGTATCAGGGACTGTCACTCACTACCCCAGGACCTTTCCCACACGAGAGATGAGTTTTGGTTCTCAACACTGGCAGAGCACTCGTAACTCACCCTTTAATGATGTCCCTGTTTTGACCACTGGGCATTTTATGCGTTTGAACACTGGGCATTTTATGTTTGTTTTGCATTTGAGGAAAATAAAACAGAGTAAAACTGTTCTCTCTGCCAAGGACTAGAGAGAAGAGATATAAAAACATGAAACACAAATTCATTTCCCACTGTTTGGCCATCATTTGCTCCCTTAATTACTCAGTGGTATCAGGATTTTTTAAAATATGTAGCCATAAATCCTTTCATCTGTTTGCTTAAAAAATAATAACAGAATCACATAGTGTATTTAAAGTTGTTAAACATTATGCAGGTAAAGCATAGGATCTTCAACCCAAACTTAGACACTGAAAACGAAAGTGGAACAACGCGTCACTGGCAGGTACAGTCTCTTGGAAGCGCCATAAAAATTTTCTTTTAAAAAAAGTGAGGTTAAGACAACATTACTTTAAAACTCAGCAATTTCCCACAAAACTTCTCAAAACTAATTTTAGTTTGGTCTCCTTTTATTTATTTGCTTTTTTTCCTTAAAAAACTCCCTTAGATACTATCCTTTCCCCAGCCCTTTGCTCAATTTAATTGTTTTAAATAATCCTCAGTGCTGTCTCAAGTTTCAGCTCAGCTATGACTTATGAATCAATTATGTGTGCTTTCTAGTGTGCAAAGAAAGCTTGAAGGCCAGCCAGGCAAGTCCCACGCTGTAGGTACAGTATTTAGCACTTCTCTGTCTACCGAGTGAGGACCAACATTTCACAGATTTTGTTAAGCCTATTGGAAGATTTTAAATATTAACATAATATTTAAAGAATATTATGGTGATCCTACATGATAATTAGCTGCGATTTGCTTTGCCATTCTTAATGAAATTAAAATGGGATATATTTTTTCTTTCCTATGGTACCTTCTCCAGTCTGCTTTTAGTTACTTTTTCCCTACCAGAGCACCTTGGCACTTTATGCTGTATTCAGCATTCATATACTCTCTTTTCCAAAGCACTTGAGCAACAAACTACATGATGAGCCCCATTTGTGGGTGAGGGGGAATTATATGGCCTTTTTTATCATTATTCCCATTAGAAGTGAACATTTTCCTGCACTCAGGATGCTACTGGAAAAGGAGAAAGCTTACTTAGATGAAATGGGTCCCTGCTGCTACAACATTAAGCTGCTGGAACTTACGCAAATTAAAATATTTTAGCATCCCAGAGTCTCTCTTACCAAAAGTAAAAGTGCAACTCTTGCAAGAGGGAGCAGCGCCGGTGGCTTTATCACCCCGCCTTCCAGGCCCCCCAGTTGGATGATGAAGCGCAGAAGCACTGGAGGAGGCACTCATTGCCAAGAATTCCGGGGAGATGCATAAATGCAGCGACATTGTGCTTGAGGCCTCCTCCGCTATTTCATTTCCATTCTGATCGCCCTCGATTCCAATGGTTTACTGGTTCCTCACAAGAATTCCATTTCCCGCGGCAATTTCAGCCCAAGGATGCCTCCTTTGTGATGGCATTTAAGGTGGGGAAAATGGTTCCACTTGTGATTTTATAAACCGAAATACGATCTAAAATCAAATGGCCGCTTTGTGGTGTCTGGATGCTGTTGGGCTTCTAATTATGAAAGGTTTATAAAAATAAAATTTCACAGGTTGTCTAAACTTTGAATAGATATAATTTCAACCTAAGGACCCTGCGTGAGTTATTAAGAACAGAGGGATTATTTATAAAATGGTTCCACTTGTGATTTTATAAACCGAAATACGATCTAAAATCAAATGGCCGCTTTGTGGTGTCTGGATGCTGTTGGGCTTCTAATTATGAAAGGTTTATAAAAATAAAATTTCACAGGTTGCCTAAACTTTGAATAGATATCATTTCAACCTAAGGACCCTGCGTGAGTTATTAAAAACAGAGGGATTATTTATTTATTTACTTATTTTGCCCTCTTTGAAGGCATGGAAAATAAAACAGGGTGTACTAATACAAAATGGAATAAATGTTGTGGCACCACTGAGTTCAACCACAGTTAGTTTAAATGCTTGCCGTGGATAGTCTTGTGAAGAAAAAAACACACTTAATATTTTCTTTGGCTGAAGGTTAGAAAATGCCGGTTGTGATTTATTTTTAAAAATAGCCAATGTGTTAGTAATAATCACCTACAGTTAAGATCATACTGTTTTTTATATTCAAATTGTGAGAGCTGAGATACCATTGGTTGGGTTGCCAGCAATGGACACCCAGGTGTCCCTAGACATCCCCAAAAGGCTTCTACCCCACACTCACATACTCGTGTCAGACGCCGTACCCACCCTGTGACCTGGGATATGCTTCTTCTGCTTGTGTTCCCGCTTGCTTTGGTCTCTTGCCTGAGACACCACTGAGGAAGTCACACCACCATACCCCCCAAAAAGAGCAACACCTTCTAGCTCATGGTGCTGCCTCTGGAGAAACCAGTCCTCAAAGTGCCAGGACTTCTCAGTCCTGGGTAAACTCAGACAGGATCTCCTGCCTGCGGGCCATACGCCCTCACTTGAGCACAAATGACCTCTGTTTATATAAAGCACCAGTTTGCCAGACATGGGAGTGAACCACAATGGAAGATCTTTCAGCCTCATTTAAGGCTTAAGATGACTGCTTCCTTGGCCGAAGTTTGACTGAAACTCCTGAGAAATCCAAGTCAGATTGCTCCCCAAACCACACTCAAGTTCCTGACACACACAAACTGTGAAAGATAAAAATGTTTATTATTGTTTTAAGCCACGCCATTGTAGGGTGATTTGTCATATATCAATAGATAACTAATATAGCTGTTTCTGCTTAACAGTCCTTCATCAGCAACATTTAGCCTACCTTTAAGGGACATGGTTATGTCAAGTGGCCCATTTGAAGCTTAAAAATTAGGAAAGCTTGTGCATCAAAGGACACTATCAACAGGTTCCAACAGAGTGAAAACACAATTCACAAAATGGAAAATGTTATTTGCAAATAATATATCTGATAAAAGGTTAATACCCACGAAATTTAAAGTATTCCTACATTCAATAACAACAACAACAAAAACACCTGATTTTAAAATGCGGAAAGGATTTGGAATAAAAGTTATACAAATGGTTAATCAGCACATGAAAAGACCCTAAATATCAGTAATCATTAGGGAAATACAAAACAAACTCATTATGAGATACCATTTCAGACACATTAAGATGGCTATTATTTAAAAAAAATAAAAAAGAAAACCTGGAAACCCTTGTACATGGTGAAAATGTTAAATGATGCAGCTGCTGTAGAAAATAGTATGGAAATTCCTCAGAAAAATTAAAATTCAGCAATTTCACTTCTGGGTATATACAAACAAAAAAATGAAAGCAGGAATTCAAACAGATATTTATACTCACACTAGAGGCCCAATGCATGAAGATTCATGCAAGAATGGGCCTTCCTTCCCCTGGCTGCCAGCACTGCCTTCACTCCAGCCTGGAGCCACCTTTCTGCCTTCCTTCAGGCCCAGAGCCACCTTTCTGCCTTCCCTCACTGCCCAGAGGCCCTGAGAGGCTGGGGTGGTTCAGAAGGCCTGTGTCGTTGCCATCGTGATGATGCAAGTGTTCCACCCCACCCCCAGCTGCTCAGCGCCTGCATATGCAAATTAACCCGCCATCTTTGTTGGGTTGATTTGCATACTCACTCCTGATTGGCTTGTGGGAAACATGAAGGTGCAGTCAATTTGCATCTCTCTCTTTTATTAGTGTAGATGTCAAATAGTCAAAATATAGAAGCAAACCAACTGTCCATTGACAGATTATTGGATAAGTAAAATAAGATGTATACATATAATGGATTATTACTCAGCAATGAAAAGGAAGAAACTTCTAATAGATACTACAAAATGGATGAACCTTGAACACATTATGCTAAATGGAATAAGCTGGTCACAAAAGGACAAATACTGTATGATTCCACTTATATGAGATATCTAGATTGGTCAAATCTATAGAGACAGAAAGTAGAATGGTGGCTTCCAGGGACTAAGGGAAGGGGGTCTGGGCTGTTAGTGTTTAATGGGTCTGGAGTTCCAATTTAGGAAGACATCTTCATCCTTTTCATCACAAGCACTTTCCTCCTTTATGGCAATAAATAAGTCCTCACTAGGTTTCTGGCCCCAAATTGACAGTCTCTCAACTGGCAGCAATGTAGACATTCTCAGGGTCAGTCATTTCTTCTAGAAATTCTATTTGAATTTCACTTCCAGCATTATCCCTTTTTGATTTTTTGCTTCTCTTTCATCTTTGTTGCCCAATTCTGCCTTTTCAGTTATCTTTTTTTTGTTAAATGTCATGTGGGTTTATCAATGATGGTTTCACTAATGTATACATATGTCAAAATGCACCAAATTGTACACTATAAATATGAGCAGTTTATTGTTTATTATTATTCCTCAAAAAGCTATTTTTAAAATTAGGCTTAAATGCACTTTTAAATAAGGTATGTAGTTAAATCATTTGGCTACATTAAATACAATCAAACATACTACCATAAATATCAAAAGTATTTGGCCAAAAAATATAATAGAGATATAATTAAATTACATCAAGACAGCCAAAAGCATGTAATCACTTGCAAACAGCTTATACAGCCTTCAGGAAGAAGAGAGAGGAAATTGCCTGTCGGAGCAGGCTCCCTGTTTAGTACTGGATTAGCCATCTCTCTTTATGCTGAAGGCTTCCCATGGACTTCAAAGAAGTCTTTAGATCAGAGAAGAATAGTGCAAGGCTGAATAATTGTAGTGAGATGGAGGTTCTCCTAAAGAGATTCTCTTTTGAGATGTATCCATGATGACATTATCATACTATCAATGATGGGAGGGCTTTGGGGTGGGACTCTGGAGCTAGTAAAGTACTCTTAGGCTTCAAAGAAGAGAGAAGAAATGCATTTAAATCAAAGCAGAATTTTGAAAGTCAGGGGAGAGTGATGCAATTCCTTGCTGGAGGAGTGACTGTGACAAATAAATTCTTTCTGTGTGAGATTGGCTTTGCTAGCTATGAGCAATATCTGGGTGGAATGCTCCAGACCAAAAAAAGGGGGGGGGGAAGGATAGCTGAAGAAAGAGAAATCTATTACTAAATCCGCCATAATACAATAGCTTAATATTGACACAAGCACAGTGTGGGGATTGGGGTCACGCCAGTGCGCATGCAGTGATTGCACCCTGCAGAGAGAAGGCAAGATGGCCCAGGTAATACACGTGCAGGGGACAACCTCATCGCCCAAGAAACAATCAACTCCCAGATAAAATGCTGAGAAACTGAATGAGGATTGTGTTTTTGAAATAATCAAACAGTAGGATCTAAAATGTTGCTGGCAAAAAAAATAATTAGTGGATGATTTATGCGGTTTCATGAACCAGCAGGTGTAATGGAACTATCTATTTTCCTCCTGCTGCACAATAAAGATGATCAGTCAGAGCTGGAAATCTGTTCCTAGGCACTGAAGTAGACATGTGACTTAATGTTCCTGGCAAAATATCCATTCAAAGACCTGATGATTATGAGAATTAAGGAAAAATTTAGTGTTGAGTAGTGCAGAGCAAACAGAGCTTGAATTCTAAAGACTTCTAATATAAAGCTGAATGTGTTAAATTGTGTTAATAAATATTTGGGCAACACAAAGAAAGGAGAGTTTAATATCAGTTTCGGTTCATACATATTTGTGATATGCATGAAAGCACAGAAGGGTGATATAAAAATAGATGATGTTATCAATGTCTTATGCATAAAAGGTGCTCAGAATAACAGTTTTTATTTCATTTATGATTTCAAAAGTATGACGGTCTGCTGCTTTTAAAAAATAGAGAAATCCTTCATTTGCTTTCTATACAAAAAAAAAATGTATTCTTCAGCCCCAGCACCTATCTTTCTCAAACTTCCATGACTTCCATGCTGCGAATAACCCTAGCAGGTCAAAATTTCCTGGATCCATCTTGAATGGGATTGTGCCCTCTCCTCCAATCTCCTTTGTCCACATACACTCAGGGCCTGAGTGGAATCCAGCCCAGATGTGCAGAGACAGAAAGCCTTCACCTTATTTTCAGACTGATGTGAACAGTAAGCCCTACATTGTCCCCTCTAGCCATGCTGAGCCCTGGCCTCCAGCTCACTTAGCACTGCTGTTATCTTAAACGATACGGCTGCTTCCCTGCTTGCTTCACTGATAGGAGGCCAGCAGGGTCCCACCGGGGAGCAACAGAAAAGCAGTGGGATTGGGGGCAGCAGATTTAGATCAACTGTGTGTTATAGCCAACTTCTCTGCAGAGCGCTTGAAACTTCCCTGGAATATTTTCCACAGAAGAAAATATTCACTATGTATTGGCAACAGCAACAAAATATGCCAGATTCTACATATACAGTCAAACACATTCATGGAGCACACATTCTATCCATTTTATGGATATCGGAAATAGGGTTGCCAGGTTTAGCAAACAAAAATATAGGACACCCAGCTAAATTTGAATTTCAGATAAGCAAATAATTTTTTCAGGATAAGTATGTGCCATGTGTTAAAAGATCAACTGAGGCATATTTAAAATGTTTAAAGTTTATTTAAACTTTAAAGTTAAGTAAAGAAAAGAAATTATTTGCTTGGCTACGCCTACTTGGCTGTTTGTGATTGGTTGTCATGAGTGTGTTGATTTTGAGACATTTGCAGGCTTAGATTTTGGATTGTGTAGATATGCCGCCATGGTATTAGCCACCTCCATCTAGAGGCCTGCTTGCTTAATTGATTTAACACAGAGGATAGTAATACATGTATTAATTATACTTATAGTTAATAATTATTTGTTGTTCATTGGAAATTCAACTTTGACTTTGTGCCCCACATTTTATCTGGCAACTCTAATTGGGAGTACTAAGGAGAGAGTTTCAGAGTGGTGGCAATTAGAGGAACAGGAGGGAGAAGGGCATTGAAGCAGCAGAAACTATGGTTAAAGAAACACAGTCCAGGAACCCTCAGGGGCTGTCTGACTGATGGCTTAGGCCCTCTCCTCACTCAGTCCCGATTGGCCAGACCCTAGCAGCAAGCTAACCTACCGGTCGAAACATCTTCCCCCTGATGGTCAGTGCACATCATAGTGAGTAGTTGAGCGGCCTTAGCATATCATTAGCATATTGCACTTTGATTGGTTGAACGGACGACCAGACACTTAGAATATTAGTCTTTTATTATATAGGATTTTTACCACCTCTAGCAAGAGATATTATTGGGATGTCTCAGTTGCATGATTCTTTAAATGTGTACACAGCTATGAATGTTTAAGTGAAGAATATAGCTTTGCCCCTACCCTGTTGCCTCCATATATTTGAATGTGTGTATATGTGTTCCTATGTAAAGATGCCAGTGAACTCAAATGTGTATATGACTATGCTATTTCCTGGAGTGGATGACTTTATTCTATAATTAAGAAAAGACACAGGAAACTCTTCTTGTAACTGCTTGTAATATTTCTCAGCTGTGGTTCCAATGTTCTCCCAAAAACAAAATGCTGATTCATGATAACAGTGGCAAATTAACATAGTGTATTGGGGGTTTTTTATATATGTGTGTGTGTGTTTTCATTTATCTTTATTGTTGAAAGTTTTACATAATCCCCCCTTTTCTCCCTTTGACCCCTTCCACCCCACATCTTCCTCCCCCCAAGCCTTCACCACATAATTGTCTGTGTCCATGGGTTATGCATATAAGTTCTTTTGTTAATCTCTCCTTACCCATCCACACCCACCCACACCTTCCCTCTGAGATTTGTCAATCTGTTCCATGCTTCTATGTCTCTAAATCTATTTTGGTTGGGTCAAATGACAGTTCCATATTTAATTTTTTTTAGTAAAATCCATACTGTTTTTCACAGTGGCTGCACCAGTTTGCATTCCCACCAGCAGTGTACTAGGGTTCCCTTTTTTTCATATCCTTGCCAGCATTTGTCATTTGTTGATTTGTTGATGGTAGCCATTCTGACAGGTGTGAGGTGATGCCTCATTGGCATTTTAACTTGCATCTCTCTGATGATGAGTGACTTTGAGCATTTTTTCAGGTCCTTTGGCCATTTGTATGTCTATTTAGGTCCTTTGCCCATTTTTTAAATTGGATTCTTTGTCTTACTTTTGTTAAGTTGTATGAATTCCTTATATATCTTAGAAATTACCCCTTATTAGATGTATCATTGCCAAATATGTTCTCCCATTCAGTTGGCTTCCTTTTTATTTTATTTGTGGTTAGTTTTTTTGTGCAGAAGTATTGTTATTTCCAGAATAATGACTTCAGAATGATATTATTTGGCCATTCACATGGACAGTGTATAAGCAGGGGAGTGGGAAGTGTTATAGATAAGGCAATGCCAATGGGATGGTAGGCAGCACAACAATGGCAAATAATTCATTGAAGAACAAGTCATACTTTTGATGCAGGAATATTAGAAAAAAAAGGGACACAGAGACAACCAAGAAATCAGAATAGTCTTTATAGCATTGTCTCTTTTCTGCATCTTGCTGTATTAATTGAGCCCCACTTTGTGACCACCATTGGTCATAACTAACCAAGGAATCCATGAGGGGGCGAGGAGGTCAGATTGGGGAGAGGCCCAAGGAGATGCTGAATGTGGGGTTGGCAGGACAGAACAAGAAAAGTAAATGATCCCATTAGGAATAAAATATTTGAAGACTGTGTCTCCAAATCCAGCAGACCCCTGGACATAGTTCCAGGCCTTAATCAGAATTTTGTAGCAATTTTTAAGATAAAGTGATTTTCCTAAATGTCACTAGTTTTGTTTGTTTTTGTTAATCCTCACCCAAGGATATTTTTCCATTGACTTTTTAGAGAGAGTGGAAGAGAGAGGGAAAGACAGAGAGAAACATCAATGTCAGAGAAACACATAGATTTGTTGCCTCCAGCACACACACCCTGGGGCCCGGGCTGGGGAAGAGTCTGCAACCATGGTAAGTGCCCTTGACCGGAATCAAACCAGGGACTCTTTGGTCCACAGGCCAACGCTCTATCCACTGAGCCAAACCAGCTAGCACAAAATATCACTGGTTTTTACTTTACTTTTACACGTGTCGGGATCTTCTTAAAGTTCCCAGCTATTCTGTTCATTTTATCTTCTAATGCAAATGAAAACCTGGAAAGGGTCAATGTTCACACCAACTGGATACTTAAGTGAAGGAATTTGAACACAAAACAAAGAGAACCATAGCCTATGGGACACCAGCCTCTGAAACTGTGCTGCAAGCTGGAGGCATGAGACCTCATCTCTTCAAGACAATGCGGTTGCTTTCTCTGCCACGTAGCATCAGAGAGCTGAAGGAATGGCAGAGAGCATCTCATCTCAGCTAACGCCCTTCCCACAGACACAGGAACAGCGCAGTTCAGCTGCGGCCAAGCCCGGTACCCAGGCTCTCTGATTACTATTCATAATACCTACTGTGTGCCAGGTACTATTCTGAGCACTTTACAGGTTACTTTATTTAATCCTATGACCACTCCCATGATGTAGGTGCAGCTCACTCTGTGTACTTTCTTTAAGTGAGGAATCTGAGGCCTGGAGTCAAATAACTCGCTCAATCTCAAAACTGACCAAAGGGCTGAGCTTCTTACCCTGAATGCACACACACTCCTGCCCCTACACGGGGTGCTTATCCTCCCCCCCAACCTTCCTTCACCCCAGTGAAGAAGAGTAGGTACTTGGCGCTTCCCTTCGCCCGGCTTCATTGTGCAGTAATTTACTAGATTCTGCCTGGCATCCTGTCACACATAGAACGTATCATCAGAACACCTGGCCTTGCATTGAGCGATGCTGCCTTCTCTCTGTAGTGGTTATCAGCTTGTTTGTCCTTTTTCTAAGCAAAATCTCTGACTGTTCCTTGAAATGCTTTAAGCAAAGTGATGCCTAAGAGAAACTTCATTATCTCCAGTTTCACCTGCCTTCATTCTATGTGAAAAATAAAGAATTTTTATAATTATGAAGTAACGGGAGGGATGAGAAAGTTGATACAATTGTAAACTGAATTTTTACTGGCTCCGATGAATTATCTGATTGGCAACTGACCCCCATGCCAGAGCGGGAATGTATGCAAAGCCTTGGGCTAATCACATCACCCCCCATGCAGTTTTGAAAACGCGTTGTTAATAAGCCACCAACAGGAGCTGCCTGAGGCTGTATGATTTCTTTCCCTTTTCTCTCTTCAACTTCTAGTGCAACTGAGCTCAGCCTTTGAGTGCATAGACCAATAAATGACCATCTTTTCTGCTGCACAGAACCTGAAGCGGGTGGCGGAGACCTGGATGGACGAATTTGCCGAGTACATTTACCAGCGCCGGCCGGAGTACAGGCACCTCTCCACGGGGGACATCTCCGCCCAGAAGGAGTTGCGCAAACAGCTCAAGTGCAAGGACTTCAAGTGGTTCATGGCGGCTGTGGCCTGGGATGTGCCCAAGTACTACCCTCCCGTGGAGCCCCCACCTGCTGCCTGGGGAGAGGTGAGGAGTGCCTGTGCGAACCCTGCTCTTGCTTTAGTGCATCCTTCTCTCCCAGCCTCAGGAGGTGGGAGGGGCTGCTGAAACCCTCACTCCTTTGCCCAGCAGGAAAGTCACATTAGCTTAAGTCACCTTGGCTAGAGGAATATTCAACCTTTTTTAAAAATATATATTTTATTGATTTTTTTACAGAGAGGACGGGAGAGGGATAGAGAGCTAGAAACATCCATGAGAGAGAAACATCAATCAGCTGCCTCCTGCACACTCCCCACTGGGAGTGTGCACAACCAAGGTATATGCCCTTGACCAGAATCGAACCCAGGACCCTTCAGTCTACAGGCCAATGCTCTATCCACTGAGCCAAACCGGTTAGGGCAATGTTCAACCTTTTTAGAAATTGTGAAGGGTGAGCATTCAGCCCTCAGCCCCTATAGCTCCACCTAAAAATTCTTGGCCACTGTTGACCCCCCAAGTGAATTTTTCATATACCTGAAAAATATTTTTATTTGAGGTTAGTGAGATGACCATGAGAGCCTGTAGAGAATGAACATGCCTGTCATGCTCTTGCATCAATAAGGGTGACCTGATGTCCGTGATAACATCCCTCACAGTCCCCCAGGCTCAGCCTTGCTCCCGTGTGTATAAGCAAGGACAGATGACAGAAGGGCTTGGCTTTTTTCCTACCCCGCTGTGCTCTGCAGAATCGTGAGGAAATGCATTTCCCTTACACCGGCACTGTGACATGCGCGGGAGCCCCGTTTGTTCCTTAAATAAGCACTAACCTTTCCTCCTCCGAACGCTTTAAATATCCATCTTTGGGCATAAAAGGGCTATTGTGCTGGTTCACTTCTGTTCCATCCTGTGACTATAGCCTTTTCCCCATAGAATAGAGTGTGTCAAGCAAGAACTGACATTGGATAGGGTGGACTTATCCCAGCAGCCTAATCTGCTGTTAGCAGAAGGTTATGGGGGAAGTGCGGGCTGGCCGCGATGCTTTCCGAAGGCAGGAGTTGACTGTTGCACACGAACCTTTTCAGCACCACCCTTGGTGGTTTGGTGGTGTGGGGAGGGCATGCCTTTGTCTGGTTAATGTCTGTGGCTTGGTCGAGCTCTGAAACAGGTGGCTGGGGCATCGTAGGAGAGGCGCCGGTACTGTGGAGTGTCCCAGCTCCTGTAGAAAATGTATTCAGCAAGTTATGTGTGTGTTGTTTGTTTGGCTGAGAGGGTCCAGAAAGATGTCATTCTTTACCTGTCAGATCTCCGGACATGAATGAGTGGAGGCCATCTCCACATGCTCCATCTCCTACTTTTTTTATAATATATTTTTATTGATTTCAGAGAGGAGGGGAGAGATAGAAACACCAATGATGAGAGAGAATCATTGATTGGCTGCCTCCTGCACACCTCACACTGGGGATTGAGCCTGCAACCCAGGCATGTGTCCTGACACTCAACCACTAACCCACGCCGGTTGGGCTTTTGTATGTGCACGTGGCCCTGATACTGGCTGCTTAAATCAGTTAGTAATTTGGCCTAATCCTTTGCATCTTAAACATTTCATTAGAGTTTCCCTGGAACATTAGTAATATTAATCTGCCGGTATTCATTTAGCTATTTATCGTGGGCTTAATTTACAACAGTGGAAATTGAAAGTACGCTCTAGAAAGAACTTTCTTAAGCTAATGCATCATAAGACATAGGAATTTGTTACCCAGTAAGCAGCTGAGTTCCTTCCTAGAGCTTTATGGTTAAAGTCACGCCTGTCATCTTTCTGTGATAATTTAAATGCAGTCCTGCCTTAGTGACCAAGAAATACTCCTGAAGACTTCACAGTATTATTGTGTGATTTGCAGCTGCATTTAACTTTCATCAATCTTTGCTCCACTTGATATAGAAACAAAAATGTTTATTCCTACCTGTTTACTACTTCAAACTGCACGCAGTTGGCCACATTTTCCCACATTACATGACTAAACTATAACGGGTATTTCTGAAGCACCGTGCTTGGAAATAGATTCAAGCTCCCATTGAGGTTCTAGAAAAGACACAACTTCCCAGGAATAATCAAAATAAGACCCCATCTTAGGGCCAAGTAGGCTATGCCAGAGTATTTTTACCCATTACTCTAGACTGCCGCACACCTTTTACAAGGCTTGTGTGGCCGGAGGGACATTTGCATTCCTCATTCCTGGTCTAAACAATCAGACATTGAGAAGATCAGATTTTTTCTCTTAACAAGATGGCAAATTTCTTTCCTCAGTGCTTCAGAACAGCAAACAAAGAAAGGACATACTTAGGTTAAAGGAAAGAAGAAAATAGGGGTCTAGGTCAAGGACCATCGTGTTCAGTGGCATTTGTGTAGTGAAGGCATGCTGCAGAGCAAGAATGAAGAGTGAAGGTAGGGTTTGGAGGGAGGCAGAAAGAAAGGAAATGAACAAGTGACAAGGGTTTTCGCTGATAAATCGTTTTGAAAAATATCTATTTTCTAAGCAAAATAGATCCCTAAGAGTGAATGTAATACATATGCCTTTAATTCAGGAGGTAAGTGAAGCGTTTGAAATGCAGCTTAATCTAAATGAAATAATGAAAAAGAAAGAATGTTTCCTAACTATACACTGGGTAATTACACCTTCTGTTTAATTGTGGACAAAAATTACTAAATGATCTCTGACAAAATTTCTTTCACTTTTTTTTTACGCTTGTGTTTTCTTTTCCCTTTGAGAGGGCTTGTAAAAATAATAATTGTTTTATTTTTTAATAAATCTACAGAAAAGTTGCAAAGATAGTGCCGAAAGTTCGCATATACCCTTCACCTCACTTCTTCTAATGTCAACATCATGTGTTTGTACCTTGGAACTAACATTGTTAAAATACGATTACCTAAAGCACAGACTTTATTCGGATTTCACCAAGGTTAAATGTTTTTACTAATGCCTATTTTCTATTCCAGGACCCACTCTAGTCTATGAGAGGGTTGTTTAATTTCCTATAAGCTTTAATTGTTAGAATGGGCAAAGCTCCTAAATAAATGTCAATTGCTGTTTTAGTAAGAAAGTGAGAAAGGAAATGCAGGCTGCGGGGGTTTTTTTGAAGCAGTTAGAGGAAAGAACCACAAATGCCAACAAAGTAAACCTAAGAATTCTTTACGGGAGACCTGTGCCAAGAAGGGGGAAGCTCGCCGTTTTGTGCACTTGCGCTTGGAACAATTTTCCACCAGCTTTTCTGTGCCAGCCTGATTCTGGGTAAACAGAGAAGTGCTTAGGCAATTTTTGGCTCTGGTGGTTGAAACCCAGTTTGTAAAGGATATGTTACAGACCTTAAACACCCTATAAGCTGCTACTCATTTCCCTGACAAATTCAGTCGCATTGTTGTACTTGTCTTCTAACTTATCTTTCTGCTTTTGCCCTTTCCCCCTTCTGTTTATTCTCAACATAGTCCACTTAAAATGGAGATCAGGCCCCTCCTCCATTCAAAACCTTTCAGTAGCTACCATCTCTCTAAGGGTAAGAACCAAAGTCCTTATCTGTACCATGAATGATTTGACTCCTGTTGTGGCCGCTCCAGCCTCTTCTCTTACGTTTCACCCCCAACTTACTTTTCTCTAGGTACTCTGGCCTTCTCACTATTCTTCCACCTGGCCAGGCACTATCCTGCCCCAGGGCCTTTGCACTTGCTATTCCTTCTGCTTTGAATCTTCCAGCCTCAGAAATCTTATGTCTCCTTTCCTCACTTCCTTCAGGTTCTTACTCAAAAAATCATCTTCTTAGTAATGCCTTCTGTGGTCACCCTACGTATTTTTTGCAACAATTCACAAACACATGGATTCTCATGCTTACACACATCCCATCCCCCTTCCCTGCTTTGTTTTCTCCTCAGCATCCATCACTATATAACAAGGTATCTAATGTGTGTGTGTGGGTGTGTGTGGGGGGGGTGGGGGTGGGGTGTATAGTATTTCTCATCTATCTGCCCCACTAGAAAACACAGGGATTTTGTTGATTTTTGGAGTTATGACTGCTAGAAAAAGTGTTGGGCATGTAGGAAGTGCTCAAAATATATTTGTTGAATGAATAAATGAATGGAGGACCCTGGCTCCCTATTCACTGCTCTGCCCACACGCTTTCAAAGGGCAAGCACACTGAGCACTCACTGGCTTTACCAACCCCTCCTTGGCTGCACGAAGTCCACCTCATGGGGAAGCTTGGCCGCCAGGAAGACAGTTTGTGTAATGCATTTTGGGTAATTCATTCTGATGGACTGTCAGATCTGTGGTCCACATGATAGTCAAACAAGATATGGAATGCTCTCTTTGGACATCCTAAGGAGAAAAGAAGGAACACCCAAAGTGAGAATTTTCTTACCTGGCAATTTCCAAACTCTGTCAGCTTCCTACTTAAAAGGCAAGAAGACATTAAAGCCATATCTGGTGAAGTAGTTCTCCCCAGAACTCATTCCATCCTCCAGTGCGCAGAGGCAGTGGGTAGAGTGGGGAGGATACGGGCCCAGAGAGAATAAATACATTTGAGCTGTGTAATAAGTCCAACATCCCTCAGTGCTGTTCAGATAGAAGCAATATGCTTTTTCATGGAGCTGTGTTGGGTAGGGTAAGGACAGATTTAAAGTGGAAAACTCTTCTTAAATCATGCACATATGGAGTGTCCTTTTTTGTGTCACGATGCTAAATGAAAGAAACAGAATCTCCTATTTTTTTTCTCCTTCGTACCCCTTCCCTCCTTAGAATTCATGAATTTGCTAAAGTCATTTATAGTACTCCTTTATAGTCCAAAAAAGAGACTTCTGCAGAATCTCAACTATCATGTGTAAGAGCGAATAAAAGTAGTAAAATAGACAAACATGTCTCTTCCAACCAGCACCATAAATTCCTTTAAGAAGCGTCTGCTTACTGTCCTCAATGTGCCAATCTTGGCCCCTCCGCTTGTCATCTTGCGATTGTGCAAAACTTCTTTTAAAATCTTTATTTTAAAAACTCATCTCAATACCTAACTGCTTCAGCTGCTATTTAAATTCCTTCCTCAAGATGAATGTCACCTTGAGTTATGGAACATTCACAGAGCTAGGCACCCTACATAATCCCTGGTCTCTTCCTCTACTTTGGGCAGCTCTTGACTTCTTCCCATTGCTTCCTTTCTCCTAATGTACTCGCAGAACACCGGCTTTTCCAGTTTCTCCCTATCAGCTGACATGAAAGGAAGTGCCACACTAGGAGCTGCGTTATTTGAAAGACCATCAGAGGATGTGATGTTGTCTTTTTCAAACAAATGATGTGTAAGTGCTGCTGCTGTAAAGGCCAGAGCCTTCTGCACAAGGAGTGAGGTTCTCCCACATTCTCTTGGGAGAGTCATGGCCAGCTTCCCACCTTCCCCTGCAACCTAGTCTGACAACAAGGAAAGGCACAAAGTCAGATTGTCCTACTACTCCCCCGGCAACTCTGCAGGGACCTTCCTTGCCATTCGAGCCAGATCTTTAAATTAAGCAGTCATTCAGAGACGCTTTGCCATTCTCTGAGGGTATTAGAGTTGACTTGATCCGTCATTTATTTTCTCAGGCAGAAGCAATGCCCGAGGGCTATGCTAATTCATCTCTCTGGCGCTCAACAACGAGGTTGAGAAAAATGTAAAAACAAATAAAGAATCATATTGTCCTTTCAGATCTTACTCTGTGCTTTCTGAGTTGTCAACAATTGAGACAGTTGAAGACAAACTTAAGTATCTATGATAAATATAGTTTTAGTTCCATATTCTCAGCTGAGTAAATTGGACATCTTCCCTACAGTGGCCATTTGACCCAAGTCATGATGGAATCAGAGCTAACAGATTTATTTTTCTTCTCTTATATGCCAAACAAAACTCTGTCTTTTCAATTTATTTTGTTCTTTCTTAAAATATATGTATTCATATTGACATATATTCACACACATAAGTATATGCCTTTTGGGGTCCATATGACAGAAATATAAATATTTCTCTCTTTTCTGCATCGAGCGCTACTAGAGAGTGATCTGGTTCCTGAGTAGGGGTGGCTGGGGTCTGAGAAAATGAAAGAAAGAGACAGACACAGAGATAGAAGGAGAAAGCTGGGGCCGGGTGACCCAGAGCCAATACAGTGAGTTTATTTTATACAGCAAAATACCAGGAAGTTTTACTAAAGCCCAAGACAAAGGAGATTATGTGTATTTTTGTGACTTCTTTGTAATCATCACTTCTGGGTGGGCCCAGATAATCATGTCTGTTCCTGGTGATTGGCTGGATTCGATAATGAAACCCACCCCCTGGCGCCTGAGCTGAAGGTCAGGCTGACAACACAAAATATCTGTATTCATATTGGCAAGGTATGTTTCCACGGCATGGCTCTGCCGGACACCGCTGGATTCAGATGACAATCAGGTCAGGGGCCTTTCCCAGGCGCTCTCTACAAGGAGTCAATTAAATTTTAACTGTATGTTAGCCTAATTATGAATTCATCTTAACGTTTAAGTTTCACTGACAATTGATACCTTTCTACTTCCAAGAAAGCTACAAAATTAATAGAATTTGAGGATCCTTCAATTATCTCTGTGGCCTCAGAGAGATGGCATTGATGAAACAAACTCAGTAGAATTTTTCCGGTCATGGACATAAGAATCATGTCCACCTTACCCATTCTTTAACAAAGTGCCTGTAAGACTGCCCTCAGCTTGCCATAAAAATCCAGTGACCACCCACAGGTGGGGAACAAGAATCAGCACAGCAAAAATAAATAAATAAATAAATAAATAAGAGAGATTTTTAGGGTCCTGGAATAAAAGTTAGAAAATACTGGGAATCAGTTCTAAGTGAGCAAGACTGGTCCCAGTTTGCATTATTGGCCTTGGAATTTGGTTTTAATCCCTCACAGGCAGGCAATAGTTAAATGCAAAAGCCAATGTTCCCCTAAGTGTCCTTGTAATGTCCTGAGCTGCTCTGTTAGTAGTTAGTGGGTCCTGACTGGCCCTGTTCCAAACTCTGGGAAGTATAGTGACTCAGCTGCTGAACAATAAGCAGTCCCTTACATTCATAGTACACACGTTTTGGGCAACCTTAAGGTCATCCGTCAGAATTAGAGTTTGAGAGCAACTTGGAACTTAACTATCTCTGTTTGGGTTTGGGACATGCCAAATAAGCACGCCCGTGTTCCCCTGCAGCCTCCACAGCTAAATTCTTCCTCTACAATTAATTTTCTTACAATTATATCTTCTTTTTTATCCATTCAGTTAGATTTCTTCCTGTTAAATTTGAGATCTAGGAGATAACTTTGACCAGCTTAGATTTCCAGAGTTCTTTTTGTCTAATCAACAACCCAGTGGTATTTGGCTAAGATCTTTCCCTTTTTATGGTGTCATAGCTCTTTCTATTGAGCCTCCACTGCCTGTTAGTCAATTTCTAAATTAAGATGGCCTGTCCTTTAGGCCCATTACACAGAATATCATAGCAAGATAATCTCAGGAGGAGCTTAACTTTCCAGACCAATCTCTAAAACAAGAAAGGCAGATTACTTTTCTGGTCTTGTTCTAGATCCCAGTCATCCAGAACCAATGATACACATTCATACCTATGCTTTCTTGCCTATGCTTTCTTGTCTGAGTTGCATACACGTTTCCAGCAGATAGTTTTGTTCCAGATTCTACCATTCAAATGCTGCTGTTCTACTGGAAATAATACAAATCCACATGGTGTGATGCCAGAAATAAGGAGCTACGTTTTCCACAATATCTTTGCTTGAAAATATACCGAGATTGAGATAGCACTTCACACCTGTCAGAATGGCTGCCATCTGTAAATCAACAAAAACAAGTGTTGGCGAGGATATGGAAAAAACAGAACCCTAGTCACTGCTGGTGGGAATGCAGACTGGTGCAGCCACTGTGGACAACAGTATGGAGTTTCCTCAAAAAATTACAAATGGAACTGTCTTATGACCCAGAAATTTCACTTCTGGAAATTTATCAAAAGAAAAAAAAAGCTGTGGTACATTTACACAATGGAATACTAATCTGCTATAAAAAGCAAGAAAATTTCACCCTTTTTGATAGCTTGGATGGACCTGGAGAACATTATAGTAAGTGAAATAAGCCAGTCAGAGAAAGACAAGTACCATATGATTTCACTCATAGGTGGAATTTAATGAACAAACTGAACTACCAAGCAAAAAAGAGACAGACACATAGGGAGAGAGCAGGCAGACAACTCTGGTTGGGGGGAGGGTACTAGAGGGGTGGAGGGATTGAGTAAAAAAAAAAAGAAGAAGAAAGAGAGACATGGACATCAGTGTGGTGTTTGCAGAGGGCAGAGGGGTGGGTGGAGATGGAAGAATGCATAAAGGAAATAAATACTCATGGAAAAAATAAAATAATTAATTCAGATTGTCCAATAAAGCAAATCTAACTCTCTGCTGTATATGAGACACATCTGAATCAAAATGACACAGAAACATTAAAGCAGTGGTTCTCAACCTTCCTAATGCCGCGACCCTTTAATACAGTTCCTCATGTTGTAGTGACCCCAACCATAAAATTATTTTCGTTGCTACTTCATAACTGTAATTTTGCTACTGTTATGAATCATAATGTAAATATCTGATATGCAGGATGTATTTTCATTGTTACAAATTGAACATAATTAAAGCATAGTGATTAATCACAAAAACAATATGTAATTATATATGTGTTTTCTGATGGTCTTAGGTGACCCCTGTGAAAGGATCGTTCGACCCCCAAAGGGGTCATGACCCACAGGTTGAGAACCGCTGCATTAAAGGATTAAAGAATAAGCACAGATATACCAGGCAAATCCAAATAATAAAAAAGCAGAGGTTGAGATTTTAATATGAAACCAGGTAGAATGAGGTTTTTAAAAAAGCTTAAAAGGTTTTTTTAAAGGTCAAAAAAAATTACCTTGTAGTGACTCAAGACCGCAATCTCTAGAAAAACAACTTTCAAAGGTAGAAACTGCTGGAAATGCAAGGAGAAACTGACAAAAACACACCAGTAATAGGACAGCTTAGCATAGTTCTCTCCATGCAAGAAATAATGGGTGGACCAAAATTAATGCAGCTGTGTATACTAACCTAAACCCTGTGATCAATAATGGAGATCTAATAAGCCTATTTAACTCTGATAATTTTTTTCAATTTACTTTCCTTTCAAGTACACAGATTTAAAAGTAGGTTAATGTTATAAAGAAATAAAGTTTGCTGCATATATAAAAAGAGACCCAAATAGAAAATCAACAAAATAAGCACCCTATATTCTTACATTTGAATTGTAAATGTCAATGTGATTCAACTTTTTTCTAAAACTACTACCAATTTTCTAGCTTTGTCCACTGAAAAGGCCTAGTAGAAACATTTTCAATCCCATCTCAGTGAGCACACCTGGTGCTCAACTGTGGTGTCTAAATAGGATTCTCCACTAAATGGAACTAAGGCTCCTTGTAGAATGTGTGATTTCAGGTGTGGGGCAGTAGATATAGAAAATGAGCTGGGACATTTTGTTGCTCTAGAAAACAAGGAAGGAAAGGAAGCTGTCAGAGGCTGGCGGAGATCGTGTCAAAAGGACCTGGGAAGAGGTTCCCACTTGCCATAGATGGGACAAATCTCTCTCTCTCTCTCCCCCTTCGTCTCCCTCTCTCTCTAAAGGTTGGAACATTGGTTACTAATTGTCCAGAAAGCTTTCTCAATTTTCAAAATGAGAAAATGACCCAATTAATTTAAATGTACTATATAGAGATTCATAATGATGCTTTTAAAGCTCAAGAGATAAAAGAAAGAGAATAAAAACCACTGTACACCATTGGCAGTTGCTAGGATACCAATTAATTTCTCTGAAAACTGGCATTTTAAAAGAAATTATTTTCTGTATAATATACATTTTAAGGTATCCAAAGAGTCCTAGTGCTTGAAAGTTTTTAACAGAGATTCTGAGATAAGGAATTCAAAGAGAAAGAATTAGAAAAATCACTATTTTTCAACTCCTCGTGCACTAACTGCTCATCACTGGAAGGTAAAAGCATTAGATGAACTGGGGATGAAAAACAATAAAATTATCAATCTGTACTGTCATCTGAACCCACTGATCAATTTCAGCATCATTAAAAATGAATCATACAGCCATTGTGATATGATGCAATGTGAAGGCATTTTAGACAAGCTGGAAAATTGAAAACCATCCTTGAAATACCTTTTTTTTAAAAAAGACAGAAAAAAAAACCTAAATCTAAATTTAAGCCTTTAAATCTAACTTTAGTCTACAGGAAATTCAGGGAATAGAAGATAAAGTTAAACACCTCAAGCTAAGTCTAGAATTTAAGAACCTGCCGAAACCGGTTTGGCTCAGTGGATGGAGCGTCGGCCTGCGGACTGAAGGGTCCCAGGTTTGATTCCGGGCAAGGGCATGTGCCTGGGTTGCGGGCACATTCCCAGTGGGGAGTGTGCAGGAGGCAGCTGATCGATGTTTCTCTCCCATTGATGTTTCTGACTTTCTGTCTCTCTCCCTTCCTCTCTGTAAAAAATCAATAAAATATATTTTTTTAAAAAAAGAACCTAAGTACATGGCAGGGAGAGAAGAGGAGGAGGGGGGCTACTCTAAATTATGAGATATTCACAAGGCTCTGTGGAGCTTAACAACCAAACACAATGAAATAGAACTTGTTTGGATCTTGAATAGAATACTAACTAAAAAGAAACATTTTTAGGCAATTGAAGGGTATTTGAATATGGACTAGGTATTAGATAATACTAAGTGGTTGTGGCTAATTTGTGGATATATGAGAAAATGTTCTCTTCCTCGTCTCCCCTCCTCCCGCGCCCCCCCCCCTCGCTTCTCTCTCTCTCTCTCCCTCTCTATTTCTTTCTCCTGGAGAAGTTTACTAACTATTTAGGGATGAAATGACATGATGTGTGTGAATTGCTTTAAAATTCTCCAACAAAATATAAAATAGGAGATTGGGAAGGAGAAAATAGATGAACAAAATGTTGATGGTTTCAAAAACAGGTGTTTTGAGCATAGACATTTTCATAATAAATAGTTTTTTTTCAAATGCAT
>NW_006295824.1:1638567-1642295 GCF_000327345.1 Myotis davidii | reverse complement strand
AAAGAGAGAGCATAAATTTTGTGATGTAGTAGACATCAGAATTTTTACTTTACAATCACTATATTAAAACACATCATCTTAATGTTGAATGGCATAATGCCTCAAAAATATAATATTTTACTCAAATTTTTATATTTAGGATATTTATTAGCTCTATCCTAGAGCTGGTGTAGAATAGCCTAAGGAAAGACACTGTATAACATGTGAGCAGATGGCACTTCCCTTTCTCCCTAAATCTTTCTCTCTCCCCCTCCTCCTCTCCCTCCCTCTCTAAAGGTTGGAGCATTGGTTACTAATTGTCCAGAAGGCTTTTTTCTTTCTCACCAGAAAATAAAATTAGCTGTTTAAATCATACTATGATTAGTAACATTTATAGAATAGCTCAAGTTTTCAAAAGCTTACTATCATTGGTTTAATCCTCCAAATGTACATGAAACCCATAGTCCAGCTATTCATAATTTAACTAGATAGAAATAGGATATTTAGAAATTAAAGAAAGAGTAAGAATCGGTACTGTACCATGTTCACCAAAGGTTCTAGTCACCACTATGAAAATTACTGCCTATCAATCTGAGTTAATGATTAAGAGAGTCAAAATAATCAGTTCATTGTTGGGCATAAAGAAATAATCTGTTTTAGAGGAAGTAAAGTAGCCAAAGGTCATAGAACTAAAAAGCCCTGAGAGTCCCAGCTGGTTTGGCTTAGTGGCACTGGTTCTCAACCTTCTGGCCCTTTAAATACAGTTCCTCATGTTGTGACCCAACCATAAAACTATTTTCGTTGCTATTTCATAACTGTAATGTTGCTACTGTTATGACTCATAATGTAAATATCTGATATGCAGGGTGGGCCGCGACCCACAGGTTGAGAACCGCTGGACACAGCGTCAGCCCACATACTGAAGGGACCCAGGTTTGGTTTCTATCAAGGGCATGTACCTGGGTTGCAGGGTCAATCCGGGCCCTGGGCAACGAATCGAGTTGTCTCTCACATATGGATGTTTCTCTCTGTCTGTCCACCTCCCTTCCACTTTCTCTAAATATCAATGGGAAAATATCCTCAGGTGAGGATTAACAAAAAGAAAAGAAAAGAAGGAAAAACAAAGCCCTAAGACACAAAAGTCACATAGCTGCTAATGTTAGGCAGGTATCTGAGGCGGAGGAGAGCATACCTGTGAGAATGGGCATACCTGCGAGTACTCAGCCATGATTGCTGATTCCCCGGATACATGTTCGCCTGTTGTCAGCCTGCTCCATGTGGAAAAGTTTAGCAGCATCAGCCTGAGGAAAAGGCTGGATGGATGAAACTGACCCTCCTCTTTGAAGATCCAGAAACTGGCTCTTTTCTGGCACTCACTATTATCAGAGCCCAAGAGACTGGCTCTCCACAACCAAGAGGTACAGGGGGCTGAGAACAACACCAAATGTCCACTATTAGTTGTCAGTGAAAAGTACAACTGTCACAAAGCTCGGAAATCCACTTGTGGCCAAAACCAGTACCTTTGGCCTCAGAGTGCTACGCATGCACCAAAGGTTCACGGCAGATCTCTCCATTGACTTTGTATGATAAATCACTTCCAAGGGGAACAGAAAATCATGAAATGAATATCATCAGCACATTCTCTCCGTGTAAGCAGACTAGGTAGGAGTCAAAAAGTTGTTTGATGAACATGCAGTCAAAACAAACATGAAGAGAATATTTAAAGGCATCAGGGACGTCAGTGGAGGGTTTGGTTCGCCTTGACAAAACAGCACTTCAAGTCTGCTGGCTGTGCCCTCCAGCTTCCGCTCCATCCTAAGAACAACCCTGCCATTGAGATGGGGAATATGTGCAGTGCTGGTTGGCATTTGGATGGTACTAGCAATATTCATTTCTCAGTCACCTTGTCTGTCCTTCCATCACTGAATATCACCTTCTAATCAATACATTCTTTCTTTTTTTCCTGCTAATCCATTGCATGAGTTGTAAAGTTTTGCTGGCCATCCTGTCTCCTTCACATGATCTTACTTAGCTATTATCTGACCTATCAAGTGTTCTTTTTGTTGTTGTTATTAATTCTCACCCCAGGATATTTTTTCCATTGATTTTTACAGAAAGTGAAAGGGAGAGGGAGAGACAAAGAGAGAGAAACATCTCTGTGAGAAAGATACATTGATTAGTTGCCTCCTGCACATGCCCTGACCAGAGCTGGGATCAAACCTGCAACCAAGGTACATGCCCTTGACCAGGAATCAAACCTGTGGCCCTCTAACCACTGAGAAAACCAGCTAGGGCTCAAGTGTTCATTTTCATTTATCTTTTTTTTCATTTAGCACATATTAATGGGCCAGGCACTGTGCTCATCACAAGGGATGAATGATGAGCATGTCAGACACAGCTTTTGCTTTCATGTGGCTGCAGGACTAGTGATCAATAATGAGCTATAATTATGAATTGCTTTCATAATTCTGAGGCACAGACAATTCACTTGAAGGATACTGAGTAAATCCCAGAATTTTGAAACCCTCTGAATGTGCAGAATGACTTCTGATGAGATCACATCTTCACGACCATGTCATGGCAGGACAAAACAATTAGAACATGTTGCTTTTCAGTATTCCCAGGTACTAGCTTATGCACCCCCGAAATGCAAATCCACAATCACCCTCTTATATTAACAGGTTACCTGATATAAGTGCGTGAAAATGAGTCCACAAAATGCCACATTGCAACAACTTCCAAATTAAAATAGGAGATAATTAACACAGTGTTAATTATCCTTTAGTTTTCCTCATTCATTTATTCTACAAACTGGAATTAAGCTCAGGCCACCACATTTAAAGCACAATGTGCAATGTTGTGGCAAGTACAATGATAAATAGGAAAAGGTCATGTTCTCAGTGTCCCATAGGTCAGTACACATCCTCAGTCCTACCCAATTCCCTAGCACCTTTCTTGTTCAAATTCCTGCTCCAACATTTACTGGTCATGTTGGAATCATGATTTAATCTGTTTCCTTAGCAATAAAATAAGAACAATAGTTCCTACATTATAGAATCTGTTGTGGATCAACTCTAATGATTCAGATAAAGCTCTTACCTCAATATCTAGCATACGGCAGGTAACCAACAAAAGTTACCTATCAGCACTGACAGTGATGGTGGAACTAAAAGTGATGATGGTAATACCAGTAGTAATTTGTACATCCAAATGAATGGCCAGCAGTATGACGGGAGTTGTTGTTCTTGTTGTTGTTTTAACAGTCTCTGACCATCTCACAGCTAAATTAATGCAAAAGTACCCAAAGATAGTAATTCCATGTATGCTATAGTTACTGATAATTAAAATGTAAAGGACCACATATCTCAAAGAGAAATTACATTTAATTCTCTTCCCTAAAAAAGTGAAATGAGTAAAAATTTTCTCCTGAAGAAAATTGTTTTTGTCTCCCCTCAAAGGTTCAATATTCAAAAAAAAAAAATACTTTGGATAGAAGATGCAAACTAAATACAACGAATGAACTGAATATGAAAAAGAAATGTATTGCAGTAGTGTCAGAGTCAATTGTGACATTCTAAATGAGCACATCATGGGCAGGGTGAAGAGTTCAAGTTCATATCTAGCCTACACCTATGTTACATTGAGCAGAGGAATGGAAGAATCTCCCATTTTTCAAATACTCCTTCCTTCTCTCTCTTTCCAGCTCTTCCTCTCCAAATGAATTAGAAAATTGCTTATGAATTTAAAAG
>NW_006295824.1:1633049-1638329 GCF_000327345.1 Myotis davidii | reverse complement strand
TACCTCAAAGCAAAGGAATTAGGTCCTGCCTTGAATGTCTGGCTGCTCCCCTCAGAACCCACAGCTTGGCTGCTTCTCTTTCATGGATTTACAGAAAGCAAATGCAACTGCCCCAATTATCATCAAATAAGTACTGCATTTTTTTAATTATGGTAAAATATGCATAACATAAAATTTGCCTTTTTAATCATTTTCAGTGTACAGTTTAATGGCATTAAGTACATTTCCATTGTTATGTAACTGTCACCAAAACTTTTTATCACCCCAAGTTGAAATGCTGTACCCATTAAGTAACTCCCCATTCTCCTACCCCCAAGCTGGTAACCTTCCATTCTATTTTCTGTTTCTATGAGTTTGTTTTAGGTACCTCATCCAAATAGAATCATATAATGTCTATACTATTGGGGCTGGCTTATTTCACTTAGCATGTCTTTAAGGTTCATCCATTTTATAGCATGTATGAGAATTTCATTTGTTTTTAAGGCTGAATAATATTCCATTGTATACATACATGACATTTGTTTATCCATTCATCCATTAATAGACATTTGGGTTGTTTCCACATTTTGGATGTTGTGAATAATGTTGCTATGAACATGTGTGTACAATTAACTGTTCAAGTCTTTCCTGTCAAGTCTTTAGTATACATACCCAAAAGTAGAATTATCAGTGATATGGTAAGTCTATGTTTAATTTTTTAGACACCACCGTACTGTTTTCAATAGCAGCTGCACATTTATATTCCCACCAGCAATGCACAAGGGTTCCAATGTCTCCCCATCCTCATCAAGGCTTGTTTTCTGTTGTGTTTTATAATAATCCTAATGGATATAAAGGAGTATCTCAATGTGGTTTTGATTTGCCTTTTCCTGATGATTAGTGATGGTGAGCATCATTCCTTGTGCTTACATGTCATTTGTGTATCTTCTTTGGAGAAATAATTATCTCTCCTAATTATCTATCTCTATCTGCCTATTTAAATCTTTGGCTCATTTTTTTATTAGATTGTTTGCTTTTTTCTTATTGAGTTTTAGGATTTCTCTATATATTCTGGACATTAGCCCCTTATGAGATATGTTGGTTGATACACAGAAGTTGTTTATTTTGATGTTTCTTTATACATAATTCTTTTCTTTTGTTACCTGTGCTTTTTGTGTCATATCCAAGAATCATTGTCAAATACAATGCTATGAAGTTTTTCTCCTGTTTTCTTCTAAAACATGTAGTTTTAGCTTTATATTCAGGTCTTTGATACATTTTGGGTTAAGTTTTACATGACATAAGGTAAGAGTCTAACTTCATTCTTTTGCGTGTGGATATTCAGTTTTCTCAAAACCATTTGTTGAAAAGACTCCTTTCTTCCAGTGAATGATCTTGCCACCTTTGTGGAAAATGAAAATCATTTGACCTTATGTGGGAGGGTTTATTTCTGAGCTCTCTATTCTATGCCATTGGTTATATCTGTCTTTATAACCAACTGTTTTGATTACTGTAGCATTTGATTACTGTAAGCTTTAAAATCAGAAAGTTTGGGTCCTCCAACTTTATTCTTTTTCCCCCAACATTGTTTTGGCTATTCAAGATTTCTTGTTCCATATGAACTTAATTGATTTTTTTTTATTTTTGCAAGAAGGATTATTGAGATTTTGATAAGAATCTATAGATTGCTCTAGGTAGTATTAATATGTTAACAATATTGCCTTCCAATCTATGAACATGGGATGCCTTTCCGTTTATTTATGTCTTCTTTAGTTTCTTTCAACATCCAGAATATTTTAGCCAAATATTTCTACAGAGCACTCCCCTGTGCAAGCAGGTTCCAGCTATACAGCTCAGCAGGCTCCCCAGGGTCCCTCAAGTCCTTTCTCTTCTCTCCCCGGGGCTTGATTTCCATGGAGCATCTCACCCTAGAAAGCAAGGAGGGACATTAGAGGCCAGCACTCTGTGCCTGAAGCTCTATTTGGCCCTGTTATCCCGGCCTCAGCCTCTTTATTTGTCTGTGTGAGTCAGTTTCACAGCATTTCCTCTAGAACTGAGACTGATATGAAACTGGGTCCTGCCCTCTCAGCAAATGGCCAGTTAGCACATGGTACCACTGTCCCCCTTATTGAGAGTAAGCCAAGAGGAGGCTTTGAAGTCTAGCTATCGACTGTGAGGGTTTCGCAGGCTCCTAAGGCCCTAACATAAGAGTTGGGCTCCCTGGTCTACCACTGACTTACTATAACCTATCTACTGGTATACTTTGTGTAGCAGATTGAATGATGACTGGCAAAAAAAAAAACAAATCTGGCCTCCAGAACATAAGGAAATCTTTGCTGTTTTAAACCACTAGGTTTGTGGTAATTTGTTACAGCTTTACAGGAAAGTAGTATACCTAGGTTTCTTTGGTGTAAAATCTATATATATAAAAGCCTAAGTGACCGAATGACCGGTTGACTGGTTGCTATGACGCACACTGACCACCAAGGGGAAGACACTCCACACAGGAATTGCCCCCTGGTGGTCAGTGCACTCCCACAGTGGGAGCACTGCGCAGCTAACCAATGGGCTCCAGACTCAAGGCTCACAGCTGGCGAGTGCCTCTGTGCGAGTCTCTCTCAATTGGGACTGACTGGGCACGAGCCATTACAGGTGCAGTGGGACGAGATGAGTGGGAGCAGCAGGCAGAAGCAGCAGGCAGAGAGGAGGGAGACCCCGGGGGGATGTCGGAGAGTCAGTTTTGGCCCGATCCCTGCAGTCCAGGCCGAGGGACCCCACCCGTGCATGAATCCGTGCACCAGGTCTCTAGTAAGAATATAACAATACCAACCTCATAGAGTTGTTGCGATGATTAAATGAACTAATTTATGGAAAGCACAGAGCAGAGGGCCTAACACAGCAAGCTCTCCATTCAGTGTTGACTATTATTATTTACTGCTGTGAAAGCCCTGATTTGCATTACAAATGGATGGAGGAGGCAACACTTTACCTAAATCATACAAGAAGCAGAGGTTCAAGAGAATAATTGTTTTTGCATGAGACACCTCTCATTTTTTTACAGTGAAAACTGCATCATTTTTTTTCTCAACCAATGCCCATGGATATAGGGAAAGTATTTCAAAGAACACATTCTAAACTCCTGTGGGTCTATGTGTTGGAGTTGGTGGAGAAAAAGCTATGTATGTAATTAACACATTAAACCATCTTTATGGGCCACCAGTTATATAAAGCAAGAATACTTTGCATCTGTATATATGAACATTTTTCTGGATAGTTCATAGTTTTCATCAGATTTTAAAAGACTGTCTGCAACTCAAAGGAAGTTAAAAATCACTTAGAGAAAATAATACTGACAACCTTGAATGAAAATATTAAGACCAGGTTCAAAATATAAACCAGGCAAGGAACACATTCAGCTGGGGGGCCCTCTGTGGCTCAAAAAGTATTTGATGGAGCTTTGCCCATGACCTAATTCCAGCAATAAAAGGAGATGAGTCAGGATTTGGGTGAGGGATTTGGGAGATGATGTAAGCAAGTGGCTTTGAGACTTGAGCAATCTCCTGAATAGGCCTGGTATGTGTAAGGTAACAGAACGTGGATATTAAACACACCCAAACAGAAAGGCCTAGCAATAAATTCTTTTAAAATCATTTGGAAAATTCAATGCTGGTGAAGTTTCTTTGTGAAACCCTAAGACCAATGGCAAGAAGAATAATAGATAGCTGTCATTGTGACCCCTCTCATTCATCACCAGAGAAACTAACGTGAAAAATAGTGAACATTTTTCCTTTATTTCAAAGGTAATTACCGAGTAAGTACTGCGTGTTACAGTCTGAATTGTGTCAACCCAAAATTTATATGTTGAAGCTCTAACCCTTCAACAGTGTAACTATATTTGGACACTAGAGGCCCAGTGCACAAAAATTTGTGCACTCAGGGGGGTCTCTCAGCCCGGCCAATGCCCTCTTGCAGTCTGGGACCCCTCGGAGGATGTCCACCTGCTGGCTTATGCCCGCTCCCTGGGGGATCAGGCCCAAGCTGGAAGTCAGACATCCCACTGGCAGCCTGGCAGCCCTCGGGGGATGTCCACTTACCAGCAGGGAGCAGATCTAAGCTGCAGTCGGACATCCTTAGTGCTGCTGAGGAGGCGGGAGAGGCTCCCGCTACTACTGCTGTGCTAGCAGCCATCAGCCTGGCTTGTGGCTGAGCAGAGCTCCCCCTGTGGGAGCGCACTGACCACCAGGGGACAGCTCCTGCATTGAGCATCTGCCCCCTGATGGTCAGTGTGTGTCATAGTGACCAGTCATTCCCAGTCATTCTGCTGTTAGAGTCAATTTGCATATTACCCTTTTATTATATAGGATAGAGGCCTGGTGCCCAGGTGGGGGCCGGCTGGTTTGCCCTGCAGGGTGTCCCAGATCAGGGTGGGGGATAATCTGTTATCCCCACTGGGGTGCCTGGCCAGTCTGGGATAGGGGCTGAGGGCCATTTTCAGGCTGGCCAAGCCCCCCAGCGATGGAAGCTCCCAGCCTCTCCTTATTTTCTTTTTTTTATTATTCTGTTGCATATAGTTGCTCTGATTGCTGGTGGGCGTGGCTTAAGGCATAGCAAAGGTATGGTCAATTTACATGTTTGTCTTTTATTAGTGTAGAGGCCTTTAAGGAGGTAACTAAGGTTGAATGGGCTCATAAAGTTTGGTCCCTAATCCAAAAGGACTAAAGTCCTCATACTAAAAGAGACAACAGGTGCATTCATACACAGAGAAAATGCCATGTGAGGATGCAGTGACAAGGCTGCTATCTTCAAGCCAAGGAGAGAGACCTCAGAGAATACCAAACCTGTCGACACCTTGATCTTGGACTTCTAGCCTCCAGAACTGAGAAGTAAATTTCTGTTGTTTAAGCCACCCAACATATGGAATTTTGCTATGGCAGTCCTAGTGGATGTGTACATTATACACCACCATCTATGCCAGGTGCTGGAGGTACAGAAATAATTAAATCATGGCTTCTCCCCTGAGAAAGCCTCACTGGCTTGAAGTAACACTCTAGGACCCTGCCAGAAACAGAACCCAACCCTTGGTCTCCCCAAGTTACCTAAGTAACTTTGAACTAGGGTGTCAAGTAATTTGAACTTGCCTGGATGGCTGTCTAGTTTGTATACATACACAGAGTCACTCCACCAGACTAGACTAATGTTAACTTACCTAAGACCTCTTTTGTCCTGCTTTATTTTGTGTGTGTTTTTTTTATTCTGTTCTGCTCTATTTTCAGGGAGACATCAAGTCTCACTGCTTCCCAG
>NW_006295824.1:1623435-1632974 GCF_000327345.1 Myotis davidii | reverse complement strand
CTTTCCCAGAGGGGGGAAAAATCATCCTTGGCTTTTGGCAACTGCCATTTATTTCACAATCTCATCAAAGCCAACCAGTTC
This sequence comes from Myotis davidii, assembly GCF_000327345.1. Classification (NCBI taxonomy): domain Eukaryota; kingdom Metazoa; phylum Chordata; class Mammalia; order Chiroptera; family Vespertilionidae; genus Myotis; species Myotis davidii. The sequence goes on along the minus strand of NW_006295824.1, from coordinate 1,632,893 downwards.
ATTCTCAGAACTATTCACCCATTGAGTCTGGCATGATTACCTACATTCACGGTTAAGAACTTTGCGAGGAGGCAATTATGTAAAATGCTTGGATTAGAAAAAGGTGTGAGATGATTGTTCAGAAAGCCAACCAGAGCATTCAAGCATTTTGAGATTATTACACTAACTTTTGCATAAATTGGTGCTCCAGGGTAGAATTTGTATTGTCACTGGTTTGAAAGCAGTGCATTTACTTTTTCATAGGAAATGATCTGTTATCCCCATTGAATTTCCCTTGTTACAGGACACAGTGATGGCATGCTGGTCAATGTGACTCAAAAATGTTAAAGCCAGACCTTCACTGCTCATTCTTTCTGTTACCTATTTGTTTGATTTTGTGGCGGGGGTAAGAAGGAGGGTGGAAATAGTTTCTTACCATTACTCTGGTTTTCCCTCTCCAAAATGAAAATAATATTCATAACCTCAACCCCACAGAAAAAAAAAATTTCAGGGAAGTAGTTATACCATGAAATATTCTATAAATGTTTAATTATACTTCAGTATCCCATAATGCAACTTGACATGTCCACCTTTCTTCCCTTAAAAAGACCAATTCACCTCTTTTAATATGCTGACTATGCTTCACAGTGATTAAATTTACAATTAAAAACTCAGACCCTGAATTATCTTACTTGAAAAGAAGAACAATTTGCTGACCTTCCTTAGAGGAATAGCTATTAAACTCAAGAATAAGTTCAAGAGATTCTACTTCTCTGGAAAACTTTAAAAGCCCACAAATTATCATGTATCTCAATGATTTTCCTGCAATCCTGCCCAAGGCCAAAGAGTCACATCCTTCTCATAATCAACCCTATCATTTGATTGCAGATCTTCATTAACTAACGGTCCTGAGTTTTACCCAAGAGTTGAGTATCTCTATTAGATAAGCTTTTAAACCTGCCCACATTTCAATGACCTGGCCTAAACTCAAAAGAAGAATTATTTTATCTAGACAACATGTTGTTTGAGTAGTTTTTCAAGTATGGGGAAAAAATTGCTTTATGTTTAATGCCTAGGGCTATTGACCTTGGCTTCGAGGATAATGTTGAAAGTGGCTTTTCATGATTAGACTGGAACTTGAGCAAATCGTAGATTTATTGGCAATTCATAGGTGAATCTAACCGTGGGGAGAAGTGTTTGTATTCATAAAATAGCACTCCAGGAGAAAAATGGCAGGAATTTTAGATGTCGAGACATTAGTTAAAAGGTGCAGTGCTTGCCCAGCACCATGGGGCTCAGTCTGAGCAGATGGAGCCATGCCATTGTCTGAGTGACGGTGCAGAAGGGATGATGACCAAGGGGCTCCCAGCTCGCTCGGGAGTTTCCTCCCATAATCTGCAGCTGAAATGGGGCCACGCTGCCTCCACAGCGCACAAGCCGCCTCTCCTGTAGCTTTCGTTTGCTTTCAAAGAAGCATTCTCTGCTTTTAAACCTCTTGACACAGGTGCAATTCGTGTTACTAGTAGCATGACTGTAGCTCTTCCTTTAGATGCCTTCTCTCCATGGGATACTGGAACACTCATATTAACTCCTGACTTAAAATGTTTTCCCTGATTTTCAGGTATCCTTTAAATATATATATTCAGAGAGGAAGGGAGAGGGAGAGAGAGATAGAAACATCGATGATGAAAGAGAATCATTGATCAGCTGCCTCCTACACACCCCACACTGAGCATCAATCCCACAACCCAGGCATGTGCCTGGGACTTTCCTGACCGGGAATCAAGCCATGACCTCCTGGTTCATAGGTTGATGCTCAACCACTGAGCCACACCAGCCGGGCTTCAGGTATCCTTCTGATAAGTGTTCCTGTAGAAATTCTTGAACTCTCACTGTAAAATCTTCCTCCAGATCTCACTTCCCCTCGTCCTGTACACTAGCTCACCTGAGTTTTATGAATTTCAGGGAGAAAAGAAGGGTACAAGTCTGTTCATCTCCTAAACTACTCCTTCCAACTTTTTAAAAAATGTTTTATTTCATGTTTCTGACATGCAGTATGCTTTTGTCTCATAACACGTGTATAATTCATACCAAAATATGACTAATTTTCACCCGAGCTTTCAGAAACCTGTGCTCAGCCAGCTTGCCACTGGCTGTTCCCTCACCAGCCCACGGCTCTATTCCAGCAGTGCACTTGAGAGGTTTTGCACTAAAATATTTTCTTCCTTCACTTTATGAAGTTATGATACCAAAACTTTGGTGGGGGGGGGGGGTTGGAAATCCAAACTAAAAAAGAGTCATAGTTACTAAGAGTTCCACTTGATATCCTTATATGTTCAAAAGGTCAAATGTTCCATAGTCTCTGTTTTACAGAGGCTATATCTGGCTGTTGGACACAAAAGGAGGTATTTTCTAGTCAATGGCATAGGTCAAGGTAAAGTCACCACTCTTTTGCCATTTTCTAACTTTTCAGAAAATGGAATTCTTTAAAAATCTAGGTTTAAAATCTAGAGTCTCAGGCAAAGGTCAAGAAATTATTCCTCCTCTTTATCCCACCAGATGCCTTCTCTTGAATCCCCATGCTTCCTCTCAGAGTCAAGCCACCATGGGCAACCTCCCTGTCCCTTCAGTCTTGGACCTCAATGACTTGATTGTCACTTCCTCATCCTTTGGCTTTCCCACGGCCATTACCAAAGTTCCCTGAGCATTGAAGTGACTTACTTCTAACCCTGCTTCAGCCTTTCTATCTAGTTCACACAGCAACCTAATTTTGGGTTAGGGTCACTTCTCTCAGCGCAAGGATTCAGAGCCTTCTTTAATTTCCTTATATTCTTTTGAGCTCAGTAAAGCAGTTGATGCAGATGTATCGTTTGTCTTGTACTTGTCTTGTGAATTAATACTCAGCGTTACAGTACGGTGGTATAAAAAGCAAGGTCCGGGGACTCAGAAACATGGATACAAATCCTGGTGCTGTCTCTTGGTTGTATGATCTTGGACAAACCATCTACTTTCCAGAGCCCCAGTTGCAAATGTGAATGAATACACAGTCTGGCTGTGGCACAAATTAAAAAGTAAAATAATGGTTGTGAAAGCACCCAGTTTAGTATGAAGTAGGTACTCTAATTTCTTTTCCTTCTATCAGAGAACAGTTGCTCACCTAACCCCAATAAGAAGTGGCTTATTTCCCCTGTATCTGCTTGTGAAAATCAAATGTTTGGGGCAAATAACCCTTCACTTAAAAGGTCTATTCTGAGACAGGAAAATATGGCTCACAAACTATACTCACAATGCTTAACTCAAGTAGCTGGATATAATTTTAGAAGAAGACTAGAGTGGAATGCATATCAATATGAAGGCAAAACTTTGGTACTGTTTCTGCCATGAGCTTTTTTGTTTTGTTTTGTTTTCTTTTTTTCATAATGTAAGCCAGGCTTCTGAAATGCAATTCCCAGAGCAAGAGAGAGGTGCCAAAGCAATCACATTTATGGTAAATCCAGAAGAGGAAGACCTCTGTGGGTATCATATCAAGGAAAGGTCTCTGTCAACAGTCACTGGGCACCGATGGAATGGAGCAATTAGAGATGGAATGGACCTGTTCAAGCAAACATGGTGTGGTGGCCATGAGGCAGAATCTTAAAAAGTGAAACATCCTGTAAGGATAATGAAAGCCTTGTCAGTGCTTTGTATTGATAGACCGTTTTTAATTTCTAAAAGCGGTTGAAAAAAATGTTAAGTCTCAAATGAGGTAGGCCAGGACTTATCTATAACTAGAGGCACAAAACTCATGCATGGATAGTGTCCCCAGGCCTGGCCGGTGATCAGGGCCATTCGGGGCCTTCCAGTTGCCAGCCAGGGCCTCCCTTCCCCCGGTTGCCAGCTTCTGGGTGGGGCCTTCCTTCATTCCACGTCGCCCCCTGGTGGTCAGCTCATGTCATAGTGAGTGATCAAACTCCCGGTCTCCCTGGCCAACTCCTGCATATTAGCCTTTTATTATATAGGATTCTCTCCTCAAGTCTCCCCATCCCAGAAATGTTGGTTCTTTTTTCATTCTACTTTTCCCCTGTATTTGTCTTTCCCATTGCTATCAAGCTTCTAGAAAGAGAAGCTTCCATTTGTGTGCTCTAAGTCTCACCTCCCAGTTGTCCTCAGTCCACTTAGCTTCTGTCTTCTGCCTTCATTCACCACACCACAGACATTGTCCTTGAAAAGGCCACTGGTAACTTCCTAACTGCCAGCTCCTCCAACTTGACCACTCTTTGGAATTTGACACTGTTGACCCCTCACACACTATCTGAACCTCTTCTATCCATCTTCTTTCTCATTCCCCTCTTACTTTCCCTTTCTTTTTCTTTCCTAGCTCCTTTCTTTGCCCACTCCCCAAAGAAAGCATTCCTCAGGATTCCAATCAATCTTCCTTATACTCTTTGCTTGTGTGATATCACATCTTTCTCTGACTTCACTTATTACTCAGATGTGGTCACATCAATTGGAGTCTTGTCAGGAGATAGAAATCACATCAGAGAAATTTTAATGTAAAGAAAATTGTTAACTAAGAAAGGGATTTTTAAAAGACTCTGAAGAGTACAGAGGCAACCACTTCAGAAAGCAAGAACCAACATTAGGGATGAGAGAATGTGAGCAAGACAGGAGCTCAGAAACTTAAAGGGCTTTCCTCCCTTCTCCCACCAAGGTGAGGTTCAGGCCTCATTTCATACTGTGTGATACACTGTTAAGGTAACCTAGCAAACAAATACAGGCACGTGCAAAAGAATGAGGTTGGAACTTTAGGTGAGGTTCAGGCCTCATTTCATACTGTGTGATACACTGTTAAGGTAACCTAGCAAACAAATATAGGCACGTGCAAAAGAATGAGGTTGGAACTTTACCTTATAACATCTACAAATTTTAATTCAAAAAGGTTCGAAGACCTAAACATTACAAAATTCTTAGAATAAAACATAGGGAAAATCTTTATGGAATTGGATTTTGTAATGGTTTCTTAAATGTGGCACCAAAAACAGGCAACAAAAGAAAAAAAAAAACATAAATTGAACTTGATTAAAATAAAAATTTTTGTGTTTCAAGACACTGTTAACAGAATGGAAAGGCAACCTACAAAATAGGAGAAAATATTTGCAACTGTATATCTGATAAGGGATTAATACCAGAATATATGAAGAACTCCTACAATTCAACAACAACATAAAACAAACACCCAAATTCAAAAAAATGGGCAAAGAACTTGAAAAAAAAATTTCCCATAGAAGACATACAAATACCCAGTAAACACACGAAAAGATATTCAATGGCATTAGTCATTAGAGAAATGTAAATCAAAACTATAACGAGATACCAATTCACACCCCGTCGCATGGTTATTATAAAAAAAACAGAAAACAAGTGTTAGCAAGGATGAGAAGAAATTGGAACCAATGTACATTGCTGGTCAGTATATAAAATGGGGCATATAGTCTCTATGGAAACACTAAGGCGGTTCCTCAAAAGATAAACATAGAATTACCATATCACCCAGCAATTTCACACCTAGGCATTTGAACAAAAGAACTGAAAACAAGTTGTATGCTAATGTTTACAATATCATCACTCACAATAGCCAAAAAGAGGAAACAACTCAAATGACCATCAATGGATGAATGGAAAACCAAATGTGACTGATAGATGGAAATAGAGATAGACACAGAGGTATACATAGAGATACACATATTATATACAATAAAATTATTATTCAGCCTTAAAAAGGGACAAAGCTCTGATAGATACTACAATATGGATAGACCTTAAAACATTACATTAAGTGAAAAAAGGATGGCACACAAGGTGGACAAACATATCTGGGTACACTTATCTAGATACCTAGAATAAGCAAATTCATAGAGTCGGTAGATTAGAGGTTACCGGGAGTGAGGTAAGTGGGGAAGTTATTGCTTACTGGTTATAGAGTTGCTGTTTTGGGTGATGAAAACATCCTGAAAATAGGTAGTGCTGGTGGTTACACAGATTTTTGAATGTACTCAATGTGATTGAATTTTACACTTAAAAATAGTTATAATGGCAAAATTCACATTACATATATTTTATTGCAATTTATTTAAAAGCCCACGAGGTAATGCTGAAGGTGTGTGAGACTGGAAAGGAAAGGAAAGGAGTGGGACATTTAGCATTGAGGGCCAGCATCAACAGAGTTCGCTAGTGGATCGGGGGAGAATATGGGTGTACCAGCTGATGTCGAAGTTGCCCGACTGAGATCTTGAGTAGCTGCTTATGAGATGATCAAGATTAACAGGCGATCCAGAATGATAAAAAGGTCTGGAGTTACAGGCCACCGCTTGTTCAGTTGTGGTCTCTCAGTATGTGAAAGTCTTTATGGGACATTTCATAGTTTAATAGAGATGTGATCTATGACATTACCCTATTCACCAATATAATTGCTTCAGCTGAAAAAATGAGCAAACAAACAAATAAGTAGTAGCTAACATTTGCTACCACCTACAGTGTACCAGACAGGGTGCAAGCGCTTTGTATACATCAGTTTAATCTTCACAACCGCCCTGCAAGGCATGATTGTCCTCATTTTATAAACCCTATGCTGGGCCATTCCAAGTTGAGCCCTTCCCTAAAAAATATCTTGCACTGTCTAGCCTCCATATGTAGGTACATTTCGGACCCCTAATGCTGCCATGTCGTTCTGTCATTTCACTCTCTAGACTCAATTCTACTTGTCCTCCAGAGCCCCTTCCAAAGTCATCAGTTCTACACAGTGTTCCAAGCTGACTCGATCAGAACTGATCATTTCATCTTCAGTTCTCACCTAGCACTTAGCACTTAGTAAGCTAAGAAAATGCCTCCCAAGTGGTGTCTCCCCACTAGGACTCTGGGCTCCTTAAGAGCTGAAGCGTTTTTTCCTTGTCTTTGAAGCTCCATCCGTACATCTCAAAGTGCCTTTTGTTCAGGAACACTCCTTAAGTGTGGACTTCTTACAATGGACAAACTGAGCTTTGAAAGGGAGTGCATGGCTCAGATTATAGGGAAACCCTCTGGTGCCTGGTCCCCATTCAGTTCTCTGTCCCTGCTACACTCACATCTTCTTTCTGTCTAGCTCTGCACATCGATGCGCATTCGGAAATCAACTTCAGTCCATAGAAGGGAAGCATCTTGGTTCCTTTTGCAGCATTAAAAATTCATGGTCAGAAATATTAGGATCCTCAAACCTTCCTTCCTCTCTGAACCAAAGCTTACACAAAGGAGACCAGTTCTCTCTTTTTCACTGTCTACCCAGTACCTAGCATAGTGCCTAGGACATACCAAATATATAATAAACATTTGTTGAATGTATCATGAGCCCACTACTTCTGAGTTAAAAGACCCCAAGGGTTCAGCCGGTGTGGCTCAGTGATTGAGCAGCAACCCAATGAGCAAGGAGGTCGTGGTTCGATTCCCAGTAGAGAGCTTGCAGGAGGCAGCCCCTCAATGATTCTTTCTCATCATTGATGCTTCTAACTCTCTCCCTCTCCCTTCCTCTCTCTGAAATCAATAAAGACTTTTTTTTAAAGACCCCGAGGCTATCAGGAAATTAGCAAACAATGCTCTCTCATTTGCTAAACAGAGGCTTGTCTTTCTAACAGCCAATTGAATTACTTACCACCTACTAGCTACCTTGACATTTATATCACACTAGAGGCCCAATGCACAAAATTCGTGCAAGGGTAGCCCTTCCTTCCCCTGGCTGCTGGCACCAGCTTCCCTCTGGCACCTGGGAACCAGGCTTTCCTCCAGCCCCAGCTTCGTCCGGAAGGACATCCGGAATCACGTCCAGAATCACTCCCTCTCCCTTCCTCTCTCCAAAATCAATAAAGACTTTTTTAAAAAAAGACCCCACGGCTATCAGGGAATTAGCAAACAATGCTCTGTCATTTGTTAAACGAATTTTATTATTATAGATAGCCCTTCTCTTGTACCTCTTTCAGAAAACCTCCTGTGTGGGGGAGAAAAAAAAAACAAACAACCGCAGTGTTCAAGCTGAGCCTGACTTCTCTTGCATACCTAAGAAATCCTCTGCCCTCTGCCAGGCCTTCTCCTAATCCTCACCAAAGCAGATTATCTCTGTAATCCTGCCACACATCCTGATTCCTGTCCCCCCATTTGTCTCCCTCTTCCCTCCCTTTCCTAGCAAAGCACTACCTTACTTCCCAATCATGTTCAGTCTCTCTCAAGAGAGACACAGTTTTAATGATGCCAAGTCCTAACCAAAGAAATAAAGGCTGAAAAGGATCTATCCTGTCACAGATCCAGTCAGCTGTGTCCTGGACTGTGTGTGTGGGAGGCGTCGGCGTGAATCCAGGGGCAGATTTGGCCGAGCTGCCAGTCGGTGTCGCTGGCTCCTGCGTGTCCTTTTCTCCCCCACATCGCTTCTCCAAGAGCAAGCCCCTCCCGTGAGCGAGCACCAGGCCAGCCCACAGAGGGGAGCAGATTCCTCCCCGATGGCCAAGCCGCCATCACCTGTCAATAGCTGCTTTTCCCCAAAATGCCATTCAGAGCTCCTGGGCGTGAGCGGAGGACACAGTCGTGCCCTGAAGATGTCTTTGGCAGCAATGAATGCAGGTTCTCTAAGAAGAGTGTCTGTGAGTTAAATGGCCCAAGAATGAAAAGACCGGCCTGCCAGGGCTGCTGTCAGGTGGCTGCCAGGTCAGGCGGCTGGAGAAACCGACACCTGCACGCAGATAAGGAGATCAAACGGGAGCTTCACAGAGCAGGCCAGGCTCCAGACAGAGAGAGCAGCAGCAGCAAACTGTTGACCTTCTGGGTGTTCCTATTTCACCAATGAAACTCTCGCTCACCAAGGCATTGCTTTGACAAAAAGCACATTTTAAGGTTGGATCCCCAGATCCCATGGTAAAGCTCCTCCCTGGTACTTGTTGGGAGAAGGTGGAGAAAAAGTAAAAGGGGGGAGAGTGAGTCTCGGGCACTTGGACACCAGCCAAGTCCGTCCCTGTCTCCCGGGATTTCCCATGCTACGTGGAGGGATGCGATTAGTTTGCAAGGGGTGGGAGGCAAGCATGCTCCCTCATTCAGGGCTCAGATTTGGAGTCTCTGCATTCCAGGAAAATGAGTGCCAAGGTACTTGTATGTACTTCCTCACAGTTCCTTTGTTTTCGGGGAAAGGGTCCACAGCCTTCCTTGGACTCTCAGAGAGGTCTGTAGGCCAAACTAGGTTAAGAACCGTTGCCCCTGCCATAGCCGGTTTGGCTCAGTGGATAGAGCGTCAGCCTGCAGACTGCAAGGTCCCGGGTTTGATTCGGGTCCAGGGCACATGCTCAGGTTGCGGGCTTGATCCCCAGGACGGGGCGTGCAGGAGGCAGCCGGTCAATGATTCTCTCTCATCACTTATGTTTCTGTCTCTCTCTCCCTTTCCCTTCCTCTCTGAAATCAATTTTTTAAAAAAGTTATCCCTTAAAAAACAA
>NW_006295824.1:1615159-1615418 GCF_000327345.1 Myotis davidii | reverse complement strand
CAGGGGCCCAATGCACAAAATTCATGCAAAAGTAGGCCTTCCTTCCCCTGGCTGCTGGCACGGGCTTCCCTCTGGAACCCGGGACCCAGGCTTCCCTCCGGCCCTGGCTTGGTCCAGAAGGACATCCGGAATCATGTCCGAAATGACGTCTGGTCTAATTAGCATATTACGATTTTATTATTATAGATAGCCCTTCTCTTGTACCTCTTTCAGAAAACCTCCTGTGTTGGGGAGAGAGAAAAAAAAAAAAAAAAAACCC
>NW_006295824.1:1602616-1615017 GCF_000327345.1 Myotis davidii | reverse complement strand
CCACTTCCCTCCCATTCCTGGTGAAGCACTAGCTTACTTCCCAATCATGTTCAATCTCTCTCAAGAGAGACACAGTTTTAATGATGCCAAGTCCTGATCAAAGAAATAAAGGCTGAAAAGGATCTATCCTGTCACAGATCCAGTCAGCTCTGTGTCCTGGACGTGTGTGTGTGTGTGTGTGTGTGTGTGTGAACTGTTCGCCCTTCAGCCACAGATACCAAACCTGCATTGAAAAAGTACACATCGTTTCTAAATGTCCTGGTCTACATCTTTTTAACACTTTTTTCACGTGAGTAAACATGTATTAGAATCAGTTCTATTGGAATTTTTTCCACCTGTTTATTAAGATGGAGTGGAATTTGTGAGCAAGAGGAGAGGATGTCAACGTGTGCTGAAGAGTTGGAAAGAAAAAGAAAAGGGAGAGAAGCAAACGAGGAGTGCCTGACATTCATTCATCCGGTGGCCAAGACTGGAGCCGGTGTTGCACGCTCAGCATTTCCTCTCTGGCACCGCCGGCTTCTGGAATTCACACAGATGTAGACAATTACGCCTTTGAAACTTGGCTTCCAGAGAGGTTTATCCCGTTGTCTACACAGGTGCCAATCGAGTGAGAATTTGGAAAATGGGCCTCCTCCATTCCTGCGAGGCCCTTCCGAGTCGCAGTATTTAGATTTAGAAACAGAACACAGCTCCCTGGGAGGCGTCGGCGTGAATCCAGGGGCAGATTTGGCCGAGCTGCCAGTCGGTGTCGCTGGCTCCTGCGTGTCCTTTTCTCCCCCACATCGCTTCTCCAAGAGCAAGCCCCTCCCGTGAGCGAGCACCAGGCCAGCCCACAGAGGGGAGCAGATTCCTCCCCGATGGCCAAGCCACCATCGTCTGGCAATAGCTGCTTTTTCCCAAAATGCCATTCAGAGCTCCTGGGCGCGAGCGGAGGACACAGTCGTGCCCTGAAGATGTCTTTGGCAGCAATGAATGCAGGTTCTCTAAGAAGAGTGTCTGTGAGTTAAATGGCCCAAGAATGAAAAGACCGGCCTGCCAGGGCTCCTGTCAGGTGGCTGCCAGGTCAGGCGGCTGGAGAAATTACATCTCAAAAAATCTGGAAAAGCCCTGCCAGATGTGGTTTAGTGGTTGAACATTGACCTTTGAACCAGGAGGTCACCAGTTAAATTCCCAGTCAAGGCACATGCCTGGATTGCAGGCTTGATCCCTAATAGGGGGCGAGCATGAGGCAGCCGGTCAATGATTCTCTCTCATCACTGATGTTTCTCTTTCTCCCTCTCCCTTCCTCTCTGAAATCAATAGAAATATATTTTTTAAAAAAGACCCGTTGCCCCTACATTATTTCAGATTCCCTTTGATCAGGAACAGAGACCCAGAAAGTAGAGCTCCACTAATACACGATGAACCCAAGCTGTGGCCCAATTCCCTGAATAAGGAAACTGGTACCCACCACACTGACTCCCTCCTGAATGACATCACACCAACCCCCACTCCTAAAGCAAGTGAGATGTGAAATAGCCCCCTCATCCCACCTCACCCCAGCATCCTTTATTCCTCTCATGTCTCCCAGTATATTTCCTTACAACCTTTTCTCCGCCTCACTGCCCCACCCAAGCAGAATAGGCCGAGGGCAGGCATCTTCGGTTGTGGGCACAGTCCTTACCTTCTCTACTCGTTCTGGGCAAAAGAACCTTGACTAAGCTGACCAGCGGAGTACATCCTGTTCCTGTTCCTATTCTTCACAGCATCTAAAGGGGTTATTTTAATCCAGGACTATACAAAGGCATAAAAAGGATTCAGCTACTTGAGCTTATCCACGCCTGCGTACCTAAACAACAACTATAAACAATATCCAACTCTGTGACTCCAGGATGTGGGTCTGCTGGGAACAGAACTGGTGAGATCTTCAGGCAGGAAGATTGGACAAAGGGATGTGTCTATGTCCAAACTCTCAGATCCTGTTTCTGCTTTTGATACTTTTCATAGTCCGCCCTTTTCCCACCACTAACAATTCAGTTCCTTCTATCAGTGTCAATGTAATAATTGTAAAGAACTATCAGTTATCAGTCTTTTTTTAATTCTGCAACTTGTCACAGGTCAGACTTTACATAGAGAATCTTTGTCCGGTATAGTATTGCACCAATAATGCTCTTTGCTACTTTGCTAATGCTGTCGGGTGACAGGTTACATTTGTCAGCCAGGTATAGGTATAGAGCAGCCGTGGGCAAACTACGGCCCGCGGGCTGGATCCGGCCCATTTGAAATGAATAAAACTAAAAAAAAAAAAAAAAAAAAAAAAAAAACTTTTTTTTTACAGTACCCTTTTATGTAATGATGTTTACTTTGGATTTATATTAGTTCACACAAACACTCCATCCATGCTTTTGTTCCGGCCCTCCGGTCCAGTTTAAGAACCCATTGTGGCTCTCGAGTCAAAGAGTTTGCCCACCCCTGCACTAGACCAAGACCACCCCAGGCAAACTATAATGTCAAGGTCGCCTTGTCCTGCCCAGAACCATACAGTGCTCACCGATTCACTCTCTTTCACCTCACACTTTACCTGCATCACCTGCCTCATTGGGGATCTCACCCCCAGCTAGGGTGCAAATGGTAGAAGATGCTTGTGAGCAAGAAGATAACAGATTCCTAACTGAATTCCTAACCTCCTGAAGAAGATGTATCTCCCATTTTAGAAAAGTCATGAACTCTACAGTGCTCCCTGTGTTGCATGTCACACAGTCTTTTGCTGGAGTCAGCCACAGCTTGCTCTTCAACCTTCTCGTGTCATTTTACATGTAGACTGGACCATGTTATTTTTACTTCCCTGTTTTCTCCATAAATTACACATAAATTTGAAGCATCATTCAATAATCATGAAACCTCTCTCTCTCTCTCTCTCTCACACACACACACACACACACACACACACACCAACTGCTGAGTCTGTGCCAGAATTGTCATAGATACCATAGAGCTAGAGGTAAAATATAAAAGGGCCTCATGCTCACTCCTCCTCCTTTCCACAGATTCGAAACGTGGCAGCTAATCTCTGTGTGGACAGCAAGCATGGAGCCACGGGAACCGAGCTCAGGCTGGACATCTGCGTCAAGGATGGCTCTGAAAGGACATGGTCTCATGAGCAGGTATGCCGGCTCCCAGAAGCCGTGGGTTAGGGGCCGAGGCAGGCACGGGGGGACACAATGGGAAGGAACCTCCGGAGGGGCTGTGTGGGGCCTGGGGGAGGCCGTGGTTCTGTAGGTGAGTGAATCATTTCCCTTCTTTGTTTCTGCTCCTCCTCAGAGCAGTTGTGATCCTCAATGGAGATCATGTATAAAAATGTGCTTTAAGTCATAGGAAGGATGGAAAAAATGTTGACTGTGGCCCGGTTATATTTCCTTTCCCAGAATATATCGTTTTCAACCCATAAAAGGCCTGTCCGAGGCTGTGGAACTCTTCCAACTAAATTTCATGGCTTTCGTGAAAGACTCTTTGTTACTCCATAAGTTTGTATGACTTTAATCTTACTTCCGCCCTCTGGCCGTTTATGGAAAAGAATATTTTACATACACCTCTGGTTGCTGTCGGAGTTTGTAATCTCACACATGAGAGATACCTTGGAGGCAAGAACACCCCATGAAGGATGAGCTTCACGGGCTATGCACAGGCTGTGTGTTGCTTCTGGTTGAGCAAACCTTTCAGTGCTGCCCAGTGTGTGAAGTGAAGTGGGACCCCTGACCCGCTTTGAAGCTTGACAGCCCTCGTGAGGGGCTTTCCTCACACTGCGTCCCTGTTGTACTGTTTTCATGTTTAACTATGAACTATTTCAAATAGGAAACTATAAAAAAACATTATACCGGCATTTATAGACTCATCATGCAGATTTAACAAGTGTCTTCAGCTATTTCTATATTTTTAAAGAATAAAATTTACGCCCTAGCCGATTTAGCTCAGTGGATAGAGCGTTAGCCTGTGGACTAAAGGGTCCCAGGTTTGATTCTAGTCAGGGACACATACCCAGGTTGCAGGCTTGATTCCCAGTGGGGGCTGGGGGGCGGGGGGGAGGCAGCCAATCAATGATTCTCTCTCATCATTGATGTTTCTATCTCTCTCGCCCTCTCCCTTCCTCACTGAAATCAATAAAAATATATTTTTTTTAAAAAAGTGAAATTTACAAATACAGTTAAAACCCCTACCCCGCCTTGCTACTCCCTTCTCTCCCTCTGCAAAGGATATATTCCACGATCAGGATAGTAGGTCCTCCCCGTGCTTTCTGCTTCCCAGAATTGTCCATAATGCCTCTCTTAGGCAAACCAAAAAGGAGACAAGCAATTTCCAGCAAAGCATTAGTGATGTTCTACTCTGCTCCGTTCTGCTGTTCTGTGCTGTTCTGTTCTGCTTGGGATATTCCTTACGTGTCTATCTTTTCTATTATGGGTAAAAACCTGCCTAGGGTCTCCCAGAGTCCTCAGGTGTGCTGAGACCCAGCACGGTGGTGCCGCCCCCCACTGCCCCTTCCTGCCCCACCTGTAGCCTGAATTCTTGGGCAGAGCAGCATCATTCAGGAAAGCACCCATGCACTGAGTCCATAGCACCATCCAGAATTAATTCAGTCAATCACTGAACCAGAATGCCCCTTCCACCCCAAGCCTGTAATCCTGTAATCTGGTCCTTGCACTCTTTTTTAAAAATCATATATATATAGACTTCAGAGAGGAAGAAAGAGGGAGAGAGATAGAAACAACAGTTATGAGAGAGAATCATTGATTGGCTGCCTCCTGTGCACCCCACACTGGGGAGCAAGCCTGCACACACACACACACACACACACACATACACATACACACACCACCCCATCCTGTAATCTGGTCCTTGCACTCTTTTTTAAAAATCATATATATATAGACTTCAGAGAGGAAGAAAGAGGGAGAGAGATAGAAACAACAGTTATGAGAGAGAATCATTGATTGGCTGCCTCCTGTGCACCCCACACTGGGGAGCAAGCCTGCACACACACACACACACACACACACACACACATACACACACCACCCCCATCCCCCGCGTGTGCCCTGACCAGGAATCAAACCATGACCTCTCAGTTCATAGGTGGATGCTCAACCACCGAGCCATGCCAGCAGGGGGAGGTCCTTGTACTCATTCCACAAGCTCATGATGTTCTAGGATCCTGGGCCATGCAGTCAGGCCCACCTAGATTTCAATCCCGTTTATCCTGTGTGTCCTTGTGAAGTTATTAAACCTTTCTAGGCCATAGTTCCTCCTTCTTTAAGTAGGGACAACAATTCAGCTCCCAGCAGGGTTATTATGAGAATAAGTCATGTCTATTATATAACAGCATCTTGCACATCGGTGCAGAGTCAATATACTTTTCTGCCTTCTCCCAGTCCTCCCCCAGAGCGCCTCACGCTGACACCAAATTAGAGCTCTCTCAGGTCCCAGGCAGCCACCACACACCAAATGCTCTTTCTCGTTCACTCAAATCTCTATCCCGCAGCGTGTCACGCTGATCAGATGGGCTATGAGGAGGCCTGTAGCCCCAGGACTCACTGATAGGAATGAAATGTCAGTAAAAGCTGACTCACCTCCCCCTTTTCCTCTGTCTCTCTCTTTCTCTCTCTCTCTCTCTCTCTCTCTCTCTCTCTCTCTCTCATCTCTGTCTCTCTGTAAGCACCACAGGGAAGCTACCAGGGGTGTGAGATAGCGTTGGCCTGTTACCTCCAAGAAGCAATTTTGACTTCAGCCTGAGAGCCAGAGAGAAGAGTTCAGAGGCCTCCCAGTAAGACTGGTACCTAGAGATGAAAGGTTATTTTCTAAAAGGGAAAAGAAAAGGGAGCATGCCATAAGGAAAATCTTTCTCTGAAGGGCCCAATTCCTCTCTGCCACCTCCATTCAGCCCAACCAGGAACCAGATCTAGGCAGCTGGTTGATATGAGGTACACACACCTGAATGCCTGAATCAGGAGGAATATTTCTATCCCCTGGAGTGTTCTAGAGTGAAATATTTTTCTGGACTTCAGATTTTATTTGCCCGCTGAAAATAAAGATATAGATAAAACCAACTCTAAGGTATACACTTTAAAAATTGTTGTTTTATTTTCCTTCCCGTTCAGGCAAAACTGTAAACATCTATGGAATGTAATTCAAGAAATAGTCAGCAGAGGGCAGCACTAGACAAGCGGACATAAGAGGAGCTGAAGGGACCAGTTAATAAATCTCTTTAAAAAGATTTCCAGTCTCTGGAGACTGAAAGCAGAGCTACAGGAAGATTAAACAAGGTTGACAGGAGGCTGAAAATAAATCATATTTAAAATATGCACCACGCTATATTGACTTGGAGGTGAAAACATTGCAAGCTGCTTTGTTTTCTAGTAATTAACTGCAAGCTTTATTCAATGACTTATTAGCATTAGGTCCCATTCTTTTACATTTAGATGAAAATCCCTGAATGAGAAAAGAAGTGTATCGGGACAGAAAAATTATAGCTGTTCTTTTTCATTCAAAAGCATTCCTAGAACACAAAAGGGACACTTATGAAAGCTCAAGTGATCCTGTATATTTAAAATAAACACAACAGTTCCATGGGCACTGAAGAAGAGTCTGTTGAAGCACCCATTTTTCAGTTGAGGGGAAAATATGTATAATCACTGTTTCCAAACAGTGAAGATGAGTTTGAACTTTATTCTCCAACACAGATATACATGAATCACAACAACTGTATAAAAGACAACTGGAAAAACACTTATGCAGAAAGGTCCATGAAATGTGAACATTCCTACTTAAAAGCACAAATCGTTAGTCTTACTAAGACTGGAGAAAACGTCTGAGAGTGAATTCATTGAAGGAGAAATACTTAAACTTTGAAAGGAGAGAAACTACCCGTTAGAATAGCAGCCTTGGCGTGTTCCTTTTCTTGTTAATTCTTTTTTAAATCATTTTTTGTTTTTCAGTTATAGTTGGCAATCAATATCAGGTGTACACGCCAGAGATGACACATTCTGCAACTTGCTAAGTGATCATCCGGGTGAATCTCATCCCCGTCTGACACCACACATAGTTATTAGAATATTACGGACTGTATTCCTCATGCTGCACTTGACCTCCCCTTGACTATTCTGTAGCAACCAATTTGCACTTCTTAATCCCTTCACCTTTTTTCGCCCATCGCCCCCAAACCCCCTCCCATCTGGCAACCCTGAAAATGTCCTCTGTGTCTATGAGTCCGTGTCTGTTCTGCTTGTTCGTTGACTTTGTTTTTTAGATTCGGTTGTTGATAGATAAGATGGTTGCAGAGCACCAGTGATGACTAATGTGACTTCTATGAAGGAAGCAAATGTCTGATTCGTTTTTCAGGGCCATCTATTTAGCTGTTTGAAATCACTGTGGCATTGTGTGCTGGCTTTCAGTTTCCTTTAGGGACCAAGAAAGAAAACTAAAATTAGACTGTAGGTCTGGAAAGGATACTCCCCAGTGGCCATTATATTATGAGTCCCTGGGAAGAAGGAGGAGGGGAGGGGAAGGGAGGAGGGGTGGGGAGAGAGGCCTGGTGCTGTTTGGCCAGGCAGCTGCTCTGATGGCATTCTGGGGAGGAAGCTCTGACTGCAGCTGAGTAGGCCCTGGTCCTGCTGAGGAAGCAGACAAAAGCTCCTTTCAGAGACCTGGAGGGGAGATGTGCAAGCAGAGATGAGGCAGGTCCCTGCATGTGGTAGAAGGACAGATTCTGGGACATGGTCTCACTCTCAGGACAGAGCACATGGATGGACACACACTGCAGAAAGGGACGTGCGCTATCTCCCATAGCTGCCAACCACACAGCAAAATATCACCCCCTACAGAAAGAAAAATATTTTAATGTTTCCAAATCAGGTAGCAAAGCTATGATAGTGTATTTGCAGTTCTGTGTCTAGTGAGCTTATTCATGCAATACAATGCAGACGCAGGCAACATTACTCACACCACATTAATGTTAAAGCAAAGATGTTATGTGTCATTAAGGAGTTATGTGTCATTCTGAATCTACATTTAAAAGTGTCACTTAACAGAAAAAAGTAGAGCCCTGGCCTGTGAGGCTCAGTTGGTTGGAGCGTCATCCCATGTACTGGAAGGTCACAGGTTCGATTCTAATTAGGGCACATACCTGGGGGTTGGAGTGTCATCCCGTGCACTGGAAGGTCACAGGTTCGATTCTAGTTAGGGCACATACCTGGAACTTCGGTTCAACCTCCGGAGTGGGTACAGGAGGCAACCAAGCCACGTGTCTCACTCATATTAACGTTTTGCTCTCTCTCCCTCCCTCTCTAAGAAAAAGTAGTGAAAGTAATATCAATTTCCTCTAAAACTGAGGGATGGAGGTTAAAAAAACTCATGAGTTATTTTCTGGGAAATCTAAATTCTTCTGTGTAAGAAACAGCCCAAGGGAAGAAGACAAACTATGGATGTCACAGTAACATCACCCAAGGCAAACAGTGGCAATGCTTTCATCATGTCTGCTTGTTTCTGCCTTGACAAGAGTGCACACAGAAAAGTGTGCCTAATGAGTGAAACACTCAATGCCTGATTGCTTTGACATGGCCATTAGGGTAAGATAAATGGCAATAGAATGCATTTCAAAAACATAAGCGAAAACATTTTTAGCTAATGGTAGAGGCAACAGAGTAAGATGATGAAAACAATCTGAAGCTGTATCACATGGGGTGTGGGAAAGCAATCACCAGGTAATAATAATAATAATAATAATAATAACACATAAAACCTGGAGACTGCAGGCTAATAATCAGTCTACAAATCTAGTGACTGTTGCACTATAATTATAAATCTGGAAACAAGAAATAAAAGTCACTTAAAGATGCCCTGAAATATAATTGTGACAATACATGAATAAATCTGTCCAAGAGACACACCTGTGTAAGTGTGCCCTAACACAGATTCTTTTGGGCCTAACAGATTCCTTTATTAAAAGGTAAGACAAGCAAAACATAAGAAAGAAATACTGTTACAAAGCCATTTGACCCCTGCAGGCCTGATTTTCCTCAACTGCATAATAAGAGGCTGTTCTAAGTCATGATTATGGTCCCTTTTGGCTCCGGCCTTCTGAGAGTGCAGCAGGTCCTCCAATCATGCTGTATTGTTCAACATGGTTTCGTTAGAACATTGATGAGTTGCCATAGGAACTTAACTCTTGTTTATATCAATTAGCCTGTGCTAAAACTGGTTTCGTTATATGTTGTTTCACTTAAATCACAGAACCTATCGATGATGTTAAGTGAGGGCTGACTGTTTAAACAGCAAAAAGAGATACAGAGACAGAGAGGCAGAAAGACATCAACAGAGAGGGAAACGGATTAACCAGTGAAAACCACTGGTTCCTGCATTGCTTGGTCTGTTTATGGTACCAAGGAAATTTGGCATTTAAATAAAATATTTAATCAATGCCAATGGCAGGCTTAGAGGTTGGGAAATAATAGGTTACTGAGCCTAGACTCATTGAAGTTGAAAGTTCAACAAATAATAATATGGTTGATATTATAATTAGACCCAAAGAGAAAAAATTCTTTTGATGGACCAAGAAGATTGATTCATTCATCTTCAAGCTATTCCAATACACTTTTTGTTAATATAATGAGTGCAAATTTTTATTTATTTGGTAGAAATCATATTGAACATTTATTATGTGTCATGAGTTGTTTTGGGTGCTGGAAACATGAAGATATAAAAGGTATGATTCCTGCCATTTAAGATCTCACTGTCTGGCAGGAGATACAGAAACATAAATGGACAAACATGATGAAATAATGTAAGGGTGGCAAGTAGTAAGGAGCTCAAACAGGAAGGCTGCTTGGAGGACTGGACAGCTGAACTGACGTTGGCCTTCCAACCAGTGGAACTCTCATTAACAAAGTCACAGGAGGGAAAATATAGCCTGATTGATGCAAGGGACTGTAAATGTTTTATTGTTGCTGGAAGGTAAACGAAAGGGAAGAGATGCAGCTATAAAAAAATGGCAAAGGGCAGATTGCGGAGCGTTCTTTCCATGTTAAAGAGTTTGAACTTTAGAGGTTATATGCAAATATTGTGGGATTTTAGGTTGAGAGGTAGCACGGCCAAATAGGCATTTCAAACAGACTTCTCTGGAGGCTGAGGAGGACAAATAGGAAGGAATTTCAAAAGGAAAGTGGAGGTGAAACTAATTAGGCCATTTTAGTAGTCCAGGGCAACGGTAGTGGAGATAGAAAGGAAGAGATACTTCCAGCAATGTTTGGAAGACAAAAAAATGGCCAAACTTGTTCATTGATTAGATGAATAGGGTGAGGGAGACCAAAGAGATAGGCTGACAAGTTGGATGATCTAACCACCAACTAAAACAAAATATAGGAATAGAAATAGGCTTAGAAGGGATGAAAATCAATTAAATTTAGGATGTGTTGAATTTGAGATGTCCATGTAGGAAAATCCTACGTGGAGTTGGACTAACACAGATTAGTTATCAGCACATTGTCAAGAGTTGAGTTGAGTATATTTAAGACCAACAAGAAAGGTGCAAAGACAGAGGGTCTAAAGGAGAACCCAGAGCAACACCTCTGTTGAAGAGACAGATAAAAGAGGACTTGGGCAAGTGGAGTTATAGGGTAACAAAGCCCAGAATTTGAAAGCCAAGGGAGTTGTGAATCCTGGGTTGAAGGGAGTGATCAAAATCAGAAATGCTGTCCTGGATAGTGTAGCTGGAGCACTGGCCCTCACACCAAAGGGTATTGGGTTCGATTCCCAGTCAAAGGCACACACCTGGGTTACAGATTTGATCCCAGGCCCTGGTTGGGGCTCGTGTGGAAGGCAACCGATCGATGTGTCTGTCTCACATTGATGTTTCTCTCTCTCTCTTCCTCCATCCCTTCCACTTTCCCTCCTCCCCACCCCCAACCACAAAAAAAAAAAAAGGAAAAGAAAAAGCAATAGAAAAATATTGTTGGGTGAGGATTTTTTAAAAAATCAGAATTACTGAATAGGCATTTTTTTTTGAGAAGTCATTCTTCTGCACAGAAGTTGAATCTAAAAGTGCCTGGGTTGCGGACTCAGTCCCCAGTAGGGGGAGTGCAGGAGGCAGCCAATCAATGATTTTTTCTCATCATTGATGTTTCTATATCTCTCGAAAGAGATCACACAATTCTTCTTTATCGATCAATTTTAAATGACTCACCTAAAATCTCTTGTCCTTCTGTTCAGAATATGCCCGTTCAGGTCCTGTCTTGTGGGGAAACAAAATATAGTCACTTGCCATTACTCAATCAACTTCCATATGTTTGATTTAGATCGTTTCTGATTTTCTTCAGATCACTCCCCCAAGTTCTTTCAAGTTTCTGCAGTTTCTCCACCATTTAAATGTTTTTTTAGCCATCCCCAGAATTTTTCCAGATTCTCTTTATTTTCTTTCCTGGATAGCACTTTAAAACTGAAATATACTAAGAGCCTGGTCAGTAGAGGCAGTAAGTGTATTCTCTATATACTAGTGTCACACTGAAAGAAAATTAATTAGAAGAAATATTTTAATATTGCTGTTTGCCCTTTCTCTATAATAGAAGTGTCAACCAAATTCACAAGTGACAATGACAGATCGAAACACACATGTGCAATTGGCACTAGTGAGAGCTTTATATGCATCATGCATGTGTGAGTCAACTTAGCCTTTTATAGATAGAGAATAAACTTGCTTAATTGATGGGGCATGAGAAAATGCTTCACAAACATTTGGTTAAATTGTAAAATGTTTGCACCTGGCTATAAAGCAAGTTGGGTTCCTGGGCTGAAGACCTCCAAGGAGGCTAGTCGCTAGGGAGAGGAAACTGGGTGTTGCTACGTGATGTCATTCCCTGGAGCCCACAGTGACTATTTCTGGGCTTGGCTGGGCTGTCGGCTGCATTTTGCGCCACGGGGTCATGGCAGCATTGGCTGCGATTTGGTGGGGTGTCACTCTGGTGGTGGGGCCTGTGTCCCACTTGGGGGAAACTGAGTGTTGGATGGCCGTGGTGCCGTTTATTTTTAAATGGCCAATGTGCATCATGGCAACTCCTGTGTTGAGCATCTGCCCCCTGGTGGTCAGTGCATGTCAGAGCTACTGGTCGGACAGATGGGCACAGCCTTTTATACATAGAGTTGAGCATCGTGCTTGTTTTATATCAACAGGGGTTCTTGGTACCTCTTTCTTTTGCAATTCACAGTTTGGCTTTACACAGCCAGATCTACTTTAAGTCGTATCATAAGAAGTATATATACTTACTAAAATTTTAGATTGGGAAGAAATAGGACTCATCTAGTCTATTTTCCCACTTAAGGATTTTTCCTACTACACCTCTCCTACTCTTGTTTTCTCTCCAAGTCAAACTCAAGAAAATATT
>NW_006295824.1:1595045-1602569 GCF_000327345.1 Myotis davidii | reverse complement strand
GGGTCTTAAAAAATTTTAATACATTATACAATTAATTTAGTGCATCATTAGAAGCATTTTTAAAATAATGGAATGGCATGGATAGGATAGAATAGACTAGGATAGGATGAGGTTGGATGGAATATCAGAGTCTATTAAAATCCAGTAAAGATAAATATTGTTTCATGAAATTTGTTTTAGTGGAGGGGAAGTGTATGCGTGAGTGTGTGTGTGTGTGCACGCGCGCGAGTGCATGTGAGTGTGTGGGAGTGGGAGTGTGTGTGTGTGAGTGTGTGTGTGAGTGTGCATGCGTATGTGAGTGTGTGTGCATGTGAGAGTGTGTATGAGCAAGAATGTGTGTGTGCATGTGAGTATGTGTGTCTCTGTGTGCACGTGTTAGTGTGTGTGACTGTGTGTGTGTATGCATGTGTGCATGTGACTGTGTGTGCGCGCGTGTGTGTATGTAAGCATGTGTGAGTAAGTGTATGTGTATGTGTGCATGTGTTAGTGCGCATGTGTGTGAGTGTGTGAGTGTATGAGCGTGTGTGTGAGTGGGTGTGAGTGTGAGTGTGAGTGTGTTTGAACTGTACTTCTTACTTCAAAACATGGCCCTGCGTAATTACTCACCACCCCCAGGACATTGATTTGCCTATTCTTTACTTCACCAAGCTTAGCTTTCATTTAAACCAACTTTCTAAAAAAATTACTAACATCAATCCAGCTCAGTTCTACTCCTGTGATGTTTTTTTCCAGTGAGTCTGCTCATTTAGGCTGACTGTGGCATTTTATCAAACTGAAGAATATGAAGAGCTTCATTAAGGAGTTTTTCCTCTCCTCCCATCTGCACACCATCCTCTGTTATTTTTCTAGTACCAAACTGGACACTCCTCATTTGCATTTTTGGTGCTCTCAGCCAAAGGTGCAGCTGTTACTGCCATACACTTTATATTACATGAGAGGCCTGGTGCATGAAATTTGTGCACGGGGGTAGGGGGTGTCCCTCAACCCGGCCTGCACCCTCTCCAATCTGGGACCCCTTGGGGGATATTCAACCTGCAGTCAGACATCCCTCTCACAACCCAGGACCGCTGGCTCCTAACCGCTGGCCTGCCTGCCTGCCTGATTGCCCGTAACCACTTCTGCCTGCTGGCCTGATCACCTAACAGCTCTCCTGCTGTCCTGATTGCCCCCAACTGCCCTACCCTGCCGTGACCCACCTCCTCCACCAGGACCAGCCCCCTCCATGCAGCGCAGAACTGTGGGACCCCCAGGCATCATGGCGTGGAGTGGCCACTGGGCCCTGCCTCTGCTGTGCATGCAGCTAGCTTTGGTGGCCATCTTGTGACATTGCCCGATGGCGTTGCACAAGGGCATGACACCACCTAGGCTTTTATTTTATAGGATGCCTTTTTCAACATCTCTATGATGCCGAGACTTAATTCTTTCTTGTAAGTCCCAAAACAGATCTAAATTGCTCCCCCTGCTCTCGAATGTCTTCAAATGAAACTCACTGCATCTTTTCTGCTGTTGTCACTTCGTTAGCTCTTTACTTTTGGATGGAGAGAAGACATTCGACCTGGTGAGCCGCTGCACACCCGAAAGTTCTGCTTCGACGCGATCTCACACAGCAGCCCGGTCACTCTCTATGACTGTCACGGCATGAAGGGGAACCAGCTCTGGGCCTACCGGAAGGTAAGAGTCAGCTCACAGCAGGCATTCCCAAACTGCCGGGCTAAAGGTCTTCTCACTCAGTGTTTTCTTTTAAAACACATGGATGGAAACTGCTACCCAGACATGTGTACACGTATTTGGCCCACATGCTTGGAGACCACCAGCAAAGATGAGGGGAAAGATAGAGTGTTTTGGGAGCGGCCTGCTTTTGGCTTTGTTTGTGATGCCTACACAACCAGTTATGACTGAAAAATGGCTTTGAACCTGAACACTAGCACCACAGGCGAGGGATGAGTCATATCCCAGACAATTCTCAAACGGAGGGGCCACAAACCCAACAAACACATGAACATAGGTATTCTTTTTAAGAGCCCTAATTCTCACACATACACACACACACACACACACAGATGAATGCATCTATTCATTTTTTATATATCTCAGGCTTCTTTGGTTGGGAGCAATCTGGGTTATGACAAGTACAATTACACAAATAAGTATACATTCGTGTAGATGTAATTGTGGCACCCCTTATACAGAAAGTGATCCATTTGTAATTTGGCCAAAATCCTGTCCAAGTAGAGCAAGGAGAACTTATTTGTGGAATTTAAAAGTTTAAAGAATAATCAAGTTAATATTTAATGATAGGAAAAAGTTCAAAACAAATATAAAAATCACATGTAATAACATAGAATTTAAAATAAAGAACAATTAAATTTTTATTTTAAAATATTTTTATTATAAATATTATATAATTCTTTAAAATTCTATGGTTTTTAAGGCAGGACTCAGGTTCCACTTAGCAAATACCTCATAAGCACTATTCTGCTCCTCAAGTTTGTACAACTGCTGGAGGCCCTCACAGCCAGGTAGGAGCTGCCCTCTGTTTGCCTTTTACACTCTGGCCTAATTCAACCTTTCCTGACTATAAGAAGCATGTCAGACCAGCCCCTTTAACCATGAGCTTCGGCCATCCTGTGGCTAAGGTAACAGCTGTATCCCCTGGAATTACAGAAAGTAAAAGGGGAAAACCTGAAGAGAATTGATGTGGGGGGCCCATTGGTTTTGATACCTATTCACTCACGTAATAAGCTCTCTGGTACTGACACTCACAACATTATACCCTCCATAATATCTGGCAGATTATGGTTATGTGTCCAGAACAATATGAAATGCCAGTTGTTATACCCTTCTACAAAACAATTTAAAATCAAAAGCACTAACAAGAATATGGCACCAGATATAATACGGGGAATTACTATAATAGTAGAATCTCAGTTTCCCTTACGAAAGACATCATACATGATTAAGCTTGTCAAACCCTTCTGCTATTCAAAATAGCCAGTCTGTGTGCGGTGCATTAAGGAAGTTTTTTGTTTTGGTTTGGTTGTTTTTATGGTTATGGACTGACCTTTAAGATGTTACTTTCTGGGCACATCAGTGAAATACCTGATTCATATTTGCCTAGCATGCTGGTGGTCCCTAATAAACAGCCCACTTCTCATTACTGTGCATTTATAGCATGAGAGACAGAACACTCAATAACGTGCAGTTAAGCCCAGAAGAGGTGGTTGTTTTCATTAGCGAGCTTACAGGGGCTTACAGATGGATAAGACCAGCTAATACATGTGCACGCGGAGCTCCCGGGGAGAGAAAAATGGCTGCGGTGATTTCAAGAGGTAACTTAGAGCTTTATCACTTTAAACCTTTCCAGGATCCTCAGGGACTGGTGAGTGGGAACCATCAGAAGCAATTGCTCTGTGGCTCTTTTCTCAGATCTTCTTGTAGCTGTTTGCTTTGCATTGCTTAGCAAAAGGTTACACTCGCTGTGTATTTATATAACAAGCAAGGTATTTATGCATAATCAGAAACATGCCAGAGGCTCGAAATGGAAAGCTTCTGAAATATCTCAGTCGATGACTCAGGCCTATTCAAATGTACCTTTTTTAGAAAATTCCTCTTGTCTATTTCAAGGGCTATTCCCAAGGCATTCAGAGAGAAACCATGAAGAGAGAAGTCTCTGGGGCTCTACCTTGTGTGTTTAGATTCATTACTTGGCCCTGGCACTTTCAGATGGATTCGTAATATTATGAGTCAGCTTTGGAGCTGCCCCTTTTTTATTAGCATATTCATGAATTAATAGGATCCCAAAGACCCTACTAGTTGCCTAAAGCAGTGGTTCTCAACCTTCTGGCCCTTTAAATACAGTTCCTCACGTTGTGACCCAACCATAAAATTATTTTCATTGCTACGTCATAATTGTAATGTTGCTACTGTTATGAATCGTAATGTAAATATCTGATATGCAGGATGGTCTTAGGCGACCCCAGTGAAAGGGTCATTCGACCGCCAAAGGGGTCGCGACCCACAGGTTGAGAACCGCTGTTTAAGGGCCTCATTACCTCCAACTGTTAAGGAGGCATTGGGCTAGTGCTTTACACACGTTCCCTCAAACCTCACAACCATCTAGGCACTGTCAGGTGTAACTCATGGATACTAGCAGATTTGTGGCAGAGCCAGCATTCAGGTGCAGGTGCGTCTGGCTTTAGAGTCTCTCCTCTTTCCTCTGCTGTACTCTTTTAAGAAATCAGATCACTGATGGGAGAGTTCCCACGCCCGATGGATTCCGCACCACACATAGCAGCCAACCCCATTCTGGACCACATGGAGATTCTTGGAGAGGGAAGGTGGCCAGAAGCTACCTGCCTTGAGTGGGTGAAGGTCATTGTCAGGCCCCACTTTCTGACCCATCAGCAACCATCAGCTCTCAGTTGTTCTTGTTTATTCGGGAAGATTTCTTTCCAGCTTTATTGAGATATAATTGACCTAAAGTATGGTATGCATTTAAGGTGTATACCTTAAATCATGTAACATCATGATTTGATATATGTATATACTGCAAAATGATCATCCCCATAAGTTTAGTTAACACATCCATCAGCGCACATAGTTACAAATTTGTTCTTCTTGTGATGAGAACTTTAAAGATCTACTCTCTTAGCAACTTTCAGGTATACAGTACAGTATTGTTGACCATAGCCACCATGCTGTACATTAAATCATCCGAACTTATTCATCTTATAACCTGGAGTTTGCACATTTTGATCACCTTTACCCATTCCCTTTAGCTTACAGCTTTTTCTAGATGTGGGTCTTTGCTACCACACACACACACAAAGAAGGGGATCCCTCTGCTGTGATCTTGCGACTAGGTTCAGTTGCACAATTGTGTCCAACAATAGCAGGTACCCAGGTTAAGAAATCCCGTTCTTGGTTTTCTTTTACCACCAGGGGGACCCCTGTTACAAGAACAAGGAATTGTTGAAGTGACCTCAGTAAAAGTAGTTAAATCATCCATCAACATCCAAAACACGAAATTGTCTCTTTCTTCTTCAACCCCTACATCTAATTGGTCACTAAAACTTGCCAATACCCTCCCCTGGTCAATATCTGGAAAATCCATCCTCTCTTTGCCAGTTCCACAGCCCCTGCCCTAGATGCAGCCCTTCACATCTTACCCCTGGATAATTAAAATAGCTACCTAAAGGGTACCCGCTTCCTGTCCTTTCCCCTCTGACCCTTCTTCCATCCTGAAGTCAGAGGGAGTTTCTAACATATCCAGACATTGCATTCTTGTGTTTTACAACTTCACCTGGTTTTCCATTGAATAGAAAATAAAGTGCCTTCACCTCCCAATTCTTATCCGAACCCTTCACAATCTGGTAAACATAATGATTGCACTTTTTACATTGAAAATAGTGGTGAGGTATATCCCAATATACCAGTACTGTATCACTACAGCAATCTATCCTAAGTAACTCTTATTATGGCTCCTGCAAATTCAGAGCTATAACCCATATCCTTCTCTTTTTAATTAAGCATTATTGGGTTTCCCCATATTTATCCCTGTGGCTTATATTGGAGATGGCCCCAAGAAATCTTGATAAGAAGTGGGGAAGTAATATGGGGAAGGTATGGGAGTCAACGAAGAATACATTATTAAGGAACTTACCACTGTGAGTACTAGAGCTCAGCCTACTGATGATCTCTGGAAATGATATGAAATACACATCAGAGAGCAAGGGAGTGGGGTATTTATACACCACTCCACTTGGTCTTTGGTTAGGATTACCCCTGGGTAGGGATGGTTTATTCTCTGCTACCTCTGGGCTACTGCTCTTACAGACAGAACTATTCTTAAACCCAGAGAAAGCCCTTAGGAAGACACATACATCGGCCACCTGCTGGAATGCACTGAAGTAGTGAGACCTGAAGAGGCATGGGCCAGATACAGGTACTGCATGAAAATCTAGTTGCTCCACAATCCTTGCCAACGCTTGGCATAGTCAATTTCTTTTTCAGTTCCTCTTTTCATTCTGTGGTTGGACACTGCTATCACGTTTGTTAGCTGTTTTGGGTATCACCTTTGTGAAGGATGTGAGCCTTTTGGTCATTTTTAACTTTGGTTGTATGGCTTTTCTTACATATTTTTTGGAGGATACATACATACATACATGTTCTTTGATGGATATATGCATTGAAAATATCTTATTCTGACCGGTGTCTTCCCTTTTCTTTCTTGTGTGGTATCTTGATGAAGAACTAGTCTTTATGATTAGTGCTTTTTGTGTCCTGTTTAGGAAGTCTTTGCCCACACAGCAGTCATGAAGATAGACATTTAAGTCTTTGGAATCTTTATTGTTTGATTTTCAACACTCTGGTATATAATTCCATGAAATTGTTTTATGTGTATGATGTAAGAGGGGATTGATTTTTTTCATATTTATATCCAGTTGCTCAATCACTATTTATTATATTTAAAGACCATTTTCCCCCACTACATGGAAGTGGTACCTTTGCCTCATATACATGAATCTGTTTATGAATCCTCAAGTTTTTACCATCAACTAAACAGTCTTAGCCATACAGAAAGTAAACTAATAGTAATAAACTAACTCACTCTAATAAGAGGTATATCCAAAAACCCACAACAACCATCAATTTTAGTGGTGAAATGTTAAAATTTCCTCCAGAGTCTAGGGATAAAATATGATGTCTGCTATCATCACTTTTATTTATCATTGTACAGGATAGCCTACCTAGAGCAATCAGGCGAGAAAAAGAAAATAAATGTGTAAGAGTTGGAAATGAAGATATTCAACACTCTATTCACAGGTGACATAATAGATATATTAAAAAATCCAAAAGATTATACATTTAAACTAGTAAAATTAATAAGTGCATTTAGCATAGTCCTGCAAACAAGATAAATATAAGAAAATCCATTCTATATACTAGCACCAAAAAAATAGAAAATGAGATTCAAAAATGATTTTATTTGACTACCATGGGAAGCATCAAATAACTAGGAATAAATCTCACAACACATGTGCAAGACCTTTACACAGAAAACTATAAAACATCGCTAAGAGAAAATTTTAAAAATACAGAGGAATCCATCAAGGATAATAAGACATGATTGTATAGATATCAGTTCTCACATGGGTGTTCAGATTTAATGTAAAAAAGAATCACATCCCAGCAAGTTTATTTGTGGAAATTGATCAACTGATTCTGAAATGTATATGGAAATGAAAGGGCTAAGAGAGCCAAGAAAATGTTAAGGAAGAAAAAGAACAGCATTAAACACTATGAAAGTGCCAGGTATCGAGATATGTAAAAGTACATTTCTAAAGGCAGCGTGTTATTGGCATCAGGATTGACTGAGACCTGGGTGTTGGTATTTTTGGAAAGCTCCAAAAATGTTCTAATGGGCAGTCAGATGGAGAATCATTTTTTCTAGCCTTAATTTTTACCTACTTTCTTGACTCCTGTTGGGGTTGGCCCTTCCACTTGCATTTCTGTACCATTTTT
>NW_006295824.1:1590288-1594416 GCF_000327345.1 Myotis davidii | reverse complement strand
AAACATCGATGAGAGAGAAACATAGATCAGCTGCCTCCTGCACACCTCCTACTGGGGATGTGCCCGCAACTAAGGTACATGCCCTTCACGGAAATCGAACCTGGGACCTTTCAGTCCACAGGCCAACGCTCCCTCCACTGAGCCAAACTGGTTAGGGCAGATCCCAAAGGTTTGAACAATGTTTGCCTGATCTTTACTCTTTACTTCTGATTTAATGGCCCATTTTCTTGCCACTGCTCTTCATATGGGTCTACCTCCAATCAGCCTCTCACTCCTACCATACTCTGATAGTCCCAGAGAGGGGTGATAACCACAGACTGTGTCGCTAGCACCCTTGGTTATGAACTGGTAGTACCCTTTTGTTATGAGCAATATATTTGTTAATTTAGCTTGAGTCGGTTAATTTTTCTGCCTTAACTTTACATATACTTGGCTTCTTAATGAGGTCTCAGTATAAAAATAACCCACAGTCTTTTTTCTTATTTTGCTGCACAGACACATCTCTGCAGTATTATACCTGTGTAGTTCATTTTTTATACTTGTGCAGTTATCCATTTGTTTCTATTAAGTTCTTTCTCACCAGATTTCATCTAACCTAGATTTTGATTCTTTGATCCAACTTATGAGCAATTGAACTAGTTTTCGTTTTCATCACAGCATGTAGTCACGCCTTCATCTCCGATGTTGATCCCAATGCACAAGAACGGAGCCCTCTAGCATGTGGTAGAGGTGACATTGATCCATTAATGAGCATCATTTGGATGAAGGTCCTCAACCAGATACAAATTCGCCTAATAGCAATATTTCATAGCCCACATTGCTCCAGCTTGCCCATAAGGACACAAAAGTGGACTTTTCAAACATCTTACTGAAAACCATCTGCACAATGTCTACATCATGCAATAGGAGACTTCAGTCATTGTACCCTAAGAAAGTATGATTTTCAATTCGAATGGATGATTCAACCACCTCGTCAAAGAAGAGGGAGGATCACTCCCAGGAGAGGAATGTACTCACCCTGGCACTGAAGCTACCTTCTTAATAAGTAGTAGTAGCTCCCAATTCTGTTTTCATCTGCATGTCTAACCTCTCTGAAGTCACTTAGTTGTCACAACCTTTTAACTTTTGCCATTTCTGGGTAACTTAGCAATATCCTTTCTGGTTACCATTTCACCCAACATGATTAACTGCCACTCTCTGGTCACTCAGAAGAAAAAAGGGCCCCTTCACAGACCATCTCAGGTGCTAACATAAGGAAAAAGGCTCCCTGAATCAAATGCCTGCCAAGATCTAGACTGACAAACCAAAGAATCTTAGTAATGGGAACTATGAAAAAATTACATTGGTTTGCTAACTAGAACAATTTCTCCCTACTGAGCAGGTATGGGGTTGGAGCAGTGCCGCTAGTTGGCTCAGGCAAGAGGAGGAATGGAGTAACTCAGAGACCAAGAGCACAGGCTCTGGCTCCTGGGGGAGCTGAGATTTGCATTCTGGTTCTTCCTTGGGTATTGCTAAATCTGGGGTCTTGGGAAACTTTCTTACTGTGTGCTTCTGTTTCCTCATTTGAAAATGGAGATAAGAATAGTTTCTACCTTAGAAGATGACTGTAATGGCTAAATAAAATTAAAATGCACTTCTAAGACATGGTACTGAATAAGAGTTCATTTAAAGTTAGCTATTACTATTCCATGTGCTCAATGAACTATCTTCTAATTTGATTTTAGCTGTTCAAGTTTACATACAGGAAAAGAGGGCTAGTTAGTCATATTTCTCTACTGTATATTTCAATCTATTTTAGCTATAGCTAAATATCCAAATGTAAATTCGATGAGACCAGGGATTTTTCTCTGCTTTTTTTCATGCAGAACCTAAAACAGTGCTTGCCACATAGAAGTACTTAATTAGCATTTGTAGAATGAATAAAGAAATGAACATAGCTTAAAATTGTCCACATTCACTATCTCTTCAGATTGCTTATGGGGTTTAGGTAGATAAAATATGAAAACCTGGGTAGAACATTTAGCACTGCCAGAGACATACATATTCAATAAATAGCAGCTATTATGATGTTTACATGACTCCCACAGGTTCACTGAGGGGAGATAAAAAGCTATGGACAGATAAAAACAAGCTACAGAACAAATGGGTTTTCTCTACTCTGGGACTTTCAGTTCAGTGGAGAAGCAAACCAAAATAATTCAATAAATTAAGTGTACAGGACAATATGAAAATACAAAACACTGGGTTTTACCCATGTCAGAGAGGTAAGCAAGGCTTCTCTGGCAAATTAACTTTTCAGTGGAGACATAAAAATTGAGTGGGAATCCTAAGTAAAGAAAGTAATAGAGAAAAACATCCCAGATACAAGGATCTGCTTGTGCCCTGAAGTAGGCAAGATTTTGGTTTCCTGGAAGAACAGAGAGAAGCCAGTTGAAAGGTATGAGTGTGAGGGAAAATTTGAGTTATATGGCCAGACATCTGGCCAGGGGCAGGATCATACAAGATCTTATAGGCCAGGCTAAGAATTTAGCTGTGCAACCAGGAAGTCTTTGAATGGTCTGAGAGACATTCAAATTATTCTGGCTGCTCTGAGGAGAACTGAGGACACATTCAGGCCCACCATTTGCCTGTAGCCCAGAAGAGCAAGTGAGGGGAGCAAGAGGAGAGGATGGAGGTCTGCTGTGGCTGACACTGCCTCAGCGCACACACCCAGGGGCTCTGTCAGGACATTAAGAAGCATTATTTCTGATTGGCCAAATTAGCCACTGATGCAAGACCAATTTTCTCCTCCTGTGAGGAATTCTACCTGTCAAAGAAAAAAATGGAAATGATAGACGGCAAGGCTGCCTTTTCCTTATTATGCCTATCAAGGGGTTATTTGCATGTTCCCAGATGCCCAAAGTAAAAATAGGCAGTCAAAACCTACCTAATTTGTCTTTCTTCCAGAACTCACAGGATATTCATATATCTGCCTTGTCCTTTTCCACAGCACCAGGCTGTAGGAGGGCATATCTTTTTATTCCTTATCTCATCCCACTTTCCTCCTCTCTACCCCGTTCATTTTGCAGATAGAAAACCTAAATCCCTGACCAACTAAGTGACCATCAAAGATTATTGTCAGAGATAAAGCTGGGATTAAAAACGAGTCTCATAATTTCAAACCTTCGTTCTCCCATATTCATATTAGACACAAAAGGTATTGGACCTAATGGGTTCTCTCTCACAAAAGCATTCTGTTTCAGTGTATGGTACATGGAAATGAGCGGTCAATAGGAATGAGTATTTCAGTTCTTCCCCTTACATAGAGGAGCTATCCTGAGGTCCAGTAAACTTACTGGGCTGCTTACTGGGTATCTAAACCTGGATGTCCCAGAAATGTCTCCAACTTATTATACCTCAAACAGAAATCACTATCAGTTCCCACCCCCCATTCCTGTGCCTTTTGCTGCATTTCTTACCTCAGAACTGCTTTTCCTCCAGGCATTCACTGATTCCCTCTACCCTAACCCCCACATTCCATTAACCAGACTGCCCCATATGTTCCTTCTCAAATATCTCTCACATCATTTCTTGGACACTTCCAACTCATCCCCCATTGCTTTTGCTTTTGCCTAAGCTTAAATCCTGATGATTGCTGTAGCCACCAACTGTTCTCTTGGCTAGAGTCCAATGTCTTCCTTCCCACCTCCATTCTCCTCTCTACCACTAGCACGATCCATCCAAAATAGGGATCCTGTGACTCTACTCTTTTAAATCCTCCAATAACTACTCCCCAACAGTTGCATGAACAACCAAGGCTTAGCGTTGTACCCCATTCTCTTCATGATATCATAGTCTAGAACTCCCCACCTTGCACCTTGAGCTCAGCCATACCAAATAACCCGCTGGTCCTCCATAGCACGTAACCTAGCCCTCCATTAACTCTGACATCATCTCCCACCACTCTTCTTTACTCTTGCTTCCTTGCTGTTTCTCTAACCCACCATAGTGCATTCTTGCTTAGCATTTTTGTACTGGCTGTTCCCTCTGTCTGGAACCCTCTTCCCCCACATATTTGCATGGCTAATCCTTTCACCGTCTTCAAGGCCACCCAAATGTTACCTTCTTAATGAGGTTTACCCTTGCCAC
>NW_006295824.1:1578189-1590088 GCF_000327345.1 Myotis davidii | reverse complement strand
TAAATTTGCACACGGGATTTATGTTTTACCTATTATGCCCATCATTTATTGTCAATGCATCAATGTCCCCCCTTTACCCCTCCCTCTAACATGTAAGTTTCAGAAGGCAGGGGATATTTGTCTTCTTAAGTTTATTGATAAATTTAACCACCCAAAACAGTACCTGATAAATAATAGGTTTCAAATGAATTTTTGTTGAATAAATTGAATGCATAGATGTACATGTTATTTCACATTTCTCTTTTCACGTGTTTTTCTCTATGTCTGAAATATCCCAATCCATTCTATTCCCCAAAGTATACAATCTTATTGATTTTTTTTTTTACTTCAAACATTTCTTGTTTACCTATTGGTTTCCCCAACTTCTTGGGTCAGGAGAATACATCTTATCTTTCTATGCCTATCTCCTAATACATATCAGAAAATAAGAGGCACTTAATAAGTATTTGTTGAACTCAACCGACCTGAATAATCTTGTATTTCAAGAAAAGGACCTAAATGCATAGATCACATAGAAATTGACCAAATTACACAGAAGAGCTCATTCTAAAACCGTCAATGACCTTTATTCCATAAGTTCTTTTGCTTAACACAGAAGGTTCTGGTATATCAAGTTGGATAACTGGTTGAGGCAGGTCTTAATGTTTGCAAATTTTATTTTGCCAGGGCTTCAGAAATGGTAATTAGGTCTAGAATAGCTAGTCTCAGACCAGATGGTTAGTACATTCTGAATTTTAGAATTAGGGAATGCTCCTTGGCTAAAGATAAATTAGAGAAGTGGAAAAATGGAATCACTATTACTTAGTTATTACATGTAGGGTATTGTGCCAGCGAGTTTACATATATTAACTCTTATCCTTCCAACAAACTTGTGAAATAGATATCATGTCTGTACTTTACAGATGAGGAAGCTAAGGTTCAGAGAATTAAATAGCTGTCGAAGGTCACACAACAAGTAAGGGGCATGACTGGAATTTGACCCAAATGCCCTGTGGAACAGAATCCCAGCCCTTGACTAGGTTGCTTCCCCTCCCACAGTGTGGGAGTTTCAGTCTCAGACTCATCTTCCTATGCATTGTGAACTTACCCACCTGCTTTATTGCCTTTGCGTCTGTGGTGTCTGGTTCTTTTATTCATCTGAACACAGTGTGGAATGTTTCGTACGGTGTACTCATTCTTTCATAGCTCAGACCCTATGGAAGTATGAAATGTAATAAAATTTAATGCTGGCCTGCAAATGCCACCAAGTATAACACAGAAGCCAACCAAATCGCAGGCCTGCTCGGAAGAAGTGCCCCTCTCAAATGAGCTACCTGAAAAATCCCACCCACCCCTTGCACAGCGTGGACTGACTGATCTGCTTTGATTCTGAAGAGCAGGTCTATAAACCTGGACATGAACTTTTTTCGTTTCCTGCTCAAGAATTTCCAATTCCTTAGCAAAAACAAAAACAAATAAAAGCAAAGGAAGAAGCAGTCAGGGAAGGTTGGAAGGAGTACGGGAGAGGAAGTTTGTTGCAATTACATTTTGAACAGCGAGATATATGCTATGACCATCCCCTGGGACTGAGCAAAGAACAGTCCAGTTTTAAAAAGCCCTTTAGGGAGGATTGTTATGAATGACAGACTTGCCAATGCACTGAGAAACCTATTCCAAAGAAAAAATACTGTATTCAGTTTGGTTACAGCCATCTGTTGTCATGACTGAGGCCATGAAGGGTAGAGGAGTAAAAAGCTGTCATAGAGCAAGAGACCATAGTCACCAACGATTGCTCAACCCACTGAGTTAGTTCCAGCCGGGAAAAGCATCAGTAAAGACATTTAATAATCAAAAAGCTTAGCTGAGTAGAAACATAAAGATGACAACTATGTAGCCCCCAAGGTCAAACGTGGATAATGCATGCTTGGGGAAGGCTGAAGATGCTTCCAGAAGCTTGACTTCTAGGACCTACTGGCTACTCCACAGACAAGGGTGAGCAGAACTCGGTCCGTAACCAGAGAGCAATCAATCTGTTGGTGCACTGCTTATGCAGATAGTATCTGGTGTGATGTCCCTTCATTTGTCTCTGTCATGATTGACCTTTGCCATAAAATGGACATCATTCAATTTTATGGCTGGGAGAGGCCTTCGAGATTGATCTTATCCACACCCCCTCCCCCCATTTTACTGATGAAGTTTCTCAGACATAGATTTAGGGAATTCAACTTTCAGGAGAACATGAAGTGCAATCGCAGAACACACATTCTGGATTTTCCAGGGTAGTGCTGAATTTGCA
Organism: Myotis davidii; assembly: GCF_000327345.1. NCBI lineage: Eukaryota > Metazoa > Chordata > Mammalia > Chiroptera > Vespertilionidae > Myotis > Myotis davidii. Next base: position 1,587,813 of record NW_006295824.1, on the reverse strand, counting down.
TATCCTGCCTGGCTGGCCCCATGCGTATACCTGTATTTGTCAGAGCATGTGTTCCAATTTGAGATTTGGAAAAAATATGATCACCTTATGGTTCAGAAAATAAGGTTGGAGAAAATAAAATGTTCATAAAAATCTAGTTTGGCTTGTGCATCCACGCCGAGGTGCACAAACCGGTAAAGGAAAGAGAATAAAAACAGGTACTTGTTTAAGCTTTTATGGAAATATGTGTTTTGGGGGAGAAACTGCGAACATATGGAGGTCCCCACTTGAGCTATTGATAAAGGTGACAATAGGAAGAAATACAGATAGTTGGGGGAGGTAGTACTTATACCTGGAATGGACTGAATTATAATTCAGCAGGTCCATAGAATTAATTTTCATGCATTTTAACAGCTTGCAAATGCTCTGTGAAAAGCAGATCTAAATACATTACCCCCATGCTGCTAACCTGGAAAGAGACAGCATGAGAGATGCTGGGAAGGATGAAAGCAAGGGGGTGAAGGACACTGCTGCCCAGGGAGCAACAGTGGCTATCAGAAGGGATAGCCACTTGATGGCAAGGATGGACCCCAAGAGAGAGGGATGTGGGGTGAGCTCCAGGGCATTCTCCTTCCTCCTAGAATCTTCTCCCTCCACTCAGAGTAGGAGACAGTTCCTCAGAGCCTCCCCTGAAGTCAAACAGCAGCCCAGTTGGTGGGGTGGGGGGAACGGGGGAGTAGGAGTGGGAAGGAGGCCTCAGGAGCGTTCTTTGTGTAAGAAAGTAAAATCCACAGTAGACTCAGGAACCCCGTAAAGAGAACAGAAGAATGCGCCTTTGTATTAGGAACAGCTCTTTCTTTACATTGAAACTAGAAACACGAAAACTCAATTGCAGGCAGCTACCTTTCTCCTTTCTTATTCTTCCTCCCTTCACACCGTGCCTAACTAGGCAAACATCCGGGCCCTAAAAGAACATCAAATATTGGTCGGTGGAATCTTAACATCCAGGAGCAATCCAGCAATGTTTACACAGGGTGTCCGGGGAAACTCTTAGATTCCAAAAGCATTGCAAGTCTAATATTCCCCAGTGAAAGAATACAGTCAGAGCCTCTAAACATGTCCTGAGGTAAATAAGACAACATTATTTGACCCTCGAATTTAAGCAGTGATTTGGGGAAGCTTTTACATGTTATTGGCATTTTTCTTTTTTAGCATAGACGTTATAAGAGACAAAAGTTTTATTGCTACTTAAGAAGGGATCCTTTTCTCTTAAATTAACTTCCTCTTTCTACTTGCACAATAAAAGGGGGTGTGTGTTAATAAAGCCAGTCAGATAGTGAGCTTGCTTGCCTCTTATGCTTGTGTGCCCGTGCCCCCCAGTACCTTTCATTCAGAGGGCTGTTATCTTTATCATGTACTTAGCAACGTTTTTTTTTAAAGTGAACACTGCCTCCTCCATTTTACAGAAAGCAATGGGAATTGCACCACGGGAATGACACTAAAGGGATTGAGAAGAGACTGAAGTTCAAGTGCTAACAAATTTGAGTTTGTAGGTTGAGATACTGCCTGTGTGTCTCTTATCCCCTTCCCCATATTCATTTTCTGATTAAGGCAACTGAGCACCTACCTCATTTTGGTTCCTGTTTCTTTGTAGTTCCCCTTCCAGTTAGAGGCTCAGTACAGGGTAGGAAAAATTCTGACTGTTCTAGTTGTGTGTATGCGTGTATATATGTGTGTGTGTGTGTGTGTGTGTGTGTGTGTCTGGCTCTTGCTACTGTCTATGTCCAGCGAGCATTTCACTAAATCTCAGTATTCCTCAGAGCGATGCAACAAGGCATAGATCATTATTTTCCTTCTTCAAACGAAGAAAGAGGCTTATGCGTGTATATACGTGTGTGTGTGTGTGTGTGTGTGTGTGTGTTTCTGTTTATAGATAAAATTGTCATTTTTGTATACATGCCTCTCCCCAGATAACTAGGTTATTAACTACTTGATAAGCAACCTCACATGCTTACTATCTTCAAAACCCAAGCAAGAAGCAAAATGTCTGCCACAGAGTAAAAAAATGATGGACTGCTTTTTTTAAAAGTATCACTGAATGAACGAATTCTTTGCTTCTGATTGAACCTGCTTGGAGGCCTTACTTAGTGCAGATGGATCCCAGGAAACCATGTTCCATGTGCAACTCAAGCTGCTTTTGTTTGATTTGGGGAGATAATCTATTTTTTACACCAGGAGTATAGACTGAAATATAAACGGGGGTATTTTGCTCCCTCTGTGTATTTTGGGTTCTAACCAGTCACCATATATTATGTCAGTCATTTCTTTCTGATCTCTCCAGGACAGAACGTTATTCCATCCTGTGAGCAACAGCTGCATGGATTGCAATCCGGCAGAGAAGAAGATTTTCATGGCCAGATGTGACCCCCTATCTGAGACTCAGCAGTGGATTTTTGAACATATTAATATGACTGTTTTAGAAAAATTTAACCACCATGCCAGCTCCTAGAAGGAAAGAAGAAGGAGTGATGACCTCCAGATTCTAAAAAAAACTAAAATTTCTCCAGCACCGGGGTGGAAAGCATCGGGAATAACATTTCCTCGATCTAGGAAGCCTGGTTTAAAGGCCCGTCAATGCCACGTCAAAGTAGGTTGTCCTGGAGAACTTCCTGCATCTGAAGAACTTGGCGGAGAACCTCACCAGCTGCTTCTGAGAACTTGAGACTAGCAGTTCCCTTGCTGGCCAAGGGCGAAGATTATTTAGGGATGTTTCAAAACAACTGCTGAGTTAATAAATCCTAGCATTTCTCAGGTCAAATCCTGCAGTAGTGAGTAGCTATGAATGGATCCTATCATTCGGGTGGGAGGGGGGTGGAAATGGAGTGCATGACGGCTCTGACAACCTGAAGATCCCGCAGGTGTAGAACTAGCCACGCTGAACGGGCGAGCTGGACTCCTTGGTGCCATTCTCTGACTAAGAATGGGTTAAACAGGTTTAACCCTTCAAAGTGCTGCAGATGATTTTAGAGTGCTCATACCATTCTGTTTTCTCATTGTTGTTTTTTACATGAAGGTGTGCTATGTAATGTAAGACTTAAATTACATCATGAAACGGACTTCCAGTGTTTCCGTTCTTGCACCGGCCATTTTCCTTTTCGGGCAGAAGTAACTTATTTTTCCTAAAAGTTCATGCTCCATCCATCAGCTGAAGTTTGAATTCAGTGCCCTTGTATGAATCCACTTTAAAAACAAAATCAGAACACTATGCTACCCGGTTACTCCAAAGAGAATGATTTCACAGAAGCAGCAAAACTATGTAAGGTTTAGGAGAGGGATTTCCTTAGGAAATCGATTTTTACTTTTCTATTCTTTTTAGAATTCTAGGAGCCTGATGTTTGTCCAGTCATAATTTTTATTAAGGAAGGGAATGGAGTGAGGTTGATGTAATTTGTTTAAGGAGATTCCTAAACCCAAATAAATCTACACTCCAAGTGCCGTGTGAAAATGTCTCCATTCACTTCAATTCTGTTTGGTCAGTCCTCGGTACATAGAAGTGGTTTTGTTTGTTTGGTTTTAGATATTTTTTGTTTTATGTCACTGATATTAATGATGTTTTTGTTTTTCTTGGAAATTCCTTGGAAAATCCGAAGGAATTTCCATTAATAAAGTGCTTCTGACACTGTTTTCTGTAAATGGGACAATATTTCAGGGGTGAAGAAAGGAATGATTAAAAAGCTACATGGAGCATTTAATCCTTAAGACAATCTTTTTTTTTACTTTTCAATAATAACGGGGGTGGGAGAGGAATATATAGAGAGATTAAGATGGGTTTTAAGAAAAAAATTATGTTTATTTTACATTCTTCAAGTTTTTTCTAGTAGAAAGAAGTGTTTGTTTTGCTTTCATTGTTTTCTTTTAATGTGGTTTCCTTGTTAAAATGTACCCGTCGTCTTGGATATAAAAACAGTGAATTTTAGAATTGGGAAGACTCTTAGTCCAATCCCTTTGTTTTTATCGATAAATGACACAAGCCCAGAGAGGATATCCCTCCTCCTGGCAGGGCAGAGGGGTCCTCTGAGCCCGTCCAGTGCTTCTTCCTGCTCTTGTCGCCTCACTCTGCTGCCCGAGGCAGTTCTGATTATTCCTCTGACTTAACTCACCATTTCCCATCACTAGATGAAACATCACACCTCCCTGGGGACGCCTGCAAGAGGAGCATTCACACTCAGAAGCTTCACTATATGAAACCTCTGCTTGTAAATGTTCGTGGTTTTGTTCTCTCCTCGAAATCTAATCAAAATGTCCAGTTAAGCTGCCCTGCTAATAGTTGGGGAAGAGCTATTTTGTTATCTTTACTGATTTTTCAAGCGTTCTTTTGAAGGACTCTTCTTTTTAAACTGACAGATTTTTTTGAGTAGGTCAAGAGATCTTGAAGGTTTCAAGATGCATAGTAGAGAAAATCAATAGTGAAAAATGAACCTGTGTACTGGGCAATTCAGAGAGTGAGAGAAGCTTTGTCTCAAGTGTTCAGAGAGCAATCTGGTTTTAGAAGTAGAAGTGCCTATAAAAATTCTCATTATGTCATTAATCAGTTGACTGCTATTTACGCTTCTACGCAAGCGTCAACATTGGGTCCTGCACACTGGTCAGCTGTGTTAGATGCTCTAATCATGGGAAGCTAGCCATAGCATGTTGGCCATTGTCCTCGGAGAAAGTCTGCATATCGCATCATTTTAATGTAACCCGCAGAATCAACAAAGATTGGTTTCCTGATTATAGATAAACTACCTTTTGGATCTAACCTCACCTTTGAGTCCAAGGACGTAATGTAAAAATTTAAAACTAACAAAACAAACAAACAAAAATAAGAGAAGCTTGACACAATCAAAGCCAAAACTGAAACTTCAAACTGCCAAAAAAATTGTTAAAGTTTGCAAATGGGAACCATCCCAACAGAATAAAATGAAGTCACAAGAATCCCCCCCTAAGCAGCAGGGCCAGGCTTTCGCAATAAGCACATGTCAGGAGGCATTCCCCCTACCACCCAGGGTTGGGACTCTACTTGAAATACCACCATGACCATTCTGAAAAGTAGGAAATTACATATGTCGGTGTATCTATTTGGCCAAGAGGACCGAACAGATTTCAGAAAGATTCTCTTCTCTGGAAAGAACATGATTTAGATGCTGATCAGTACTCAGCTGTTCAGAATTTGAAGGGACATGTCATAAACTTCATCTGACCTCAAAAATTACTACTTCTCCCTAAGAGACGGCTTTGTCAGAAGTTAGGAAGTAGTTAATTTTTTAAATCCTTGTTGTGTATTTACTGAGAAAAGTCTGTGCTGGAAAAACAGTTGTGAACTAATTGTGGGATTTATACTTTGTTCCAAGGCTGGATTAGCACCATGGCAATAACGATGTATTGGTGTCTATGTCTACTACTACTATTTAGTTCAAAATATTAATGTGATCACATGACTGGTTTTAAATGTATTCATTATATCTGAGGCCTCAGTGAATAATGCCAGTTAAAGGATTATTTGGTGAATTAATAACATAGAGCTTTATAAAATAAATGCATAACATATATTGAAAATGGATTTATAACCAATAAAGGAGAATGTTAGGCCCATCCTATTCTTGATCTTGCCAAACATAAAACCAATGCCAACACTTGACATCATTGCTTTTAGGGGCAATTATATATGGTTGGTTGTTTTTCTTAAAGTAAAAACACCCAAAAGGTCAATAAAGGGCATATAAGTAACTCCTTGGTGCTTCTTGCCTTTCCATAAAAAAAAGATAACTTCTATTTTGATCCTTTTATAACTATCTCCATAAGAATAGCAAAAAAAGGTGTGTGGGTTTTTTTTATTGGAAAGACCAGCACTGTTTATGTCAGACCAATCAAAAGAGCCAATGACACTTTACGAAGGTCAAGGTTCAATCAAGAAGGCCACACCCACCCTGTATTGACATTCCCTGCCCAGGACCTCACACACCTGAGGACCAGGACAGAACTGACGGCAAGACCCTCCCCGCTCCACCCCCAACCCCCCCGCTTTTGACTTCCCATCTGAAGGGTTACAGAATCTTTCCCAGGAGCGGACATTTCCCTCAGCTTTCAAATGCTGCCGGGTTATATTATTTGGAATTTGGAGCCATCCTAATAATATCTGATTCTTGTGAACCTTGATTTATCCCTGGCGAACCATTTAGGAAGGCTGTAATATGCTTTCATAAAGAGGCGCTGGAGATAAGGCAGTTAGGCCTGGGAGTAAGGCATTTTATACACACCCTGAGACAGAAAACCTCCAAGGGAAAGTATTTTTAAGTGATTCCCTATGATTCTGGGAGTAAATATAAATGGCACGAGGTAAATTGTATCTCTACACGTGGGTGCACATAATCCTCTCCATCCAGCTCGTCGACAAGTTCTTCCCTTGCCATCATAACTCTCAGATGACACCACTAACTGTAATTACTCTCCATGTGTGGAACTGTGGCGAGGACGCCGAAGCGTGACAAGTGGCCGGTCTTCCCCACACTGCCGACATTGGAGGATTGCTCTTTGATTAATGTCTGTAGCCTTTGCTTGCAGAACTGGGAGCTGTTTGCAACTCTATTTGGTAGACTTGACATTGGCCTGAAGCTTTTATTCGCAGCCACTCATCTATCCACTTGACGCACCAGGCTGGCGTGTCTGGTGCTGTGACTTAGCAGACAGCAACCAGGGCACATGTTTGGCACTTCACTTCAGAGCATTTCTCTGTCCCTCCTGCCTGAAGTTGCCCCCTCCAGCTCACCCCACAGTAGCTTCCCAAGGTTTCCGCAAACTTCCACTCTCCACATTTGCTTGGTCCCGTAGTGATGTGACCGGCCTCAGTACAAAAAGGCAGCTACATTTCAGAATCTTGTTGTGGATGATTTTACTCTGTCTTTGTATTCACCTTGGGGAGGATTGTTTATCTCTAAGTGACATAGGTCCTGGTTTACCAGAGACACTCCTGCGTTATGCCTGCTGTCCTGCGTAATTACTGAGAGTGCCCCCTTTTACTCATAAAAGTGTCCTAGTTTTTATAACAAAGCATACGGTGGCTCTATCTGTAATACTAGCCTGTTTCCTTCCTGGTTCCTCTAGGGACAGTTCAAACATCCTTTACTTATCAATGCCTGTCGTCTACAAGAAATCAGCTAGCCTCACCCCCGCCCTTCAAACAGGACCAGATAAAAACAGTTATATTTGATGATTGTCTTTTGCATACACATGTTTCTTTACAAGTTGCTTAATGAAACCCTTTTAATAAGAGTTCTTACACTCATCTTAGTCTTTTTTTCTGAATTAAGACAATTCTAATTTAAATGTTTTCTTAATTTAAAACTTTTTATTTGAAGTCAACTAAGTTATTTTATACTTTTTCAAGCTAAAAAAACAGGAGGTCCTCCCTACTAGCCATATTATTAATTCTCAATGTATGGTAAGGGATAGAGATAGATGGAGAGAGAGAGAGAGAGAGAGAGGCATTCTATCTGACATTGATCATATGACTGTCCTTATGAAGAAACTGGAGGGCTCAGAGTCAAGGGGTTGCCAGGTCAAGGTCATACAACAAGTTAACAGCAGATCCAGAACTAGAATTCAGGCCTTTTGATGCTTAGTTCTCAGCCTCTTCAACTCTCCCCCATACTTCATACCTCAGTAGAGGGTCATGAGTCCACAGCAAAACCAAATATGAGATGTATGGAGTGACTTTAAAATAATGTGAACTATCATTTCTTGGGGGGCTATGTTCTTAACCCCTTAATCATGTTTGGTCTTCTCTGTGCCTGTGTATTTTTGTTGGTTTTCCCACAAGCTTATTAAAGTAAGAATACCAAACTGAATGCAGGATTAGCCCCTCTTAATGAGATTTTCAAGGTACTCTGAAGAAAAGAAGTGATCGACTAAAGCTATTTGCATAGTTCTGTATGAAAAATCCTAAAGCAAATACTGCATGCTTTGTGATTATTAATGGGCTCAGCCCTCAGCAGGGAAAAAACAGCCACCAAGCAAAGATTTTGCACTTACTTTGCAATAAGGCTCCAAACTGACCTTCTTTCATTGTCCTTATTTCTGTATCCTGTTCTGCCCAGTTCACCTCAGCCATCTGAGGCTCTTTAAATGCCCTGATGTGACTTTCCTGGGCGGCAGTTTCTCACTTCTGGGTATCCGGGCAAATATGTAAATAACTAGACCTTACCTCAAATCTCCTAAGTCGGAATTTCTTGATAAGGCTGCTAGACACAGAAAAGTCTACAAGTCTACAACTGAAAAGGTAATGAATTGCTTCGTGCTCCACTCTGAACGTCTTCCCAGTAGTGGACAAGTTACTTCTCTGACAGGGCTGTCTTGCTCGCATACAGGGACCGCAAATGTCTGAAGGAAAGGTCAGTTGGAATCCAAAGCTAAACTTGCGTTGAAAGAAACAAACCCAAGAGCATTTGCTTTCAAACATCTTCTAGTTTTTCTTAGGTCATTGGTTATTAAACCTCAGCATTTAAGCACCTGGAGGGATAGTTACAACACAGATGGTTAAAACTCTGGGCCACACACCCCAAGTTTCTGATGCATTCCATCTGGGATGGGGCCCAAAAATTTACATTTCTAGCAAGTTTCTAGGTGATGGTGATCCTGACGTTTTGGTATCCACACTTTGGTTTAGATTAATCGTCTCACCTTTTTGAAAATGTCTTTTTAAAGATAGTCTTATTAATGTTGAATGGGTTTGGAAGCCATTTATCATTTTTAAAGGCTACTTATTAGAAAATGATAGCACCCCAACTCACTCAAAATCCAAATGAGTGTAACTCAGTTCAATAAATATTTACAGCCAGAAGAAAGGTCCTCTTTTAAGGCTCTTTAAAGCAGGATCACAGAGCTGGAAGACCAAAAACAGGCAGTATGATGGCTTCATGGTAAATATCTTTTTAATCAATGGCATTTCTCAATTAAACTACAGTGAATAGGTCAAGACCCCTACTGTTAAGTGCCTGGCATTGAACGTCACGTTAATAATTTAATTCTTATTGCTCCTTCCTCTGAGCTGTTCGTGAACTCATACTACTTAGTGTTGAATAGTACTAAAAATCAAAGGACGGAATAATATGGTCAAATACTTTATTTACATAACATTGCTTGTCGGTATCGCAGCCCTCCCAGGCCAAACCATGCTTTATCACTAGCTCTGTCTTGAGAAAAGAAACACTACTTTTTGGTGGCAAATACCTGGCCAACCTCATTTCAAATGCACTGTGAAAATATGATGGAGGTAGGCTCCTCTCATATTTGAAAACTGCTTAATTAAAGTTTAATTTAAAGTCTTTTAAGTGGAACAATATCTCACTATGTTCATTTCAGTTCAGTAACTTCATTAGAACTAGTCACAAAAGTAAAGAAAAGTTTAGTGTTTCTACCATGCGGGAACTGTGGTTCTCTCTCAGATTTGTAACCTCCTTTTCATGGAAAATAAATACTAAGATTTTTTTAAAAGATTATTTCCTCCTCGTCCTCTGTATTTAAAAACAAAAGTTAATTGAGAATGTTTTTTCCAGTTTATTTTAATTTCAGCTTCTAAGAGCACACAGAGAAAATGCTCCAAATGGC
>NW_006295824.1:1573053-1578082 GCF_000327345.1 Myotis davidii | reverse complement strand
CTGATGCTTGCTCTTCAGATTTCTATCACCCGGCAAATGGGTTGTGAAGGAATTTATCATGTGCTCATGTGCCAATAATCCAAGCCATGTGTGTTTAGATTTTGTGGAGAAAAAAAAGTACAGTAGATGCAAAAACTCCTTTTAGGGCCAAAACCGAGACAGGACATCTCAAATGAAAAGGATAAATTTCTATCATCGGGACTTTCAATTCCTGTTAAAACTAGTCAGATCCAAACTACTTGAAGTCCAAACAACACTCCCCTCTCCTAATAGAGCAGGGATTGAAGGGGCAGAGACCAGCAGGGGTGAGGCTGAGAGAGAGAGAGGAAGAAACAGCCGTGCTTTATTTTCCGTAAGATAATTTGTTTAATGTCCTGGAGGAAGCAGCAGGGAAGTGTGGGAGAGACTAGATGTCAAAGAAATAATCTCACAAAGGAAATGCTGCCCTTGAAGCAAGGTGCCACTTCTCATTAGTATCTACCCGCCAGCAAATGGTGAGGGTCACACACACACACACACACACACAAACACACACACACAGTCACACACACCACACACACATACCACACACACAGAAACACACACAGCCAAACACACACACCACACATACACACAGCCACACACACAGCCACACACAGAGAGACATACACAACACACACACATACCCCACATTCACACACAGAGATACACACCACACACACACAGCCACACACAGAGAGACATACACAACACACACACATACCACACATTCACACACAGAGATACACACCACACACACACAGCCACACACACACACACATACCACACACACAGAGAGAGACACACACACTCACTCTCACAACCATACCCCACATTCACACACAGAGATCACACACACACCACACACACACACAGAAACATACACATACCACACACACAGAAACACACACAGCCAAACACACACACCACACATACACACAGCCACACACACACACCACACACACATAGCCACACACCACACACACACACACCACATATACCACACACACACACATACAACACAGACACACACTCACATACACAGCCACACACACCACACACACAGACACACACACACCACACACACACAGCCACACACACACACATATCACACACACACCACACACACCCACACACACATGCACACACCCTGCCAACCCACTTTCTCAGAAGAGGAGGCCTTAGGAAGAGTGCGAGCACAAATGAGTATTAACTATGCAGAGTCACTGAAATGTCTGAAATAAAACCATCTCTGGGGCAACTCATCCCGAGGGTAAATGCCTCTGCTTGAGAAAGGACGCGGAGCCCAGGTTCCTTCATGGTGAGCGACAGGAAAGACTTAACAGGAGGAGAGCTAATGACCTTATTTCTACATTCCTCAGGCATCTGCCGGCTGCCGAGAACGCCCACGAGTGGAGGCGGTGATGGTTCCAAATGGCCAGGGAGGGAGAAGGGCTCCAGGACCAAATGCGCGCAGCTGGGGCGGCAGCTTCTTAGCATGCTGATGAATGTCTCCCCCGCGGAGCCGACAGCACCCTGCTCTCTGGGCTGCTGGGGCCCAGCCACTGGCCAAGGCGCTGAGATCTTAGCGAGGCTCCTGGAGAAACTAGTCTGCGCCTCTCATTTCCTTCTTAATCCTTCCCTATTCCCACCTTCCTGAGTAAACGCCCTCCAGAAAGGAAGTGAGACCAGCAGGTCAGTGTACTCCCTTTGGGGACTTGGGGAAGTCAGAGCATCTTTCTTGCTGGGGTAAAGAGAAATGGTAGGACAGCAAGATCCCCCATCTTCCTTGACATCGTTCTTCATGTCTCTTCTCCCAAACTAGAAGCTGTTCCAGGCAGTGTCAGCAGGCTGCCCTTTCTCTGAGGACTCGGCATTCTCTCTAAATTTAATTCAATAAAAGTTTGTGGAGTGCCCGTAAGAGTGAGGTTTCACATGAGACCGAAAGGTACAAACAGCTAGGGAAAAAATGTCTGTTCAGTTGTCAAAAAAAATAATAATATTCGTGACCTAGTTGCAGCCCTTCTCTCCCATTTGAAACTGGCTAAACCTTTTTTAAAATTCAGTTTCCTGGGGTGACATGGGTTAATAAGATTATACAAGTTTCGAGTGTACATTCCTATAATACATCATCTGTATATTGCATTGTGTGCCCACCTCCCAAAGGCTAGTCTCTTTCTGTCACCGTATATGTAACCCTCCCTACCCTCTTCAACCTCCCCCCATCATACTCTCTACAAATCACCATACTGTGGTCTGTATCTGAGTCATTTTTGTTTGTTTGTTTTGTTTGTTCATTGGTTGCTTTCAAGTTTATACTTCACGTATGAGTGAAATCTTATGGTTCTTGTCCTTTTCTGATCTATTTCACTTAGCATGACACTCTCATGATCCATCCATCTTGTTGCAAATGGCAATATTTCATCTTTCCATTGTGTATATGGACCACATGTTCTTTATCCAATCATCTATGGAAGGACACTTAGGTTGTTTTCATGTCTTGGCTACCGTGAATAATGCTTCAATGAACATACAGGGACATGTCTCTTTGTGAATAAATATTTTCAAATTTGGGGGGTAGATACCCAGAAGAGGGATTGCTGGATCACATTGTAACTCTATTCTTAATTTCTGAGGAATCTCCCTACTATTTTTCATAGTGGCTATACCAATTTACTATTATATTTTCAGCAACAGTCTATGAAGGTTCCTTTTCCTCCACATCCTCCCTAACACTTGTTATATCTTGTCTTGTTGATAATGTGGTTTCAGTTTGCATTTCCCTTATAAGTGAAGTTGAGCATCTTTTCAATTATCTGTTGGTGAAACTGGATAAATCTTTAACTGGGTGAGTCTCGCTCAAAGCATTGTGATAATTATGAAATATGATAATGAACAAAATATTGCCGCGCAACTTGTAAACAAAACGTAAATGAAGCATGTTAGTACTTAATGAAAATCTGCCCTCTAGCAGCTTACAATTTAGCAAAGGATCCTAAGACAGTGATGTTCACATAATTTACTGTACAAGCCAGATAAATTTTTAGAGCGAAATGAGTTGTTATTAATAAGTATGGTGGAAAAACAGATGAAAACCAGAATTGAGGAAACTGGGACATATAGTTATCCTCTTCTTAAATACAGATTTAATTATTTACTCATGTATAGGAGTTTAAAAAGAAAGGGGCCGAAAGAGGCAGTTAGAATTTGGGGCTTGTTATACCTTCTGAGTAAGGAATGGATAAGGGTAGAGGAGTACTTCTGGGAGAACAAATGACTTCTTGGAAGGGGCTCGAAGGAGAAAGAGCACTTATGGAAAAACAAGTGACTTTTTAGAAATATAAATGGGCCCTTAGGAGACTAGATGGGAGATACAATAATAATTTGTGACAATGTCTGTTAGGGTATGGTGCTGACTTCTACCTCCAAGAAAGGATTAAAATTCTTCCAGGGGTGGAGATTTATGACAATTGAATCCTTTTGGGAGGCTCTGCTTTTAGGCAGATAAAGGATTTCAGGTTCTCAAATGCCTTAGTTCAAAATAATTCTTATGCCAAAGTGTCCTATTTTAAGGTGGCATAGTCTGACCCCTATCAGGGTTCACAAAGTGGATTTGGGTTTCCATACTTAGATTCTCTTATTGGGAAGCTCCTTGAAGTCATCTAGGCTATGTGGTTCTGTTTGCTATTTTTAAATGTAAGCATGAAGCTTTATGTAAAATAAAATTGTTGGCGTGTTATTATTGCTAGATTATGATATCTAGGCTATTTATTGCTTGAAAATTGCCCTAAAATCTTTACTCATTAAATCAGGGTATCAAAATAACATCATAATAATCAGCGTAATTTAAGGAATATAAGTAAAAATCTTATAAAGAAAGTGTTGTGTTTGGAAAAGAAAATATAGTCTTCTCTGTTCTGATATGCAGTTATATACACTTAATTCTTAAAAAGTGGAAATTATAAAACAACTGAATTATTAAGTACCCCCCACAATATTTAAAATGCTGTTTTGTAGTTTGCTTTATGTACATTGCCAATAGAGTTGTGTTTTCTTGATGAATGAGGGTTTTGAAGGAGGCTGCTGTCAGGGAATTCAACAGTAAAACAGAACAGTGAAGAAGACATTAAGTTTTTATTGCTAATTTACTTCCTTGGTTTTGCAATGCACCAGGGCTAATTCCTCTATCAAAGTGTGGTAATAATGTTGACAGACTTACCTGATAAATGTACCCCATTTTCAGAATGTGGGATGAACTGTGTTTGTTCAATTTTACTGCATCCTGAGACAAATGAAATTGGGGAAAGGCTGCTATGAAATGAAGCTATTTTCTACAGGGTTTGCTCCTGACAAGCTAGATTGCAGCCCCAGCAAAAACAAGGAAACAATAAATCATCTGCTTTATAACCAAGCAAACCAGCCCAAACAAAACAAACAAAAAACAAAACAAACAAATACAAGGCCCCTAACTGCTGTTTCAGCAATAGACCTCTGGAGACCAATATCAGTTTATCTAAAATGTGCATATATTAAATGCTTAAAATTTGTGTTGAAAGGCTGGATGGCAGGAAAGATACCTACTTCCCTTTACTGCTCTCAGTATTTCCCATAACTCAACTTTGGAAATGGAGAGCAGAGAGAATGGAGAAGATAGAAAGACTCATATGTAATACTTTCAACAATAAAGAATTTAATTTTTTTTAAAAAGATAGAAAGACTAAGAGAGGGAGAAAAGTAATATAAATGGAAGCCAATACTCTAGAGTTTCAATCATAAGAAATTACCTCCTCTGGATAGTTTGATTGATATGGTAAGCTGTTTTATAATTGCTGTTCTAAGAAAAAAAAAATGAGGCACAACCAAAATATGCCCCATTAGGCAGTAGACAGAAAAAAAGTTTCCATAGAAGAACATAAATCCCTGTCTACACTGAGTCTATAACAATCTGAACTGCTTCAACTCCACCTTTTGTAGTTCTCCCATTGGAAGATACACATCTCAGAGAAACTGC
>NW_006295824.1:1561062-1573020 GCF_000327345.1 Myotis davidii | reverse complement strand
TTCCCTGATGATGTTTTTACCTTAAATGTATATAGTAGTGATGTTTACTAGGGATTGTCAGTAGTTAGAGAAAGGAATCTTGAGGGGAGAGAGGGGAAGCAGTCCAATACAATCTGGTAAATATACAAATTATATGTGCTGTCTCTACTTATTGATGGAAATGGCATATTTAGATATGTTATTCTGTCATGTGCCATATAATGATGTTTTGCTCAATGATGAACCACATACATGAGGGTGTTCCGGTTAAGATTATAATGGAACTAAAAAATTTCTATCACCTACTGACATCATAGCCTTCATAAGGTTGTAGGACAAATGCATTACTCATGTATTTGTGGTGGTGCTGGTGTAAACAAACTATTACGCTGCCTGTGATATAAAAATACAACACATGCAATTATGTAAAGTATATAATACTTGCTAATGATGATAAATAACTAGGTTACTGGTTTATGTATTTACTATACAATATGTTTTTCTTACTTATATATTTTTTTATTTTTTCAGTTGACATACAATATTATAGTAGTTTCAGGTGTACAACCCAGTGATTAGACATTTATATAAATTACAAAGTGATCACCCCAATAAGTCTAGGACACATCTGACACAGTACATAGTTATTGCAACATTATTAACTATATTCCCTATGCTGTACTGTACATTCCTGTGACTACTTTTATAACTATTTGTTCTTTTTAATCCCTTCACTTTTTCCCCATCCCTCAACTACCCTCCCCATCTAGCAGCTAACAATTTGTTTTCTGTGCCTATGAATTTGTTTCTGTTTTGTTTGTTCATTTATTGTTTTATAGATTCCACATGTAAATGAAATCATACG
This sequence comes from Myotis davidii, assembly GCF_000327345.1. Classification (NCBI taxonomy): domain Eukaryota; kingdom Metazoa; phylum Chordata; class Mammalia; order Chiroptera; family Vespertilionidae; genus Myotis; species Myotis davidii. The sequence goes on along the minus strand of NW_006295824.1, from coordinate 1,572,176 downwards.
GTATTTGTCTTTCTCTGCCTGACTTATTTTACTTAGCATAATACCTCCTAAGTCCACCCATGTTGCCACAAATGGCAAGATTCCATTCCTTTTTATCACTGAGTAATATGTACCACATCTTCATTATCCATTCATCTACCAATGGACATTTAGTTTTCTTCCATATCTTGGCTAATGTAAGTAAGGCTGCAATGAACATAGGGGTGCACATATCTTTTCAAATTAGTGTTTTGGATTTCTTTGGATGAATACCCAAACGTGGAATTGCTGGGTCACATGGTACTTCTTTTTTTAATTGAGGAACCTCCCTACTCTTTTCCATAATGTGTGCATCAATTTACAGCTGTGCATGAGGGTTCCCTTTTCTCCACACCCTCTCCAACACTTATTTGTCTTGGTGACAATAGCCATTCTAATAGGTGTGAGGTGGTATCTCATTGTGGTTTTGATTTGCATTTCTCTGATGATTAGTGATGTTGTGAAGCTTTTCATATGTCTGTTGGCCATCTCTACTATATAATACTTTTTATAATTATTTTAGAATGTACCCTTTCTATTTATAGAAAAGGTTGTTGTAAAATAGTATGCTGTGTTATGCCAGCAGTAGCCTCATACATCTCTTGACCACATTATTTTCTCTTCTGCTTGATTTAATCTCACGCTTCCTACGGTAACATGATATATAGGCTTGTAGCCTAGAAGCAATAGGCTCTATAAACCATGTAGCCTCGGTGTGTAGTGGGCTATAGCATCTGGGTTTGTGTAAGTACACTCTGTGATGTTCACACAACAACAAAATCACCTAGCGACTCATTTCTCAGAATGCATCCAGATAGTTAAGTTAATCCCTTCAGGGAAACGTTAATTTTATTGGCCTAAACATCCATAAAGCTAAGGCAGAAAGATCCCATTGTGTAATAGTTTTCAGCTTCTTTATTGTTGCTGGGATGAGTACTAACCTTCCTGGGGGTAGCCCTGGGGCACCAGGAGCTCAGGGACCCACAAAGCTATTGAATTAGAAAATCTGAGTGGTAATAAAATACCAACTAAAAAGAGGTTGCATGAATCTCATTTAAAAACCAGCTTTCCGTCCAGCCAGTGTGGCTCAGTGGTTGATCATCGACCTATGAATCAGGAGGTCACGGTTCGATTCCCAGTCGGGGCAGATGCCCAGGTTTTGGGCTTGATCCCCAGTGTGGGCTGTGCAGGAGGCAGCCCATCAATGATTCTCTCTCATCATTGATGTTTCTCTCTCTCCCTCTCCCAAGTCAATAAAAATATATATTTTTTTAAATTAAAAACCACAAGAGGAACCAGCCTTAACATACATGTAGCAAAGCTGTTTTTGTTTTTTGTTTAGGATTCCCAAGGCCACCAAACCTAATTTTATTGCAGTTAAAATTTGTTACTAATTAGCTGTACCCATGGGTGAATGACCTGATATCTACAATTTAGAATATTCATTCCTATATTGTACTATACTCTAAAGTTCCTTATAAAAAGAAAATTCTGTGATTTTATAATAAAAATAAAGTTCAAAAGCGAACCATGGTAAACTATAAGAATTTAGTCTGGAGAACATGGGATATATTTTCCTGGGTTTTTGTTTTGTTTTGTTTAGTTTTTCGAGGATTGGAATAGGGTTATCATTGGCAATGTTACACTGAACAAGTGAACTTTATCTATACATCATACAAAAATGAAATGATGAGGTATAGGGCACTTCTGGATATTACAAGTGACCAAAAGTGTATTAATTCTATCAGCTATTGATTCATTCATCAAACATGTATTGAGTGACTGAATGGTAGACACCACTCAGACAAGTTCTTAAAAAACCTATAGTAATGTGTCCTGGCAAAGCTTTCCCCTAGGAAACTGTTTAAAAATAATTGAATTCACAGAGGGGCTAGTCAAATACTCTGAAACCTTGACAGCAGGCTGCAAATCTGCTTATCAGATTACAGGACTACAGGCAGGTGTAATGTTTAAAGGAACATTCTTAATAGCAATCTTTTTTTAAAAATATATTTTATTGATTTTTACAGAGAGGAAAGGAGAGGGATAGAGAGTTAGAAACATTGATCAGCTGCCTCCTGCACGCTCCCCACGGGGGATGTGCCCGCAACCAAGGTACATGCCCTTGACCGGAATCGAACCAGGGACCCTTGAGTCCGCAGGCCGATGCTCTATCCGCTGAGCCAAACCGGTTAGGGCCTTAATAGCAATCTTACTGTCCCTTAGTATTGTTGTTAGATGACTGGTGATTTCTCAAAGAATAAGATATTGAGTGTTTTTGAACTCTTTAACTTTTATAACATAAAAATACCTGGTTACCTTCAGTATAGAGAGAAAACTAGGAATTACATCCTTGAGTGTGGAAAACATCTTCCTTTGCCTAAATATTGTCCTCTGGACCAGCCAGTTGACAAAAGAGTACTTTTCACCCTTGAAATCCTGAGAGAGGAGCAAAAGAAAGGCAGCAGCTCTCAGCTCCTTGTTGGGTGCATTCGTGTATCACTATTAATTTATTAATAACATATAAAGCTCCAAAGTTTCTAAATTTTTTATTGAGTTAAAGGTATCTACATTTTTGCCTAAAATAAAATCATTCTGACTCACTGTATTCTGATATACTTTCTGAAAAGCATGGGAAAGGGGTATAGTTAAAGTTCATCCTGAGAATTGAGGATAATCCTCATTCTGCCTGTGAGAAAACATTGGCCACATGGAGGCTATTCATCATTGTCCCAACAGCACAAAGACTGAGGAGAGATGCCTCATGAATTTAGTCACTGGCCCTTCTCTTCTTAGAACCTCTGACTTCTAATGGTAGAGTAGAGGGATAGAGAGAGGCAAGTTAACTTTCTTGCCAAGAAAAGTCTTACGAAAACTGTGCAGTCTATTAAAAAATGTGAAGTCTGTCATACTGTTCCAATCCTATATAATAAAAGGCTAATATGCAAATTGTCCCCTTGGGAGTTCAACTGGGAGACTGGGAGTTTGATCGCTTGCTATGATGTGCGCTGACCATCAGGGGGCAGCGAGGAACATGGTGGGCAACCAGTGGTGGTGGGGAGATGCTGAGGGAGTGAGGGAAGGAGGAGGCAGGGTGGGTGGGGAGGCAGGGAACCTGATCTGATTGCCAGCCAGGCCTAAGGACCCTACCTGTGCACGAATTTCATGCACCGGGCCTCTAGTATGATGATAAAAGAGCAACCCAGTGGTCCCAGCTGGTGTGGGTCAGTTGGTTGAGTGTGGCCCCATGTACCAAAAGGTCACTAGCTTGATTCCCAGTCAGAGCACAGGCCCTGGATTGCAGGCTTGATTCCCAATAGGGGGCGTGCAGGAGCCAGCCAATCGATGCTCTCTCTCTCTCTCTCCTCACCCTCACCCTTCCTCTCTCTTTAAAGTCAATAAAAAGCAACCCAGTGAAGGGTAAAATTTATTCTACTCAGGCAAATGCTTTTGATGAAGCCAAATTCAAACTCTTAATTATCAAATGTTAACTAACTAGGTGCCAATCACTCTACCAACACTAAGGAGGCCTCCATTTTTCATGCACTACTTTAAATTTATCGTAAAAGAGACATAGGACAAGCATAAGCTCACTGATCATGTTCAACCTGACAGGTAATGTACCAGCTGTACCAGCTATTAGAAAGAGAACACTATTACCCCAATTGCCAGTTTTTACCTGTCCAGTAGTAAATAGCGTCGGCCCAATCTTTATAGGCAGTTAAACTGTGTAGTACTTGATACATGCTCCTGTGTGGCTGCCTTAAAGCAAAGCAAAGAACACTACTGGATAACAAGACAGCTGCAAAATTAACATTAGATCCCAGAGGAGATTGGCGTTTCAGGATCACAGATGCTATCTCTGGCAAGAGAGATACCTGATACAAAAGAGTGATGGTTATTAAAAGAGCAATAAGCTATTGCAGATATATTTAAAGCATTCTACGATCAATTTCAAGATAAGTAACACTGCCTGAAGTTGAGCCCAATAAGATAACTAAAAACTATGATTCTATGTTATCATTTGAGATTCACAGCCTACGGGAAAGAGCTGCACAAAACACAAACTCCTTCTGAATTTTGTATCAAATCCTCACAATGAACTTCCCATTATGAGAAGCAAACTGGCTATAAAAGGGATTTTGAAAAAGGATACTGTTCCATGCAATCGTGGAATTTAGTAGGTTAGACCTTGAGTCTTCTAAACCTTTTATAATGTCTTTTTGCAACCACTTGTAAAAGCCTAGCCAGAAGTAGGAAAAATCCACATGCTAATCATACTTCCAATTGGGCTAAAACTGAAGAAAGATAAGAGGAAAGCACAAATTTGACTCGGAGAGCAAAGAGATTGACGTATGAAAAGAAATGATTAAAAAATTCTAAAATGCTCAGGTCCACTGAGTAGCAGCCACGACGAGACGTGAGTGTGAACAACAGTCAGAGTCATTACTGAGCTGAAGAGAAGGAATAAATTGGGGTGCAATATAGGAAGGAGGAATTAAATGTAATGTCTGTGATGAAAAGCGCTGCCACATAGAGAAACATCTCCCCAGGGGCAACCACGAGACATCTACTCAGGAGGTGTTCAAACGTCAGGCTTCCCCACGAACCAATTTTTCCAGTTCTTTGGATGGGAAAAGCCCCTCGTAAAAGACCAGGATGCTAATTTTTTGGAGAGAATCATTGTCTAAAATTTCCGTTGGAGAAGAATCAACACAGGGAGCTAGTTTTAGAGGAAGTGTAACAAAAGCAGAATGCTCTGGAAAGAGGCAGGTCTTTGGTAACCAAAGAAGTGATAGGAAATACCACCCTGTCTAGACTCTTCAGAAAGACAATGAAGACCTCTTACTAGCAACAAACGTGGGCAATGATTATGTGTTGAGAGCAATGGTACAGACATCTTTAGTTCATCAACATGACTTGATTTTTCCTAGCAGGAGCCTCAACAATTGATGTCAACCTTCCACACGATTCCTTTGTGTCCTTAAGCTAAGAAGTAATCTCTTAAAAACTATAGTAAGCTGGTCTTTGTAATATTTTCTAATTTTAACTAATAAGAGTCATGTCTCAGAATACAAGCGTGGCATCAAGCAGATTGGGGTTCAAATTTCAACTCATTTACGGTGTGACCATTGGCCAATTAGTATAACGTTGCAATGACCCCCCTCAGTTGAAGATGAGGTAATCATACCTATCCCTAGCAGCCAGTGTTCTTGGCTGCAAGAATTACACATAAGCAGAAAAAAGAATTTATTGTCAAATATTAAAGAGTCCAGAGAATCAACTGTATAACCAGGAAATAAAATGGATGAGAACTAAGAGAGGGGAGTTGCTCCAAGCCATGGGCCAGGTTATACCACAGAAATGGTCTTGTTGGGGTGTCACTGCGTGAGTTGCTGCTGTCCCTGCTGCTGGACCATACACGGCTAGACCACTGGACACTAGATGCTGCCTCTATCCCCTCTGTGCTTAGCCATTGTGAAGTGAATTGTAAACCAGCTCTTTCTCTCAAGACTCTAATTGCCATGTAGTTGAAAGGCTGCAGAAGCACTTTGCCAGATGTTACATCCTATCTGGCCCCATAAGTAAGTTCTCAATAGGCCTTTTAGTAAAGCTAACTACTCTGGATAATGGATAACATGTAAAGTTCAACAAATAACTGAGAATGGATCCACTGCCTTTGTAAATTTACTACAAAGCGAGTCCTTGGTCAGAGCAGATCGTATGGGATACTATGTATAAGGTCTTCAGTAAACCCGTGATTATTAGGAACCCAATCAGCAGCCAAACCATTATCCAGTGATCCTGACATGTGTAAAACATTTCTTGGGCCCTTCTCCTTTCCAGACTTAACAGACAGCAAATAGGTGCTATTCAGAGATCCTCCCACCAGAAGGACTTACCTTCACCAGGCTGAGTGGGGCCATAGTTGCACGGCGCTCCATTTACTGCTAGTTCATGCCAACGTGGGGTTCAAAGCACTAAGTCAAGCTCCAAACTCTTTCTCCTCTTTCCGGTAATCACAGAGAACCCGCATGAGGGCCAAAATTGTCTGCTCCGTTGTAAAGTGGATTTTAGGAGCTTCTCAGGGTGAAATGGGGTAAGTATTTGAAGCAGTTAGTCCAGAGTCTGATATAGAATAAACACCCTAAAACCCAAGTCATTATTATTGCCAAGTACATTCTAAGGTAAGAGCCATTGTGTTTGGGCAAAGAAATGAAATTAAATACAGGTTTTTCTTGAGGCCACATAATAAATAAGAGTATTCAATTAATACATTAGAATGCTTACTTAGCATTCTATTAGCATTCAAGTTATGCATTTTAAACCCAGTTCATGGAAATACGTGCGCGTGCGCGCGCGCACACACACACACACACACACACACACTCACACACACACACACTCACACACACAAACACACACACACACACACACATTCCTGGAGAAAATAACAGGTCTATGATATCAAATAGAATGAGAAAATTCTAAGCCTTTCTGTATATAAATACTTTCTACATAGATTCTTTTCACAGAAATAATCACTAGTCTAGTCCAGTGGGTTACCAGGGTCCTGTTTCTTCTCACAAGTCACTACCTTTCTCCAAATGTATCCACTTAGCAGCTGAGAAAGGAAGCTGTCAACAGAGGTCACAGCAAGTTCTTGAAGAGTCTGTTTGGAAGTCACACCTGTAAAGTCTTCACTCTCTGACAGTGTCGTCATGCTGACTAAATCTCTAGATTTTCGTCATCTTTTCCAAAACATTAATGTAATTACCGGGGGGTGGGGGTAGCAGGGAATGAGCACAGGAGACATCTGGGGAAACTCAGAAACCGGAAGGTGAGAGACTGCTTGTTACACTTCCTCCTACGCAATATATTCTAGACTGAAGTTTTGGAGTGTCTCTGTTAGCAAAAGTGTTACTTAATCGCAATTTTCCCTTCAACGATCAGTTTTAAAATAACTGAATATTTAATGAATTCTCCAGAGGAACCTAAAATATGCAGTTTCTGAATTGATTAGAGTAAAAAATGTTGCACTTTCTCTATAGCTCCAACTTCAATGAATTCAAACAAAATGCCCCCAGATGTTCGTGGTTATGCAATCTAAAGGATGCTTCAAGGTATATAGAGTTGAAGGTTCATTACAACTGGAGGACCATGGACGAAGACCTCTGGATAGCTGCCATCTGTTTTGCACAACTAAGCTGGCCTTGAATTTAAAGGGAAGGGGACTAATCATAACCTGTAATTTTGTGAAGATATGTCACTGCGTTTGTAAGTGGTAGTTCACAGTAAAAATTAAAAGCTCCATGGTAGATCTTCTTAATGGGTAATTCCTTAATTTCACATGATAAATTAAAAATTCTACAGCAGAATAAGAAAAACAGTATCCTGGTCTCCACCTAGCTGCAACTGAACAATGTGATAAGTATTGCATGAGACCAACGTATTGGCTGACATAGTGGGCAGCTCAAGTCTGATTATTTATTTTAAACCTGAATGACAGGAATGAGGGCATTTCAGGGCAATCGTGAGAACATTTCACAAGGAAACAAAATAGTGTCAATCAGATATAGATGCTGCCAGTACTTCAATGTACCTTAGTGGTGATGGGAATGGTCATATGAGGAGGAAAATGGGAAGAAGGTTGTACTCAGTGGTGAAATAAAGGAACTGTTTGTCACTGCAAACACCTTAATCAAAACAGGAGCGGGGGATGAGAGTCAGAGATTACACCCAGGTCAGCAGCAGCCACAGATAGGTCAGACCTGAGGTTACATTAGGACCTTCGTCATCTAGGTGGTCAGTACTCATCATAATTTAAATACAGGGTCACCAATCTACTCAAACAACAAACAAAATATATTTCTAAAACTTAACATTTTCCTATAAATGTTTGAATATGCAGTTTCTGATTTGAAACATTGAACTTCTTGTTCTAAAAAAATAAAATAATGACAGATCACAGTCTTTCATGGTACAGCAAACATCCCAAATTGACTCATACTCAAAACTTATTCATCCCAAACTACACCAGCCTCCAGGAAAGTTTTGTTTCAAGTTTCTTGGGAGAAAAATAAAACTAATTAGACCCCATCATTGTCTGGGTCCTCCTGAGTTATGGGAATGGGCAGCAGGCAGTGGGGGCAGCAGCAGCCAGTGGAGTCTGTACAGAAGATGAGGTTCCAGCAGCCAAGCAGGTCACTGAAGAAATTAATTAGCACTTAAAAAGAGAGAACCTCCAACAGAAGGAATCCAAGTTGTTAGTACAAGAATAACAAAAGCAGGTGTGTCAAGTTCAGGGGCTAAAAGTGAAATGTTTAAAAAAGGGAAAATAGCCAGGAATGTGGGAAGAAACAGATGGTAAGAGAGTTTAAAACTAGCCAAAATGAATTCTTCACCATGTAGGTGGGGTGCTGGGTGCTGCATAAATGAGGTAAAGGTGCAAACCTAGACTGTGTGGTGTAAAAGCTCATTAAATAAATTGCCTGTTATCATGCATTGAGTGGCATTAGTGAGAGAATTAATAGGCTGCAAAAATACCTAGTCATTCTGTTTACTCCCGAAATGCCACGTAGGAATTGAAGGTCAGATTTACATTTGCACTTTTCTTCCCGAAAGCAGATGGAAGGGCAAGATCTTCAGCATCAGTCCGGAAGGCAGCTTGTTCCAAAGTCCCGCTGTCATGCTGAAGGCAACCCACTCTTTCGGGGGAGGCCGGCTGAGCAGGCATTTGTCCTGCAAAGAGTAGAGACAGAGCCAGATCCACATTAAGAGCACAAAATCAGGCCACATGGCAATAACCCTGATGTGCTGGGAGGCCATTGCAGCGCCGGGGAGAAAGTGAGTCATTGTGAATCCAAGGCATGTGTGCCACGAGAAGCGAAGAAAAACAAGGGCAGGTTTCGCAAACAGTGAGCACAACCAACCGAGCCCAGACCACATTACAGATGGAGCTTGGAAAGGACTGCGTGAAGCACATACACATTCAGGTGCACAAAGGATTCGGCTCCACTAACAGATATTACACACAAAAAAAGAATCAAGGAGAAAGAGCATCTCTTAATAATTAGTGGAGTATAGCCACAAATAATTTCTATTTTAATGCCATTTTCTCTCTTTGGGGAGATTTCCCCAAAATTTGAATTTAAATATTTAGGTATAAATCAGCTATTATCAAGAAATTATGCCTGGCCTGTGTGGTTCAGTGGTTGACCATCGACTCATTTCCAAGAGGTGGCAGGTTTGATTCCTGGTCAGGGCACATGCCCTGGTTGGGGCTGGATCCCCAAAAAGGGATTTGTAGGCAGTAGCCAGTCCATGTTTCTTTATCATTGATTTTTCTATCTCTCCCCCTCCCTTCCTCTCTCTCTAAAATCAATAAAACCATATTTTTAAAAAATTGTCAACATAGGAAAAAAATAAATTATAATAGGATTTTCAAATTATGAAACAGGAACATTAAAAAAAAGAATGTCTTTGAGCAAGACATTCTGCAGGTATTACATTTTCTCTTCTGGGGAAGAGAATCACAGATTTTGGTATAACTTGCTAAGAGCAACAGAAAGTGGACATTTTGGATTCCATCTGTTTTTCATAAGAAGAAAACATTTCTTATAGCAGAGAATGAAGGTCTTCGGGCCTCTGAAAGGGTTATTCTGAGACATTTCCCACAAAAATGAGTTATTGGTAAAGGAGGCTAGAATGAGGAATGGGGAAGGACAAGAAATATGCATGCAAAGGTCCTGGGATAGAGAATTATGGTGCATATGAGGAGCATTAGAGAGGAGCAGAAATAGATGTAGAGAAATAGTTATGGGCTATGGTAATAGTTCTGTGGGGTTTTGTTGTTGTTTTCTTAATCCTCACCCAACCATATTTTCCCATTGATTTTTAGAGTGGAAGGGAGGGGGAGAGACAGACAGAGAGAAACATAGATGTGAGAGAGACACATTGATTGGTTGCCTCCTCCATGCATCTGAGCCAGGGACAGGTATCCAGTTTGCAACCAAGATATGTGCCCTTGACCGGAATTGAACCTGGGACTCTTCAGTCACAGGTTAACACTCTATGCACTGAGACAAACCAGCCAGGGCTATAGTAGTAGTTTAAGAGGGAAATAATGATAGCTTAGATTTAGGATGGTGGCACTAGAGGTGGAAGAAAATAGACATGAAATTAATAGTATTTAATCATAAATTGGATTAAAGAAGATCGAGATCTCAAAGATGAGTTCTTCATTTTAAACTTCTTTTTATAAATGAATAGTGAATATATTCATTGAGAGAGGAAAAACTATAGTATGAACAGGCTTGGTAGGGTAGTGTTGGTGGTGGTGGTAGTGGTGGTGGTGGTGGTGGTGGTGGTTGTATTTAACTTAGAAATATTGAATCTGAGGTACTTTGGATATACTGGGTATATACAGGGTGTCCCCCACAAAATGTATACACACTTTAAAAGCTAATAGTTCAATGGCTGTTTCCTTCTTTTCATAAAGAAAAGAATAATAATTCCATTATTATTATGAGTAAATAATTCCATTATTAACCCATTGGAATTAATAATGTATAATAGGTATGTATACATTTCTTGGAGACACCCTATCTATTGGTTGGAAAGTTGCATATTTAGCCCAAAAGTGAGATTTATGAGATAGTGATATTAAATCAGAATATTGGTGGGGAAGACATAAGAATGGATGAGGTTATCTAAGGCAGTGGTCGGCAAACCGCGGCTCTCGAGCCACATGCGGCTCTTTGGCCCCTTGAATGTGGCTCTTCCACAAAATACCACGTGCGAGCGCACACGTACAGTGCGATTGAAACTTCGTGGCCCATGCGCAGAAGTGGGTTTTCCGCCTAGGCGAGTCTATTTTGAAGAAGTGGCGTTAGAAGAAGTGGGGGGTGTTGGTTGGTCAGGTGAAGGGAGACGCAGCAAGGGGGAGCGATTCATGCCTGAGTTGAGTGAGCCAGTCAGTCAGCAGTCTCAGTGCAGTGGGTAGTAGTGCTAGTCGCTTCCGCAAATTGTGCGCGGGTGACAAAAGTACCTACTCGAAGTATAAAGTTACCTGTATTTTTCCAACCAGATGCAAA
>NW_006295824.1:1559869-1560374 GCF_000327345.1 Myotis davidii | reverse complement strand
CCAGTTTAGGAGTACCCTAATTAAGTTAATAACAATGTACCTACCTATATAGTTTAAGTTTAAAAAATTTGGCTCTCAAAAGAAATTTCAATCGTTGTACTGTTAATATTTGGCTCTGTTGACTAATGAGTTTGCCAACCACTGATCTAAGGAGAGATGTGGAGTAAGGAAACAAAAAAGAAAGATGAGAGGAAAATCAGAAAAGCAGCTTCCCAGAGGACTAAAATAAGCCTGCTGGATTAGTGGCATGAAGGTTATTTTTATGGCAAAAAATGTAATCTCAACAAAAGAGCAGAAACAACTTCAAAGTGTGTTGATTAAGAATTAAGAGGGTGAACCAAAACCGGTTTGGCTCAGTGGATAGAGCGTCGGCCTGCGGACTGAAAGGTCCCAGGTTCGATTCCAGTCAAGGGCATGTACCTGGGTTGCGGGCACATCCCCAGTAGGGAGTGTGCAGGAGGCAGCTGATCGATGTTTCTCTCTCATCGATGTTTCTAACTCTCTA
>NW_006295824.1:1552191-1558268 GCF_000327345.1 Myotis davidii | reverse complement strand
CTGATCAATGCCTAACTACTTCCCTGCAGGCCTGGTCCCCCCCAACTGCCCTCCCCATTGGTCTGGTCCCCCCCAAGTGCCCTCCCCTGCCAGCCTAGTCCCCTCCAAGTGCCTTCCCCTGCTGGCCTGGTTGCCCCTAACTGCCCTCCCCTGCTAGCTTGGTCACTCCCAATGGCCCTCCCCCTGCAGGTCTGGTCGCCCCCAACTGCCCTCCCTTGCAGGCCATCTTGTGGTGGCCATCTTGTGACCACGTGAGGGGCCAGCTTTGACCACATGGGGGTGGCCATCTTGTGCAAGGATGTATGGTCAATTTGCATATTAGTCTCTTATTATATTGGATAGGAATGAAAAGCAAGGAAAACACCAACACTCTCTCTAGCCTCAAAGCTACATGGTTATGAAAGAAATGAGCAACCTCCTCCTGCCCCCGAGAGCCCCATCTCCAAGGCAACTCCAAAGTCTTAGCTTCTACCTCTCCAGACCATCCTCCCTTATTCTTCTAAATCTATCATTCCTCTCATCAAAAGCCTCTGAAATGACATAATCATGTCTTTAAAAATATCAAGTTGATTTATCACTTGAAAGATTACATTTTTTGTTTAACCAGCTCAACCCCATTTTTTGTTACAGACCTGGCAAGATAATCTCAGAAGCAAAATTGGGTAACATTCCAATTTTTTTTGAAAAGTCTAAATCTAAGTTTAATTTTGAAGTAAGACCTTTAAGGGAAATTCATCAGAGACTCATTCACAATCTATTCAGCTGGTATATTTGGATTTGATTCTCAATTTGTCTGTAACAGCATATTTTCACACTTACACAGCTCCACAGTTACAAGGTCTTAACCATAATGAGTCATAATGAACTCTTCTTTGGCAAGTGAAATTAACATTCCCTCATGAACTTGAGACACTAAAATATAATAGCCTCCTAAGGCTTTTGGTTTTTACTGTGATGCCTGCAATATTTTCATAAAAGTTTAAGATTGTTAAGATAAAATGTGGGCTCAAAAATTTTTTTAAAGTTTTTTTTTATAATTAAATCTTTATTGTTCAGATATTTATATAGATAAGGAAAAAACTAACAATAAATTCCCCTCCTCCCAGTTCCCACCCCACCCCTGCCCTCACTCCCCACCCACTGTCCTCATCCATAGGTGCACGATTTTTGTCCAGTATCTTCCCGCATCTCCCACACCCCTTCCCCCCACAAGAATAGTCAGTCCATTCCCTTTCTATGTCCCTGATTCTATTATAATCACCAGTACATTCTGTTCATCAGATTATTTATTCACTTGATTCTTAGATTCACTTGTTGATAGATGCGTATTTGTCCTCTGAGTGTCCGAATGCGTTACTCTTTCCTCCTAGTTGTAGGACTTCCACTCAGCCACCGTTCCTGTGGTTCTGGATGATGTCCCTTCCGTCTTTTAGTTTCACTTTTGAAATGGTTGTTCGAGGCGGCAAACTCCGGCGTTAACCTATGCCGCCATCTTGGTTCTCTTTAAAGTTTTTAAAGCTATTCTTTCTACTGTGGGTTCAATATTCTTCAAGATAAGGAAAAAACTAACAATAAAAGCCATCATGAGGTAAAAGATTTCTCTTGAGGTAAATATTGAGGCAATGAACTTAGTCATACTTTAAAAAATGTTATTGCACCATACTAAAAAGGAATAAACTCTAAATATTTTGTTTTTATTAGTGGCATTTATGGCTAATCAGTATGACTTTCTTAATAGTCTGCATTGGCATTAAACTAATACTACTCAATGAAAAGTGAAAAATTCAAACAGCTGTGAGATTGCCCCCCACGGACATAGTTTTACTAGTTTCTGTTTCTTTGTTTTCATTAGATTCATTGAGGGAAATAGTGTAAGAAAATATTCATGAGAAACTTTGATCACAAAGAAGACATCTCCATGCAAATAATGAAGAACTTGTCATAAAAAAAGGTGAGGGAAAGGGGGAAGGAAGATACAGGGACTCAGGCATAACTATGTTACATTCAAGGATGACAATAAAAATAAAAAGGATCCAAGGAAAGAAGGTCATAATAAGGGGTTTTCAGAAGAGATGTAGATTATTTACAATTTTTAAATGGACTTCAGGATGTGAAAGGATGAAAAGAAATAAAATAGGTAAATTTGAACAAAGGCTATATTTACCAAAGAAAAGTAATCAAACATATCTGCTTCAAAGAAATAGCTTTGCAACTTCTAAAAAATGCATCGCATGAGGTGAGAACATTCGAAGAATTGTTGAGAGAAAATGAAAAGAAAAGAAGAATCCTAGGTCTGCAGTGGATGAAACTCATCAGGAGGAGAAAGAAATGCCAAAGGGTGTAAATTATAGAATAAAAACAAGAATATCACATAAAATAAAAAGGTAAAAATTGAGGAGTCAATGTGAGAAAGGGCAGAGAGTTCATAGGAAATCTAGTAGTTGTAAGAATATCACACAATCATGGGGAATGCAAAACTTCTAGTAAGAAGATTTAAAACAAATAGCACATACATGTAGATATATGGTGATAGAAGACTAAAAGGATCAGATACACTTTTTTAAATGAATTTTTTTAAATTATAATACCAACTATAAAAAGATAAAGTGTGAGGTGACTGGCATCAGGACTCATCTTAGTGGCTGCATCAGTTTTCGAGGGCTTTCCTGATAAAGGACCACAAACCAATTGTCTTAAACAATAGAAATGTCTGGTTTTATGGCTGTGGGGGCTAGAAGTCTGAGAGGCAGGTGTCGGCAGGGTTGGGTTCTTCTAAGGGCTGTGAGGAAAGGATCTGTTCCAGGCCTCTCTTCTTCACTTGTAGGTGGATGTCTTCTCTCTGTGTCTCGTCATGTGGAATTCTCCCTGTGTGCCTGTCTATGTCCACATCTTCTCTTTTAATAAGGACACACATCATGTTGGGGTAAGGGACCACCCTACTCCAGGATGACCTCATCCTAACTCAACTGATTTCATCTGCAATGACCCCATCTCCAAATAAGATCATATTCTGAGAGACTGGGGATTAGAATTTCAACATATGAATTTTAGAGGACACAACTCAACCCGTAGTGTGCTCATCAGGGTCACCAGCAGAATGCCAAGCAGCAGTGGGCTTTCTGAGTTACCCAGAGGTCATCTAGGGTCTCCTGCTCCTTGAAATTTAAATATAATTATATTGGGCCCTCAGAGGATATTCAACCCATCTCCAACACATCAGTGGTTTCCCCAGGGGCTTATATCGTCAAGGCCAACTCTGGTTTCTGGCCCCTGCTCTTCTGTGTTCTCCATCCTGCAAGTACAATACACTCCTCATTTCCTTGATATCCACCAATGTAATATGAAATAAGTAAGAGCCCCACTCACTAAGTGTTTGGGAGGGTAAGTAAGTTTCTAAAGATCTGAAGGTCATTGGAGGGGAGAGAGGTGGAGCATGTAGGAAGCACACAGTGAACAACTTAAAATCACTCTTAACCCTCCTGCTCTTAAGAGTTCTTTAGACCAGTTTGCCACCAGGCTGCTGCTCCAAGCTTGCTGCCTCCTGGTGTCTGGCAAATCTTCAAACTGGCAAATCACCCTCAGTCCTGCAGTCCTCCATGAGCTGGAGTGGATTCCCTAAAGATGAGAGAGACCTGGCTCCCCACTTGGTCACATTCGTCTCCTTGGCCCCAGAGCAGGGCCAGTGGTGTCCCTGTGATCACTGCTCTCTCAGCTTTCCTTTGGAGCCCCTCTCTCTGTCAGACTCATCCATGGGTGGGTCCCTGTATTAAATCAAAGACACAAACCTGACCATTCCCTCCATTCCTTTCCGGATGGCACAGGGCAAAATGCCTTTACTTCACTTCATGCAGATAAACTTCTTATAGCCCAACCTATGAGTTCAGACTTGCCTGAATCCCAGAATATACTCAAATAGGGACTGCTATTTCATCTATTTATTAACTTTTATGAACTTGGAGTTTAGGCAAGAAGAAACAAGAACCTTCCTGTCGGGACTGGAAAAAATTGAAAATGTACGAGAAATGATGTAAGGGAGTGAGGCTCTGTCCTTTCAATGTGCCGGAAAACGGGGACCTATTAAAATTCGATATACAGACAGCACAAAGCCAAAGATTTTAAAGAGCCAAGTAAATATTCCCAACTGCTAAGATATTCCTCAAGTACAAACTAGAAAAAACAGAAGTAAAATACTGGAGTAAAATATCGAAAGACAGCATCCAAGAGATAATTTTGTCAACAGAGTCCAGACTGATAAGAAATCCAGCAAGGTGAAAGACATTTTAAATATGCAAGAAGAGAATAAAGGGTGGTGGTAGGCTTAGGAACTAAATATAGATTGAAGTTTAGACAGAAGAAAATGATTTTTTAAAGAACATTGCATACAATTGTTTCCAGAACAATGGATAGAAAGGACTAATTTTTTAAAAAAAAATTTTTTCAACTACGTTCAATATTATGTTGTATTCATTTCAGGTGTACAGCATATTGGTTAGACAATCATATACTTTACAGAGTGTTCCCCCTGATGTTTCCAGTAACCAGCTGGCACCATACAAAGTTATCACAATATTATTGACTGTATTTTCTATACTCTACTTTCTATGCCAGAACTACCAATCTGTACTTCTTAATCTTTTTACCTTTTTTATCCAGACCACTAACCCCTCTCTCCTCTGGCAATCATAAGTTTGTTCTTAGTATCTGAGTCTGTTTCTGTTTTGTTTGTTCCTTTAGATTGTTCTTTAGGCTCCACATATAAGTGAAATCAAATGATATTTGTACCCAATAGACCAGTGGCTAAAAAAGCTATGATACATATATACAATGGAATATTACTTGACCATAAAAAAGAGTGAAATCTTACTATTTGCAATAGCATGGGTAGACCTAGAGGGAGGGTTGGGGGGCAGGAGGGAGGGGGTAAGAGATCAACCGAAGGACTTGTATGCATGCATATAAACATAACCAATGGACATAAGACACTGGGGGGTAGAGGAGGCCAGGGGATTGTCAAGGGCGGGGGGAAAAAAGGACACATATGTAATACCCTTTGTAATACTTTAAGCAATAAAACAATTTTTTTTAAAAAAAAAAAAACATCAAAACAGAAAAAAAAAATTCTAAGTGGGCAGTGGTGGATCTCATGATGCACTGCCCAGATCCCCTGTGACCAGTGAAGCAACCTCAGCTGCTGGGAGTGCTGGGGACCTTCTGTTGACAGCTCCTTCGGGGACTGCCTCAGCTGGAAAGCTTTACCGAAGGCCACGCCCCTACCCAGTGATGGTTCACTGCAAGGGTAGAAAGGCACCTTGATACAACTGAGGATAACCTTGAAGGGCCATTCTAGCTCCAAAGTGCCATGGACTTGGATAAGGCTGTCATTGGATCAGCACCACAGCTCAACTTCTCCATCTGCCCTATTCTGCTTCTTCCTCTCCCCTTTTTAGGAGTTTATACTAAAAGTATTCCTTAATGAATATCCTGCCCACTAAAATCCACCTCAGAGTCTGCTTTCCTGGGAATCCAACTTGTGAAGGAAGGTGATTCATGTGTATAAATAGCCATATATGAACTTGCATGCCTGCTTGTATACATTCATTTGCTTATTCAGCTGAATTTATATGAGACCTTAAAAATGAGCGGTGTATTAGTTCGTTTGGGCTGCTATAACAAAATACCATAAACTGAGTCGCTTATAGACAACAAAAATTTATTTTTCATAGTTACGAATGCTGGAAAGTTCATAACCAAGGTGTGCTAATTCAGTGTCTGGTGAGGACCAGCTTCCTCATAAATGGTGTCTTCTCATTGTAACCTCACATGGTGGAAGAGGCAAGGGAGCTCTCTCGGGCCTCTTTTATAAGGGCACTGATCCATTCACAAGGGCTCTGCTGTCATGACAGAATTACCTACCGAAGGCCCCATCTCAGAGTAACATCACATTGCAGACAGGTTCAGTGATGCATAAGTACAATCTTAAACTCAAATAGGTTAGACATTGGTAGCATCTCAACCTTTCAATGTGACACATCCCTTACTGAGTTTCTGTTCAATAAGTAGCAGTCAGATTTGATTTT
>NW_006295824.1:1548257-1551235 GCF_000327345.1 Myotis davidii | reverse complement strand
CACATTATTTCTTTGGTAGATAATATTGCATTGTTTTTAAGACGAGGGTGGGTGCCCTTCTCTAGCTTTTTTCCAACAAATACTGTAAATATATTTTCTCTTATAACTTTCTTAATAATATTTTAGATTCTCTAGTTATTTATTGTAAAAATACAGCATGTAATGCACATAATATACAAAATATGTGCTGAAAGACTGTTTATGTGACCAGTAAATCTTTCAATCAACAGTTGGCTATTAGTAAAATATTCGGGGAGTCAAAAGTTATATGTGGATTTTCAACTGCATGAGGGGTTCACACCCTAATCCCCCCATTGTTCAAGAGCCAACTGTACAAGTGTTTGGAAGAGATATTATCTACATCAACTTAATCCTGTGAACTTTCTTATTTTTTCCCCTCTGACTTATAGGAGTAGAGCATTAGCCTCAGGGAGTCAAGCATAGCCCCAAAACGTCAAGCTAATCCCAGAGCTGAGCCTAGCCCTGAAGGACTGGGCTTATCCCTAAGAGCTGAAGCTAGTCCCTACGGGATGACCCTAGTTCCTAAGAGCCAAGCCTAGCCCTCAAGAGCTGAGCCTCACCCCAAAGAACCGAGCATAGCTCTAAAAAGATGAGATAACCCCAAAGAGCAGAGCCCGGCCCCAAAGCCTAGCCCTGAAGGAAAGAACCTCATCCTAAGAGCCAAGACTAGCCGAGTCCAGCCCGAAGGAGCTGAGCCTAGTCCCAAATGGCCAAGACTAGCCCCAAAGAGCTGAGCCTAGCGGCAGCCCCTAAAAACCAAACCTACAGCCTAGACCAGTCCCAAAGGGCAGAGCCAAGCCCCTCAGAGGCAAGCCAAGTCCCTAAGGGCCTAGCTCAGTCCTGAAAGGCAGAGCCTAGGTCTGCAGATCCCTGTGTTCTGTTAAGGAAACTTTTACTTCATTTGATTACTTATAGGAATAGAGAGGTAGTCTCAAAGAGCCTAGCGTAGCCTCAAAAAGCCAAGCTAGTGCCAAAGAGCTGTGCCCAGCACCAAAGGCCCAAGACTACTAACCCTGAAGGCAGAACCTAGCCCTAAGAGCCGAACCTACAACCTAGGCCAGTCCCAGAGGCTAATCCAATGAACTTTCTTTGAAATATCTATTTCGGTTCGGCTGAGACAGGTTTTTCTGTGGCACTCCATTTAATTCCTCCTTACCTGATGAACCACAGAGAGGAAAGAAGTGGAGAAAGCCTGCATCTTGGGGCTGATATTCCAGAGTTAGGATTAGCAAAGTGCTAGAAACCTGAATTGAGGTGTCAGTGCATCAGATCCCAGAGTTAAATAGCAATTTCAAGTTCACCTGGACTCAGCTTAGATACCAGCAGAAAATAGGCAATAGTGAATGGTGATGATAAAATTCAAAGTGCTTCTGTGAGGCCTTGGTTGGGATAATATCAGGTTGAGTCCTGAGGTGGGAAAGATATGGCAAATGATATAGGTGCAGCAAGACTTTGTATAGAGAATAGCAAGACTGTAGGAATAGCAAGACTGTGTATAGAGAAGAGAGGCTGGTAGCCAGGAATCTTTATCTTGCTTTGTTGCCAATACTATTCCTCTAACTTGTTTCTTTCTTTCTAGTTTCTCATCTTATATTTATTTCTTCAGTAAACAATCACAGAGCATGTAGGACACACAAGACAGTGTATTGGCAATGTGAAAATTAGATAAGAGTGTTCCTACCTTAGTAATTGCCCTATTATAGAAAACTAGAGGCCAGGTGCATGAAATTCGTGCACAGGTAGGGTCCCTATACCTGGCCGACAATCAGGGCCTATCTGCGGGGCAACCAGCGGGGCGATTGGGGGCCCCACTGGCAGCCGCCTTGGCTAGCCTGGCGCCGCCCCTTGCCGGCCCCACCCTCCACCTCCCTTTGCAGAGCGACCAGCAGGGTGATGGGGTCGGGGGGGTGTCTCCCGCTGGCACTCACCTTGGCTGGCCTAGAGCCTGCAGGTGTTGAGCGTCTGCCCTCTGGTGGTCAGTGTGCATCATAGCGACCAGTTGTTCTGCATTCGGTTGATTTGCATATTAGGCTTTTATTATATAAGATTATATTCAATTTCTATTTCCTCAACTATGTGTAAAGAATACTGTTTCTATAAGCTACATTTTCTGACATTTTATTTCTGTAGTCAAAGGATTTTGAGAAATGCCTGTAATATACTACTGTTAGATAATCACTCTTCATTAGCACAGGAAAGATACTGACATATCCTGCAATATAGAAAAGTTCAACTCATTAGTTCATGAATTTTTTGGTATATTTTATTTCTCATAATAATATGTGATATCCTAAATGAGGGATAGTCTTTTATATATTACATGTTTTACATGTAATAATATATATATTATTGATTTTTTACAGAGAGAAAGGGAGAGAGATAGAGAGTTAGAAACATCGATGAGAGAGAGACATCGATCAGCTTCCTCCTGCACATCTCCTACTGGGGATGTGCCCGCAACCCAGGTACATGCCCTTGACCGGAATCGAACCTGGGCCCTTTCAGTCCGCAGGCCGACGCTCTATCCACTGAGCCAAACCGGTTTCGGCGAGGGATAGTCTTTGAACATACCAGATGGGGCAAAGGTACATTTATAGTTGTTTGTATGAAAAATAATACAAGAGTTAATAAATAATAATACAAGAACAAACTCTGTGTTTTATGTACTCACAACTGTAAATCTACTTCTGCCCCACCCTGAATTTATAATGAGTATTTCTGTAGTAAGACCAACATTTGGACTTCCTAGAAGCAATTTCTATTAAGTGCTTTTTAAAAAAAATTGTATCAATTTATTAATGTGACATCTATAATAATAAAAACGTAATATGCTAATTAGACTGGTCATCCTTCCGGACAACCTTCCGGATGAAGCCAGGGCTGCGAGGGAAGCCCGTGTCCTGGGTGCCTACCTACCAGCAGCCGAAGGGAAACCTGGGTCCCGGGTGCCTGCAGTC
>NW_006295824.1:1545675-1546533 GCF_000327345.1 Myotis davidii | reverse complement strand
AGCTTTTAGTTAATTTCAAGAGTTCTGAGAAAGTTGATTTAACAGTTTTATCAACGTTCTTATTGCTTTTATGGATGAGCAGCTTTTCAAACATCCTTACTCTGCTATTCCCTCCATGCATTTGTGGATGTCACTGGGCCTTTATTTTTGTTTTCCCCTCATGCTAGAAATGTTCTTGTCCTCTGTTTATGCTCTATTCAGATGTTAAATGTCTCATCCTCTGTATCAACTTCACTGACCTCCTTATCTTCTCGCCTCCCAATTTCCTTGAATAAACACCTCTTGGGTTGTTACAAGCTTTTAGTTAATTTCAAGAGTTCTGAGAAAGTTGATTTAACAGTTTTATCAACGTTCTTATTGCTTTTATGGATGAGCAGCTTTTCAAACATCCTTACTCTGCTATTCCCTCCATGCATTTGTGGATGTCACTGGGCCTTTATTTTTGTTTTCCCCTCATGCTAGATATGTTCTTGTCCTCTGTTTATGCTGTATTCAGATGTTAAATGTCTCATCCTCCGTATCGACTTCACTGACCTCCTTATCTTCTTCCCCTCCCAGGCAGAATTATTTATGCCCCACATGACTTGTTCATACATTTTATAGCAGTAATCACATGGCCTTATGCTTAGCTGTTTCAGAGCTTCACATTCGGTTGTGAATGGTGAGTATTACCCACCCCAGGGAGCACTGTGCATAGTAAACTTGAATGTGCCCATGGGAGTTACATAATGAGCAGTTTGCATGGCCATCCCTGGGTGCCTCGTGTCTATCTCCACCAGGTATTATGAAATACTTAAGGTAGAAGTGGGGTCCAATTCAAATTTGTTTGCCCAAGATTAAGTCCAGAACTTCTTCAAA
>NW_006295824.1:1535950-1545342 GCF_000327345.1 Myotis davidii | reverse complement strand
TCCTGGTCAGGGAGTATACATATGTAGAAGTAGAATTTCTAGTCACATGCCATAGGTAAAGTAAAGGAAGATAAGAGTTTTCCGATTATAACGATGTAATGCTTATAGTCACTATCAGGTTTATATTACAGTCTCCTAATCTTGGAAACTATCATGTCCTCAAGGTGACTTTTCGGATCTTTATTATGATACTAGAGGCCCGGTGCACGAATTCATGCACGGGTGGGGTCCCTCAGGGTGGCCTGTGCCACCAGCTCGTACCCTCAGCCTCGCAGCCTCACCGCCTCCCTTCATCTGCTCCACCAACCTGCCTGTGGGACAATCAATTGGGGCTGGGCCCCCCACTTGGCTTGATGTCTGCTGGGCGATTGGTCGAGGCCAGGCCCCCTGCCCAGCTCCCTCAGCGCCTGGGAGCCGGGAGTGCCCCCCCACTTCCACCCGCCTTGGCCTGATGCTGCCCACTCACCTGCTCCACCATTCCCTCATGATCCCCATCTTGTCAGGGCCCATTGGGGCCAGCAGCACCTCCACTGCCGCCTGCTGCCAGTGCCGCATTGCCGATGCTCACCATGTTCTGTGCTGCCCCCTGGTGGTCAGCGCACATCATAGCGAGTGGTCAAACTCCCCATCGAATTCCCAGTTGAGCAATTTGCATATTAGGCTTTTATTATTTAGGATAGTTAAATCTTGAATCATATCATTCAACAGCTGTCCTATGCAACGTTACCCTAATTCTGCTTTGCCCATCTCAGCTGCCAAAACAACGGAAGGAAAATAACACAGACTGAGCAGTGCAAACATTATCTCATCTACTCAGAATATTTTAATTTCATGTAATATTACTAATAAGCTGACAATTCCTTAAAATATATATATAATTAGAAATAGACTAAAATCAACCAATTTGTCAATAAATTACTAATTATAACTTTTATGTTATAAGGCAAAGTAGAATAGGGGTTAAGAATAAGGACACTGGGATTAGAATATCAAGGTTCCAACCTCATCTTGACCACACACTAGCTGTGTAACCATAGGCAAATCACTAAACCTCTCTGTGCTTCAGTGTCCTCATTATGAAAACAAGGATGTTAACTTCTACTTTATAAGACTGTTGGGAGGATTAATGAATAATAAGTATAAATGCTTAGAGAAGTGCATGGAACAGAGTTGGTACTCAGTTCATTTTTTGCTATAATTACAATTTCTATTATTTCCATGTTAGCTATTATGGCAGACAGACTCTAACATGGTCTTCAATGATCCCTGATTCCTGGTATTCACACTCTTGTGCAATCTCTTCCCCTTGAGTGTGGGTGGGACCTATTAGTTGCTTCTAACCAATGAAGTGCAGCAAATGTGATGGATGCCACTCCTACGATTAGGTTACAGAAACTGGGACTTCTATAACTAGCACAATTTCTCTACAGCTTCATTGGCTTGTTTGTGTTAATTTTTAAAAAGCAAGCTGCCACATTAAGAAAGCCCATGTAACAAGGAATTGATGGCAGCCCCAGCCAACAACCACTGGGAACTGAGAGCACCAGTCCAGCAGCCCACAAGGAACTGAATTCTGCCAACAGCTATGTTAGCTTAGAAGTAAATCCTTCCCCAGTAGAGCCTTCAGATGAGATCGCAGCGCTGGCCTAAAATTTGATTGTAACCTATAAAAGACCCTGGAGCAGAGGATCCACCTGAGCTGTGCCCAGTTACCTACCCCACAGAAACTGTGAGAATAAGTTTAAGTCACTAAACTTGGTATCTACAGTAGTAGATAGCTACTACACCCAGACAGTGCTTAACACAAAGTGATCACTCAAATAAATATTATTCTCTCTCCCTCCTCAGTTATATATTTTAATATGATTTTTGCAAGAAATGATTCTTTAGAGCATTGTCTAATGTATTAGGCACATGGGATCAGTCCAAACTTGACTTATATCTCCTTTTGTAATCATTATTCTCTTGCTTTGATTCAGTTCCTTCCAAAATACTAACCATTCTTTATGAAGTACCTACATGTGGCATGTGCAGGTGTCTACTAAGCATTTTACCCATATTATCTTATTCAATCTCCACAAAAACCTTGAAAGATGAGTATTATTACCTCCACTTCACAGGTCTGGGATATTGATGTTCCATGAGAGTGAGCCCCTTTTCCAAGGCCATAGCTAGGTGCTCTAAATTCTCTAAACAAAGCAGAACAAAAAGCCACCACTATTAAGGCTCACAGCAGTTCTCAAAATAAATATTATTTTTATGCAAATAGTGCACAAAGACCTCCAAGATGTTTTTATACCTTTTCTTCCTTCTAGTCTCCTAGAAAACCCTCATGCATCAGTGACCATTTAATCTGTCTGTCTTGGTGTATTTACACTGCAATCAAACAGTGCTTATGCTGAAGGGTAGCTACATCTAGTTGGTATCCTGTGTTAGGGGACATCTTCATACACAGCTATATCTGAAAAACAAAATTAGATGGTGACTTTAATAGCTCAGAGTCAAGCCAAATGCTCTCATCACAGTATGCAAAGAAGCCTCCAAAACATTTTTTCTGTTTAATTTTATGGCTTAGCCAGAAACCAAGCTGAGATTTATGCCCACAAACATCAAGGTTTAAAATTATGGTTCTTATGACAGTCATAACTTACCCTCAAGCACACAGGTAGTATTTTTAGTTGGTAGGTTATGGTAGGAGTGTTGCAGCTTTAAATATATGTGTGATATGTTCAGATCACAGCTAATACAAGATTGGTTAGTTTAGATTTCCTTTACTCTAAGGTTGTTATATTTATATATAAGCTGATTCACTTGAGTGAGATTTTTGCACTTAAAAAAAGTGCATTTCAAATTCAAGGGGTTAATAATTGCTTGCAAATTTAAATTAAAGTAGTTAGAGCTTAAAATAGACAGTGTGTGAGCTCAGCACTCAATGACAGGTAGTGGGAAGAAGATAACCTCAGAATACATTGAAATATTTAAGCTAAGGAGACTCAGAAGAAGGAAGGCTGTCTTGTTTTTAAGGTAGGAGAGAAGTCTCAAGGTTAAAATAAGCCAGACAGGTTAATGTGTGTGTTATATTTAAGTCCTGATGATCCGCATACATGCATACAAGTAATTCTTCTAAATGCACTCATGCATTTAGAGTCACTCTCTAAAAACAGTATGAAGTGGATATGCACATTTAATCTTGAAAACTGGCATGTACACGTGTGCCTGGGCCTGAAAATAAATTCTGAAGAAGAAATGAGAAACAGGATATAAGACAAAAGGAAGCAATATATATTTAGCCTCCCCCTTCTGTTTGGATTTCTCAGGTACCAGTGGCTACTTTGGGAAAACTGTGAGTAGTTTGGTTTCAGGACATGATTAAATTTTCTAAGTCAAGGTAGAACGAGGCCTGATACACAGCATTTAGGGGCCTTTTACTCTTATGGAAATGTAGATTTCTGAAACAATGTGTAGATATCCAAATTCTTCTCTGTCAGTAAATACTACATATTCATACATGCAAAGATATCAAGGTTCTCCCCACATACACACACCAGCGTTTTCTTTCTTCACTCAAAATTTGCACTATTTGAAAACATTGACTTCTGGAAGGCAAACACAGGGATATAAGATCACTCAGGAGTAATATAAAAATTAGGAATAATTTTAAATGGACAGGAAACATGGAGGTGTGATGATGCATCACCTTAAAACTAGTATTTTAGTTGGATACTAAAATACTCAGCTTTTACTACTCAATTATCAAAATCCTAGGTTTTAGAAAATAGCATTGGCTTAAAACTCTGAGATTGGAACAATTTAGTAAACTATGTGCACACCTGTTTTCCAAAGGTTCATTGAATGAAAGATCTATTTGAAAGCAGCGGTTCTCAAAGTGTGGTTCTCTGGGCCAACAGCACCGGCACCAGTGTATTAGAAAAGCCGACCTCTCCAGCCCCTCCCCATATCCACTGAAACACACTCGGAAATCTGCTTTAACAAGACCTCCAGGGGATTCTGATGCAAGCTCAAGTTTAAGAACCCCTGACTTAAAAAAGAATCAAGCCAGAGAAGCCCCCAAACATAAGAAAGAGCACCATCAGCAGGGGAAAAAAAGAAAAGAAAAGAAAGGAAAAGAAAATCGAGACATTTCTGAGAAGTAGAAAGCAGACTGGATCAGATACTCAGAGCAACAACACAGGAGAAAACTAGGGCGGAAGCAGCTCAGGAAAGGGCTTATCTTATCAAAGGAAAGTGCTGTGGGGGGAGTTCAAGGTTAAGAGGGTGGGGAGCCCTCGGTGGTTAAACAAATAGCTGCCTGGGAACATCTGCACAGGTCTGACCACCCTCCTGCGGCCCAGTGTTCCTCCCCTGCCCAGCGGGTGCCAAGTAGCAGGCAGTGTGGCCTCTAGCTGTCACAGCAGAGGTTTGGGGCTGTGCCAGCAAAGCAGGACTGGGCCCCAGGCGGGCACTGGTGGGAAAGATAAGTGACCCCACACCAAGGACATGTGGCTCCCTCTCCCAGGCAACAACAGATCACCTCTCCCCAGCAATCATTACTGACAAAACAGGGTAATCCTATAAGCAAACAGGGACTCAAACAAGAATTATAAACTTGAAGGAAACCAAGGGGGGAGCCGGGGCGGCGTTGGCGGTGGCGGTGGCTGCCCAGGGTGTCGGGTTAGCGGCTGCACTGGGCAGAGGCGGTGGCCAGGTCCCCGGCAGTTTCACAACACGTGTGAGCCTGGCCGGGTCCGAGGTGCGCTCTCCCCCCACAGAAATGAGCCTCCAGACACACGGAAGTTACCTCCAAGTACACAGCTTCCCAGAGGGTGCCCGCCCTGACGGCACCGCCGCGTCCAGCAATGACCTGGCCAGTCTTTGAATGTCCCGTCTGCGTTGACTGAGAGTTACCAGCCGTTCTTCAGTGTCACCGTGGTCTTGTCTGTTGCAATCAGGCCCAACGCTCAGGTCTTCTAGATTGCCGAGGCCCCTTGGGATCCAATCTCAACTTGGCAATGGGGAAATTGGCCGATTCGGGACTTTTCCTGTGTAAATGTGCCTCTTCTAGATGGGAAATAGCTCTGCCTCACTCGGGGAGACCTCTGAGTTTTGGCTTGCCACCTGCCCGGTGCCTCCTGTAAGTGGCCAGGTTCCTTGGATGCTGTCCTGCCTCCTCTGAGGCATCAGCACCCGTGCATCACCACACTGCGGGGAGACCATGTACGTTCCCTGGTTCCCTGGCTACAGACGCCCGTCTCCCCGGGGCTGCGGGCCGGGTGCTGAGGCAGGCCTGCTCGGCTTCACGTCGTGTACGTCTTGGAGAAACGGGAGCAGCATGGCAGGCCCGGCAGCTCCTTGCGGTTGTACAGCTGCTAGGCACTCCCGAGCGAGCGGGACGTTTTGCTTATCGACTTGAGCTAAATGGTCACAGGCGGTGATGGACTTGGGAAGCCACTCCTCCATCTAGTCATGAGGGCGTTGAAGCAGCCATTAGGAAGACTGACTGTCTAGTCTTTGACGCCGGCATTGCACGGCTTTTTGCAGAAAATGGCCATGTAGGCATCAATGTAACTCTTTCCGTGTGATGAAAGGGCAATCAAACAGGTTCCGGCCTGTGTTTAAAAACATTGCCTTCAATTTCACAGAGAATAGGCGCCCTTCTGCCTGGCAACCTGAGGCTTTTGGTAGGTGGAGCCAGTCACGTGAAGGTAAATGAGAGGAAAGGCTGCTAAATGCAGGAAGCAGTTGCCTATAGTAACACTAATATATTTAAAATAAGTCAACAGTAAACCCCAGAAAAAGATATATATGCACAATATCTATTATATAAATATATATACACACCTAGAATTGCATCATTTATGTTAAGAAAAGAAGCATTGTAAAATTATTCTGAATTTGTGTTTGTTATAGATGGCATATACTGTTGATATTGTGTGTGTGTGTGTGTGTGTGTGTGTGTGTGTTTTGTTTTGTTTTTCGTTTAACTGAAAAGCCAAGTTGAGTGGTCTTGGACCACTGCTTTCCCCCTTTTTGAGTCAATACGTAGTACTGCTGTTTGTGTTTATTTGTGTGTGTGTGTGTGTATTTGCTAATTTTGTTTTTCCATTAAATAAATCTGAGTTTTCAGGCTTTTCCCACTTTTTTTGGTACCTTTTAAAAGTTAGTCTTTTTTTGAATGCATACTTAGTTATGGTAAAGTTTATACATATGTGTCCCATATATATGTTTTCTTTCCATTAACCAGTTCATTAGAAATATTTTAAATTCATCTATTTTTTGAAGAGTTCCAAAAAGGAAAGGTAACATAGGAAGAATTATTAGAAGCTATTTAAAGCGGTATAAGATAGTGGTTTATCTCTCTTTTCTTTTTTCCAGTTGAGTCATACATTCAAACTTATTCTTTGAAAGGTTAGGGTATATTGATTTTTAAAAAATACTGAAAAAAAATCAGGCTCTTTTTAAATATCTTGGACAAACCACATGTTTAAAATTTGTATTTATTGATTTTGCAAAGAAAGGCATCATCTTACACAGTATTTGTAATTAAAAGCAAATCATTTGTGCTCTTGCCAGGTAGCTCTGTTGGTTAGAGCATCATCCTGATGCATCAAGATTGTAGGTTTGATTCCTGGTCAGGTTACAATAGGAATCAACCAATGGATGCATGAATATGTGGAACAACAAACATACTTCTCTCTCTCTCTCTCTCTCTCTCTCTCTCTCTCTCTCTCTCTCCAATCAATAAAAAAATTTAGAGAAATATTTTTTAAAAGCAAATCAGTGTTTTTAGAAAGGTGGTTTGCAAAGACATATTTTTGGTCTTTTATAATTCTTATTAAAAGAATATCTAACAAATTAAAAACTATTTTGTGTTTCCTTTAGCTCTAAGTTTAATTAAAATCCAAAGTTACTTTCCTATTCAATTCTGTACTTTATAACAGAAAGCAGTGTGTTTTGACATGTGGTGAGTTTTATTCTGAAGTACAGCACAGGAACGGGTACAGGCCTGTTTGCACTACACAGTCTTTCCCCCTCCCTCTTGCTTACATTTTAGCTCTCACAACTCTTAGGAGACTGATAAGTTAAAATGCTGAGCACTTTTTTCTCCTTAAGAAACAAAACAAAAAATGAGTTAATATTTCATAGCCTTGTGATTATGAGTCTGGGCTCAGCAGCCAGACTTCCAAGAACCACATGCCAATCCTACCTCAAATCCCCTTAATTAGCTGTGTGACCTCAGGCCCCAGTTTCCTAGTGTGTACAATGGGGTTAGTTATGGTAGCTGCCCCAGAGGGTTAAATTGGGTACAGGTAAGTTACCTAGAACAGTGCTTTGCACATCATAAGCACCCAACAGATGTCAGCTGCCATTATTATGCTTTCAACTAGCACCATCGAGCTAACTGCTGCTGCTTACCCTGAGGCCCCTGGGAGGATTCTGAAATTGCCTTCTGAATGACCAAAGATTTTTTGCAGCCATTATGGGTTCCCTAACTGTATAAAGTCAGTTAAAATTACTTTGGACTTCCCCCTTATTGCACCACTACCAACAATTCCGGAATCAGAGTTTACTTCTATGCCCATTTTCCGTTTAGAAGACTATGTCGTCTCTTCCCTACATAAGCATTGTTTGTTTCTTTGGTCATATGACATGCTTGTGTAACCACTTCTGTGGCAAAAGGAAACACTGGTCAACCACCAATGTATATCCAGGTCTATCTGTTCCTGTTAGTGTGCGTGTTTAAGAAAGCAGCTTCTTCCCCTCATTTAACATACAGTTGAGTCTAGCCGGTGTGGCTCAGTGGTTGAGCATCGACCTATGAACCATAAGTTCACAGTTGGATTCAGTCAGGGCACATGCCTGAGTTGCGGGCTCGATCCCCAGTGTAGGGAGTACAAGAGGCAGCCAATCAATGATTCTCTCTCACCATTGATGTTTCTATCTCTCTCTCCCGCTTGTTTCCTCTCTGAAATCAATAAACACACACACACACACCCACACACACACCCACACACACACACACACATATGTACAGTTGATCCTTGAAAACAGGTTTGAACAGCACAGGTCCACTTATATGTGGATCTTTTTCAATAACTATGTACAGTACTGTAAATGTATTTTCTCATAATTGTAACATTTTCTTTTCTCTAGCTTACTTTATTGTTATTTACATATAACATAAAAATATGTTCATCTGCTGTTTGTTATCTGTAAGGGTTCTGGCCAACAGTAGGCTACCAGTACTTATTCTGTGGGAGTCGGCCCCTAACCCCTGGGTTGTTCAAAGGTCAACTGTATTGAATATTTTTGCAGAGGTGTATTTGTCTTTAAAATACTATTTTTTAAAATGTTCTCAATATATAGACTTCGGAAGTTAGAAAATGGCACACACGGTAGAGACCTGTGCTAACCTGCCCATCCAGAGATGACTAGTCCTTTATGTGTATTTACATGTGCTTACACACATTTAGTTTGAAATCCTGTGATTTTGGATCATATAATTATGTAACCCACTCACATCCCCACACACATGATCATCTAAGCATATTCCTACTTTAATAACCTTGGAAAAACTACATTCTGGGTACATTTTGTGAGGGTTGACTAATTTTAGCCAGTGTCTGAAGTTGGATATTTGCTTTGTCCATTTTGACCAGGTAAATTTTTTTGACTATTTATAAATAACCTGTGAACATTTCTGTTTCCTTATATTCTTGAGATTCTATTTTTTTTAAGGTCTTGATACTTTTATCATTGCTTTCTAGAGGTTTCAGTGGACATAGTAACACAGTAATTTTTCATTTGGTTGTAACTTCCTATTTTGCTAATTTATGCAAATTAAGATAGTAAATTTTGTGTTTGACAGCTAATAAGGTTAACGTTTTAATATTTGCTAGCTATTTACATTTCTTCTAAGTTGCCTGCATATTCTTGGCCTACAGGGATGATGAGATTTAGAGCCATATTTCGTGGTCCATTGGAGATTTGATTTATGAGGTCTATTTTGTTCTGAAATCGATTCTATTGTAATCAATATTCTACTGTCTCCTGGAAAGAAAAAAAAAAAGAAAAGAAAAGAAAACCAACACCATGAGAAGGGCACCAAAACAACAAGCACAATAAGCAGAGAACCGAATACAAGAAGAATGATTATTCTTTAGGAAGACAAATAAAATAAGCAAACTTTTGACAAGAAAAATAACAGACACAAAATAAATAGCATTAGAAATTAGAATGCAGCATGTCTCTGATAGAGACAAGATTTATTTTTTAATTATAATAGAAGATAAAGTAAAATTTTGCTTCAATAAATCTAAAAATCTAAATCACATGAAAAATTTCCAAGGGAAAAGACTGACTCAATATCAAGTAAAAAATATATTATATTAATA
>NW_006295824.1:1534695-1535918 GCF_000327345.1 Myotis davidii | reverse complement strand
ATATATATTAATAAATATATATATATCTTAATATATGAAAAACCATCAAAAAATTTTAAAGATAAAACAAAAAACAGCCCTAAAAGCATACGAGGACTAGAATGTTTTTAAAACAAATCTACCAAATAAAGAACAAATCATTTCTGTGCCACATAAACTAGTGTAGAATATAAAAAAGATGTTAAAAACTTAGCAGCTAATTTTGACACGAAAGCTGGAAAACATAATATAAATAAAACGTAGACCAATATCACATGTAAATATCATAAATACAAATCACAAATAAGATGTTAGCATATAAAACCCATCACTCTATGCATAAGAGGAGTTTATACAAAGAATGCAAATTTATTACACTAAAGGGGAATTTGAAAAAAAAATGAAACGTGGAGCAAGATGTCTTGTATTATAGTCCTAGAACATGCAGATTACCTAGCATGTCTGAGCTGTGGTAATGTTAATTTTAAAAATCCCTTTCAACTTTAAAAACGTTGGAAACTAAGATTTTAGAGAAGGAGAAACACTTCTTTATAATGCTCTCACCAAGGATTGTAAAGTTAAATATTTTAAATATGCACATATGAATATGGAAGTGTCTCCTGAGTCATAAATGCAGGGCCACTCCTAAACAATGCAATGAAACAGCAAGATTTCTGAAGTAGAAGGAGAATAAGAATTAACATTAATTACAACATGCCGATACTCACAAAGTAATTAGAGAAGGTAAGTAGCTAGGGTGGACCTGTAAGTTAATATGAGCTACTCAAGCACATAATTCTCAAAGTGAACCTACAAAAAGCCAGATGAATCTGAGAACTATTTAGGTCAAACATTGTATTTTTCTAGGCACAGAAAGAAATTATAAGAAAAAGCATGATAAGGGACAAAAATATATATATTTAGAGAGAATGCCTCTAAAATAATGTTCCATTTTTAGGAAGCAGATATAAAACTGTAAATACAGCATGGCACACCTTTGTTAAACACATATTATTATACAAATAAGATGCCTAATATATATAAGCTTTAGGTCTTCATCTACTTTCTTCTGCCACCACCTTCTCTTTGTTCCTGAGAGTATCGCTAACATAGGCTATTAAGTGTGAATATTTTCACTAAAAGTTGAGACATACACTGGGGAATTACTACAGCACATACAGGAAGCTACCTAAACCTAGCTAGAATAAGAGATTTTCCTCTTGGGTATTGTCTATTGTAAACCT
>NW_006295824.1:1525465-1534497 GCF_000327345.1 Myotis davidii | reverse complement strand
GAAAGGAATTTCTGAACCATAAAAGAATATCTGGAAACCTGAGAAAGGAACTAGCAAGTACACTTGCAAAAAATAGTTCAAAGGAAATAATAAGACCAGAAAACAAAGGTGTACTTAAAATGGTGCTTATCATAGTGTTTATAAATCTAAATATTTGAACTAATTTAAACATCCATCAGGGTGACACTGATCAATAAAATTACATAGGTTCCACGTGTACAATTCTATAATAATCATCTGTCTATTGTATTGTGTGTTCACCACTAAGTCTAATCTCCTTCCATCACCATTTGTCCCCCCTTATCCTCATCTACCTCCCGCCAGCCCCTTTCCCTCTGATAATCACCATACTGTGGTCTGTATCTATGAGTTTTTTGGGTTTTTTCCTTAATCCCTTCACCTTTTTCACCCCTCCCCTCTGATAGCTGTCAGTCTGTGCTCTATATCTCTAAGTGTGTTTCTATTTTGTTTGTTAGTTTATTTTGTTCACTAGATTCCACATATAAATTAAATCATATGATATTTGTCTTTCTTTGACTATATATGTTTTTTTATTATTTACTGACTTATTTTAGAAATTTTACCAAATACTAATACAAATATTTATACAATGGTGTTTCTGATTTCTTAGGATATATTCCCAGAAGTGGGATCACTGGGTTCATATGGGAGTTCATTTTTAATTTTTTGAGAAAACTCCATACTGTTTTTCACAGTGGCTGCACCAGTCTGCATTCCCACCAATGGTTCACGAGGGTTCTCTTTTCTCCACATCCTCGCCAGTGCTTGTTGTTTGTTGATTGTTTCAGGCATTTTTATGGTCTTTACTATTTAAAGAAGAAGTAACAGAAATAAAAAATGGTAAACATAATTCCTCCCCCCAAGACAACTTCTATTAAGAATTCCATATATTTACCCTTTCACAATTTATGTCCCTAATTTATTTTTACAAAAATGGCATCATTACAGAAAAATTTTCCTCAGATTAGCAAGATTCTTCTTCCTAAATTCCTCATCAGAAAAATTTAGAACATTGTTTCTTTTCAAAATCCTTCCTGCTTCTTTCCCAGATTATACCAAGCATTTGTTTTTGTTTTGTTTTTCACTTGACCCCATTCATAAATCCTCGATTTGTCAGATGCTTTCACTCAGAGGAGGCAATAATTCATGATGACTCAGCTGGCCTGCCTGTCAGTCTGACTCGGGCCTCTCACCCTTTGGACTTTCTCATTACTGGGCTTAAGTGGTTCTAATTACCTATGAATGAGGTACACACAGAAATTCAGATATCATCTTTTAAGCAGTATCTTGAGATCAGCAGAAAGAGAACTTGGCTGTCAACCAAGTTCAGGGTCTTCTCGAGTTCCGTTTCCCACAATCTTTGTCACAGGGACCTCTGGATCTCGGTTTCTGGATTAATGACTCGTTGGGTGGGCATCAGGAATTTTTTAATTGTGCTCTGAAAAGTGCTAAAACCCTGAGAATGTGCCCAAAAATTTTCAATAGAAGGGTAGAAAAAGAATTACTGAATAATTAATTAATTAATAGAAATTCACAGTTCATCAAATAACTCATCTTGGGAATTACTGAAAATGATGAGAAAGTAAAATTAGCTCCTAGCTCATAGGAAAAACGAAATCTCTGATTTGGTAAGGAATAAAACATAGGTAGTGTCGAGCCTAGTCTCTCAATTATTATGTTTAAAGTTTAAAATGCATCCCTTTGTTTCACTTTATCTCTATTACCTGCTTCCCCCACTCCTCAACCCACTCCAGTCTCTTTCAAAGTGAATTCTTACTTGTCAGTTTCTAAGGTTAATACAAATAATGAAATAGAAAAAGCATTGGATTCAACCAGTCAGAGAATTTGAATCTGAGTCTCAGTCTGCCACTAATTTTTGACCTTGAGCTAGGCACTTACTTCTCTGGAACTGTTCTTGCATTCGATAATTTATTAATCCATTTTGAGCATGTATAGTAAGCACACCAGCTACTAAACCGAACACTACAATTAATATGTCCCAGCCAACTTTCCAGGAACTTATATTGTGATAAGGGGAAGGCAGAAAGACAGATAACCACAGATATATACAAGCCAGTGGGAATGAAAGAAAAAAGACAGCCTTGAGGGAATATGACCACAGGATTGCCAAATCCCTTTCAAACCCCCAAAGTCTGCAGCTCTGTGGAAAGTAGCTTGTTTTTGTCAGGATCCTAAATACTGTAAAAGTCTTCTCCTCAAATCACTGGAATAAAGGGATAAACTTACAAATATGTAATGAGGTTGACCAGCACCTTCTCCAATATCCCTCCCAAGCTGGTCTGAAACCAATCACAGCCGAGGCAGGATCTTATCACCAGTGTGTGTCCGGCACATGGGAGGGATTCAAATATATTTGTTGGGTTAACTCATTAGTGCCTAGCAGGCAGGCGAGGCCAAAGCAGAAGGAACCTTCTAGCTTTTTCCTACTGGTGTGGATTTGGCAAAAGCTAAGTCTTAGAAAAATGTGACTCTCAGAACAAGAGTGGAACATGAAAGGCACTCCTTGGGACCTCAACCTGTGCAGTTGCTCATTCTGTTATGTTTCCAAAGCTGATTTTCCAGCAAGTGATGACGACCATGACGACGATGATGATGACAATGACACTCGGAGCTTGTCATCATCAACATCAAGCTTGGAGATCTCACCAGTCTTCATAGACTAATAGATGAATCTTTTGGCCCATAACAAGGAAAGGATTTCCCCAACATGAACATGTCTTTA
This sequence comes from Myotis davidii, assembly GCF_000327345.1. Lineage (NCBI taxonomy): Eukaryota > Metazoa > Chordata > Mammalia > Chiroptera > Vespertilionidae > Myotis > Myotis davidii. The sequence continues at coordinate 1,531,733 of NW_006295824.1, read as the reverse complement.
CATTAAGACTCTAACTTAACAGAGGTGTACTTTTTCAGCAAATCCTTTACAGATGTCTGTGAGCTTCAGTGTGTCCAGGGAGGAGCGGTGACGGACTTGTCTGTGGCATGCATCCACCTAGTTTGGCGGGTCCAGGGACATTCTGGGCTTCCAGGTATGGCATCGAGGCAGGAAAGTGTTCTGCAAAGGCCGCAGACACTGCAGCTGCCTGCCGAGCAGATCCGAAGCGCAGCTGTTTGGCTCGGAGAGCGGCAGATAGGAAGAGCGCCGCCGCCTGCCACAGGAGTCAGCTGGGATATCTGCTACTCTTGCAAATTGGTGTATATTAGATACGTAATTCAAGGCCTAAAATTAAAACCAAAATGAATGCACGATTTCTGGAACAGCCTTCAAACATCCCAGTGCTTTCTTTTAATGCAGCCAGCTGTCGTCTTCTCGGGCGCAAAAGGAATTTCCTCTAAGCGGAAAAGTCTGAAGCGGGTTCTTCAAAGATCCTTGAGGGAAACTTATTCTGCTAGCAGAAAAGGAAGGTTCAAGATGCCTCGGAGCTGACATGGATGAAAAAACACTTTAGGCTGTCAGGGGAGAGGAGGTCATCTTAAATGGTACATGGAAATACAGTAATCGAGTTAGAAGTCTCGATGGAAACTAAAAGAGCAGGAGTACTATCAAAGACATAACCTTGTAAAGCAAGGACCCAAGAACACGAATACCTATGTAGAATACAGTATATGTGTGTGCATATATACCACTGCAGGAGTGAGCTAAACAACCAGAACAGATGGTAGCTATGCACAACCATGTGGCCTTACCGATGCCATGTCTGGTCTCTCATCCTTGTTATCTGAGGACGTTTGAACTGCATAAACCCTGGGATTCATGCAGTCCTGTGTTCGATTCCCCAAATTTCTCATGCTTTCTCCTGCCTCTGTGCTTTTGTACAGACTATTCCCTCCACCAAGGAAATCCTTGGCCAACACCTATAACTTCCTGCAAGAAGATCTCTTGACGCTTCAAAACTGAATTAGGTACATTTCTGAAGGTCACCCTAGGACTCCATATTTACTCTTATATTCAGGGTTTGGGGTGGGAGTGGGAGGGGGGAGGTGAAGCAGAAAAACATTGCCAAAGAAGCAAAAGTGTTCATCTCAATTTACTTACGAACGAGGAAGACCTGGTGAGCAATTTTCTAAATCCCCACCTCCAAATTCTGAATCAAAATAATGTTATCACAATTGGTAACATTCTCTGGGGAGCCACTTAAAGCTATTAGAGGCTTCTGTTCAGGTTTCTAGGGCCCCAAACAGAGCAGAGGGGGAAAAAATCTTAATCTGATGATTTTAGGTACAATAATGAAGACACACTGTTCTGCAAGCCTGGGCCACAGCCTAGTAATAAGAGAAATATTTTTGTTCAAATTAGGTTTGGCCATGCTGTCACTGAGAACATAATTACTGTATGTCCTTGGGAGCTGCAATTAGTTAATAAGGCGCCAGCAGACCCAGAGCCCTCCCTGGTGGCAAACCTGAACCAGAATTGGAGGAACCTTGTGGACCCTCCCCTGCTCCCCAGGCCCACCGCCCTCCCAACGCCTATTGTTAACACTGCAGGATTCAGGAAAGAACCAGAATTGAACATCCTCTTCTGTGGAAAGAAGCAGAGTTTACCCAGGGGCCACGTGACAAAGCAGTGTGAACTGAAGGTGGAACCAGGTCAGGGATTGGGGCACGCCCTTAAGGACTGGGTCAGTTAAGGTCCCAGTAGGAAACAAATGGCATACTCATAACAGGGAAATTCAAGGAGAGTTGAATAAAGAATCTGTTTGCAAAGGTGTGGGCAGGATGTAGAGAAACCACAGAGATTAGTGCTGGCGATAGTACAGCAGGTGTTACCACCTCTGAGCCAAAGGGGAGAATGGTTACCAGAACCTGAGCCAGAGAGTGCTGAGTGAAGAGAGCCACTTGACAGGAGGTTGGCACCTGTGGAAGGGGGGCCAGGCCAGAGATCAGGGACAAGGCAGGAGGGAGCTGACCTCTCTCCCCTTCCTCCCTCCAGTCCCCTGCTGAGGTCAAAGGGTAAGAGAGCCATGGGTGGATCTCTGGGTGCACGAAGCAGAGTGGAGGGACATGGGGAAGGCCTGGAGGACAGGCAGAAGAGTCCAGCACATAGATGCTCACGTTGTGAAAGCTGCATCATATGGTCATTTCCCTCACATGTACAAAGAAAACTCCAAACCACGTAAACGTGAACCTTGGCCGTGGTTAAAAGCATGGATGGGTGAGACTGCCTAAGTTAATGTCTTAGCTCTACCTGTGGCAAGTGGCTTCATCTCACTCAAACTTGGTTACACAGTCATAGTACCCATTCAGAGTTGTTGAGATTCAGTAAGGCAGCCAGGATAGTTAATGATGAATTGCAAGTGCTCAATAAGTGTTAATATTAATTTTCCAGTTATTGCTATTACTGTGTTTTGCTAAATATGACATATGCCATGTCATCTGATGTTTTCTGATTGAAGAAGCTAAAGGGCCAAGGGGGCAAGGGGAGAGTAGAGGCATCTTCTCCATCCCATTCTCTCTGGCCCCAAGAGAGAAAGAAGAGTCAGATCCCTGAGTGTGCTAACACAGAGGGCATCATGTCAGACAAGAAACCTAGAATGCCAGAGACCCCAGAGAGTAGGTTTGCAAAAGAGGTCGTGAGACCAAACGTCCTAATTAACTCACATAGGTTAAAACATCCACTCACAGAAAAAGATTGGGAGGCTCACACACTCCCGTTATGCTTATATTGGAAAATGGAATTGCTCCTGTGTAGAACAATCTATGTATTACACAGAGAAATGAAATCTCTTCAGCAATGCAGTGGCGGTCTCAGCATGTGTCTGAGAGGACAAAGAAGACAGGATAACTCTGGCAACAAAAGCTCAGGGTCTGCAAAAGTTTCTTTTACATAACTGTTTGGCCACAACTTAAATGCATTGGCAGAAGTGGAAGCCATTCGAGTATTCCCTGTAGTTTGGAAGCATGGGAGTTTTTCCTCTGCATCCTACCATAAGGATAATCCTTTGTAGTAAGACTACCTGTTTTGACAACCTGACGTAGCTAAGTCAAACACGGAGAATTAGTATTGGCAAGTTAATAGGATCCTATGGATCTATAAGTCACCAAGTTCAGCATCAGAAGAAGACAGATGCAGAGAAAGCAGAACGCAATTTCTGCCAGGGGAAAAGGAATGAGTTGGATCAAACAAAAGACTAACACCAAAGACATGCATAACACAATCCCTGGGCTTAACAGCTGGTCTTTGATGAACTTACCTGTTTTGATTTAAGAAATTTAAATATTGGTAGGTTGTGGACTTCTCTCTCTCTCTCTCTCTCTCTCTCTCTCCCGGGGGGGGGGGGGGGGTGGTTGGTTTTAGAGTTTTGTTCTGTTAAGTAACAGCTTCCTTGAAATATAATTCATATACTATACACTTTACCCATTTAAAGTGTACAGTTCAGTGTTTTTTTTAGTATATTTATACTTATTTGCAACCATCAGCACAGTCAATTTTAGAACATTTTCATCACCTCACAAAGAAACCCCATACCATTTAGATCTCATTCCTTTGTCCCCTATCTTCTAAATTCCCCAGCCTAAACAGCCACTAACCTAGTTTCTGTCTATATGAATTTACTTATCCAGGCCATTTTATATAAATGGAATGATATAATATGAGATTTACTGTGACTATCTTCTTTCACTTAGCATAATGTTTTCAAGGTTTAGCTACGTTGTCACATATATCAGAGCTTCATCCTTTTTTCTGTGCAGAATAATAATTTGTCGAAAAGATATACCACATTTTGTTTATCCATTCATCCGCTGATGGACATTTGGGGTTGTTTCCACCATTTGGCTAATGGTGGATAAGATGAATAATACTGCTGTAAACGTTCTGGTACGAATTTTTGGATGGACATGTTTTCATTTTTGGAGGGGTGGTAAATACCTAGGAGTGGAATTCCTGGGTCATTTGGTAAATCTATGCTTAACAGATTGCTTGTAAAATGACTGCACCTGGGTGTGACTATCTCCACTGAATTTATAGGGAACAGCACACAGGAAAGTGAATAACTTGCCCTCTAAGACATGGCTAAGCAGTGATGCCAGAGATAGTAACACACATTTCAATCTCTCTCCTTCTGTAGGAATAAGATATTAGCATAAACAATAACAATGCTATGAGTCAAATGAGTGACCAAAGCCGACATGTAATGAGTGTTGTAAACAGTGAGAGCAGGTGTACTGGGATAAAGCTGTAGTGGGGACAAAGGAGGAAGATCTGAGGAAGAGTTCCTGGAGAAGAAGAGAAGGTAGCATCAGAGGCGGGTGTTATAGGACACATAAGAATTTGAGGGTTTGGCAAGTTGAGTTGAGAGAAGACATTGCTGCCTACAAAGCAGTAGGACCAACTTAGAAAACACAAGCAAAACCAGGGAACAATGGGTGTTTCCGTTTGAGTGGAAAAATATTCCCTTATGGTTAGCTGAGTAGTAATAGGTTATGGGTTTCAATACAGAAGTCAGAATCTGGTCTTTATTCAGTCAGTGGTAGAGAAAAATTGACAGAAATGTTATTAAAAGATTTTTATATCAATGTGGTACTCTAATAATTCAGTTGTGACAATACTGTATGAAAACAAAAGTAGAAGGAGAGATAATGGGACTAGACACACTAGTTAAAAGACTGTCACAATAGCCCAAATGTAATATAACAAATGTCTAAATCAAACATTCTCAACCAGAGATTTTGCTCCCTAGGCAACATTTGCAATATCTGGAGACATTTTTGTTTGTCACACAATGTGAATGTTCCTCCATTGGATAGAGACCAGGCATGCAGTTAATACCATAGAATGCACGGAGAACACCATACAACAAAGAATTATCCAACTCATATCATCTGTGCCATGGTTGAGGAAATCTGGTCTAGATTCAGGTCCTGGCAATGAAAATAAAAGCAAAGGACAGATAATAGAATTATTGTCAAGGAATAAATGATAGGATTTAAGGATTGATTGGATCTGGAGGCAAGAGAGAGAGAGCAGGTGGTTTTTAACTTGAATGGTTGAAAAATTGGTATTAGGAGAAGGAATGAGTATAGTGAATATACGTTTTAATCTTTTCAGCATTCCTTTCTTTGGAAAGAACCTCCTTCTCAAACTGTAATGGAGTCTGGGTGGGGAAGATCATACCCTCAGCCTCACTCCAAGTGGTAATTTCCTGACCTACTTCTGGACAATCAGAATCTACTCTAGACTTAGCTCTAGTGACTGGTTCTCTGGGTGGGCATGTGATCCCAGCAGAGCACTCAGAGTTCTTCCTGGATTCTACAGATCACACATGAAACTTATCTGAAAATTAAATTAAAAAGAGGGAAGCAAGACATGGCGAGAGAGAGAGAGATTTTTAAGTGATCTCATTTAAGCTCCTATATCTAGCTGTACCTGAAATACAAGATTTAGAGACTTCTCAATTATATTAAGCCAATTCATTTTCTTCTTTGTTTAAGCTAGTTTGAGTTGGATGTCTATTACTTTCAAATGAAAAATCTCTGCTAGTAAGAATGAGACTAATTTTGGATATGTTAACAAGTGGAAAATTCATTAAATAAATATAAGTGGGGGAGCAGCTAGAATTTAGAGGACTAGGTTGTTAGGAGACATATTTCATAATTTATATATATTTTAACTAGAGGCCCAGTGCATGAAATTCATGCACTGGGGGGTGGGGTTCCCTCAGCCCAGCCTGCCCTTACAGTCCAGGAGCCCTCAGTGGCTGTCCTACTGACCGCCACAGTCTGGCAGCAGAGGTTCGGAGCATGCGTACTGTATGTGTGTGTGTGTGTATGTATGTATGTGTGTGTGTCTGCTGGGGACCTGCCCTCAGCCACATCGTGGAGGCTTGGAGCAGGCGCCCCTCTCTGTTTATCTCTCAGGCTCCTGGCCTCCACTGCATGTTGTACTCTCCCTTGAGCTGTGGCCAGGGTGCGGTGCTGCCTGCAGGCCGCACTTTCCTGCTCTGGGATCGCAGCACAATCCAGGAGCAGCCCTTGCTGGGTGCTGCCTACAGGCCGCACTTTCCTGCTCACCGATCGCTGGATCACCAGGGCACCCGGGGTCAGGCCCTGCTGGGTGCTCCCTGTGGGCAGCACTTTCCTGCTCTCTAATAGCCATGGTGTCCCAGCTGGGGGCAGGGCTTAGGTGGCGATTGCGCCACCTAAGC
>NW_006295824.1:1522405-1525392 GCF_000327345.1 Myotis davidii | reverse complement strand
TGAGCTGTGGCCAGGGTGCGGTGCTGCCTGCAGTCTGCACTTTCCTGCTCATGGATCACTTGATCACTTCAAAGACGGGGGCAGGCCCTGCTGGGTGCTGGGAACTTTTCTGTTCTGGGATCGCCATGGCATCCCAGGAGCAGGCCCACCTGAGGACGGACACCCTCCGCACTTGCCTGCTCTGGGATCACAATGGGGTCCCAGCTGTCAGTGGGGCTTAGGCGGCACATGGGGGTCCTGGCTGGGGGCAGGGCTTAGGCACATGAGGCTTAGGTGGCACAGGGGTCCCAGCTGGGGCGGGGCTTAGGTGACTCGATTGCGCCGCCTAAGCCAGGCCGCCCAGGGCCACACCTGGCCCAGATGGCATTGGTGCTGGCCAGCCCTGCCTGCAGTATGCAAATACATGGGGGTCCTGGCTGGAGGCAGGGCTTAGGCACATGGGGCTTAGGTGGCACAGGGGTCCCAGCTGGGGCGGGGCTTAGGTGACTCGATTGCCCCGCCTAAGCCAGGCCGCCCAGGGCCACACCTGGCCCAGATGGCATTGGTGCTGGCCAGCCCTGCCTGCAGTATGCAAATTAGTCGCCATCTTGGAGGGTGGTTAATTTGCATATGGTGCTGATTAGCCAATGGGAAGCATAGCGGAGGTACAGTTATTTACCCTTTTTGTCTTTTATTAGATAGGATGGTTATGGTTAGGTACCAGAATAGTTACAATCTTTTTGAAGCAGGCCAAAGATAGAAAAGAGACTTGGTGTTTCTTCTATAATTTATAATAAAATAAAAGGAATTATAAATTATTATTTAAGAAGTCTAAATTATTACATTGTGATCAGTCAGAAGTAATATTTTTAGTAAAGATATTGGAAACAAGTTACTTGTGAATTATTTTGAACTATTTGTAGTTTCACCACATATAGAACAGCTTTGAATTTGTTCAATTCTGGCCCATCAGTGTGTTATTCTTTGCTCTCAGATCTCTTTCATCTGCTTCCCCTGCTCTGTTTTGTACAACAGAGGGTTGATTTCTGCAAAACACACTGGCCTGGCTTCTCTGCCAATTGGCTTCTAGTTAATTTGGCCAATAAGAGTCATTGGCAGGAGTTGGGAGTGTAGGAGGTAGGAAGAAGCCAGAGCATGCCTCTCCTTCTCTCCTGGCTTTGGCCAGCGTTTCTGGTGGCCGAGTCCTCTGTGGTCCCGGTTTCCCCAGGGCAGCCCTACCCTTGGCGGCCTCATTTCCTGCCTAGCAGACCCAGCTCCTAAACTCTAGAGCAGTGGTTCTCAACCTTCTGGACCTTTAAATACAGTTCCTCATGTTGTGACCCAACCATAAAATTATTTTCGTTGCTACTTCATAACTGTAATGTTGCTACTGTTATGAATCCTAATGTAAATATCTGATATGCAGGATGGTCTTAGGCGACCCCTGTGAAAGGGTCATTCGACCGCCAAAGGGGTCGCGACCCACAGGTTGAGAAACGCTGCTCTAGTGAAACCATCTCCTCTTTTTGTCCCTTCAGCCCTGGAGGTGTTGACAATTTCTTCCTGTTGCTAATATCTAACATCACTATTTACTGTTTGCCTTTTTTGCTCTCCCAACACCTTTGTTCCCTATGTTAAATCATTTCTACTACTTCACCAACTTTGGGTTCTCTGACTGTAGTCTGACTGACTTGTTTGCTTTGAATCTTAGTCAGTTCAGGCTGTATAAGAAAAATACCATAAACCGGGTGGCTTACACAACGAATAGTTATTTCTCATACTGGAGGCTAGAAGTCTGAGATCAGAGTGCCAGTGAGGTCAGGCCCCTGGTGAGAGCCCTCTTTGTGGTTGATGGGCAGTCGCCTTCTTGTTGTATCCTCACATAGTGGAGAGAGAGACATCATCTCTTTTGCATTTTTTTTATAAGGGCACTAATCTCTTTTATGAGGGCTCCACCATCATGACCTAGTTACCTCCCACCTCTGAACACTATCACACTGAGGATTAGGGCTTCCACGTGTGCATTGGGGGTGACGGGGCACAAGCATTCAGTCCATAGCATTTAGTCTCCAATTCAAATCACCAGAACTGTGGTGATGGACAGAGGAAAAAAATAAGCCCATTAACAATTCCTGACCCCTCAATTAAATAATAAGATGTATAAACGATTGTGTTGCTGGTGGTGGATATAACGTATAGTTCATCATAAGCATGTAATGTAAAGTCATATAAAAATAAAATTTAAAATATAAAATGGTATAGATCTAAGTTTTGAAGTTCGGAGGAGGGAGAGACTGATGTGAGCTGACCTCTAAAGGAAGCAGAATTCCAGACGGCATTATGTGGAGAAAAGGGCAGCGCCTAAGCAAAGAAAGAGGCATCAGCCCAGGAAGGTCTGACTGAAGTGGAGACATGTATGAGTAAATCAGTTCAAATAAGTGAGAAAAGGTCACATTGCAGGGCCTTCAATAGCAGGCAGAGAACCGTGACGTCTGTGCGATCAATCCCAGAGGAACTGAATGGGGAGACTGTGTCCTTTTGGAGACAAAGCCTATCCCCCCTTTTTCATCTGGTTAAGGAAACACGGAACAAAGGGTCCGAAGCTGCCTTTCATCCCCACTTCCTGACCCATTTTATAATCTTAAAATCTTCTCAGAGTTTAGGTCTTGGCTGCCTAATTATAGAGGAGTTCATAATAAATAAGTGTCATCAAAAAATAAAGATTCTTGTTGTTTTTCAGATGGCTAAGGACTTTTTAGATATTTACAAGACACCTAATCTTTTGCTAAACTAACATTATGAGGTCCGTTTTATTTTTCCAATGACCCATGCAATCCTTCATAATAAACATGACTCGCTGCTGCATGAGAAAAACCAGAAAGAAGGGTGTTTTCCCAGCACCTAGTTCTGAAACATGCTAAACTGAGTGGTAACTCTGGCCTTCCGAAACCAGACTGGAAGAAACAAAGCAATATTTTAACATAGTCTATTAATTGCTTTTTAGAAGT
>NW_006295824.1:1519571-1522387 GCF_000327345.1 Myotis davidii | reverse complement strand
ACCTAGTATACAGCAACCCAAGAAAGAGTGTGTCATTCAACATTTGATGTGGTTTTTGAGAATGAAGATGGAAAGAAACACTAATGCGAAGATTAAAAACTTATTTTAGAATTTGTAAGTGGGTTAGCTTGACAGGTGGCTGATGAAATAAAATCCTACATCCCATTTTAGACGAAGGTGAGTTTGTTTTGTCATGTGTCTGCTGATTCACACTAGAACAGCTAGAAATCATCTGCTGTTTCCTTCATCTTCATTGTGGGAGAAGCTGCAGAAGCGCTGTCTGAGCTCTCATCCCTGGTCAGGAATGAATTGCAGAAAGAACAAACAAAAGACTTAATTGTAGCCTTTAACTGAGAGCAGGCATAGGACACATGGAACAGAAATCACATCCAAGACAAATTGTTTAAAAGGCGGGGAGGAGAGAATAAAAGAAGTGAACTGGAATTTCAGCGTTGGGAAGCAGAGATTAAATTTAACTTCTCCCCTTCTATAAATTGCTGTGGGTAAAAACTCGTTTGGCATTTCGAAAGGGTCTTCGAAAGGATTTTCAACTGATTTTGAGTCTGTTTTGTTAACTTCCTCCCAGATAGTATTTCAGTGCTGATAATACACAGGATTACAGGAGCTACGGTCACTATAACTTTATGAACTAGGGACCTATATGATTTGCGCATAGTTTACAAAAATGTGTGACTTCTTTGATGGCTTGAGTTGGGCACAGAGTGCGTTTAATAGAAAACACACAAAAATAAACCTGTTAACAGAAGGCAAGTGGAAACTTGGCAGAGTTGCATAATCATGTCATTTGGTAAAATGAGCAGGCGGGACGAGGAAACATGAATTGAAAGGGCGTTTTCAGTTCTGGACAAGACGTGGCCAGGCAAGTCCGCTGAGTTGTGGCACTTCTACAAGGATGACACAGAGCAGTCTCTGGAGTTCAACAAGCTTCTCAGCTAACCCTTAATTGTTAAATCACTATAACAGCTACCCATGTGTCATCCCTGCTCCAGTTGCTTTAGGCTTCTTTCAGCACCTGTTTTGCATTTGCTGTTAGTATAAAGAGACTTCACACAAATGTAAAATGAGACTATTACTGCTGCTAACTGCATGTATACCTTGGTTACAAAACATCTAAAACACACACACACACACACACATACATGCGCGCGCGCGCGTGCGCACACACCAGAATGGGAATCATCAGACCAGCTCTTTGAGCTCTGAAGGTCAATAATTGTAAAAACAAAACAAAAACAATACAACAAAGAAACGCATGCAGTCCATCCTCCAGTGATTTCATGAAAACCTCGAAAAGAGGAGAAAGCAAGCTTTTTCACATGGGCAATTGGCTGCTAGGGTACAGGATGTACCTCAGTAGCCACTGCACCCGCCAGGCCTAAATTGCTTCTCGCTCAGCCTCCTGACCCATGAAAAGACTGGAACTTAGAGGCTGAGAAGTCCTGGAAAAAGGGGGTGCAGAAGCAAGCCCACTCTCCTGCTCCTGTCTCACCATCTCATTCCACCCCTTTGTACCTGGGGAAAACTTGTAAAAAGAAAGCCCTGATAATCACATTTTCACATTCCTGTGCTGTCTCTGTGAATGACAGTGGTCCTTAACTAGACAGGTTTAAACTGAACTTTTTCAGAGGATTTTTTTAAAATGAATTTTTATTGATTTTAGAGAGGAAGGGAGACAGAAAGAGAGAGAGAGAGAGAGAGAGAGAGAGAGAGAGAGAGAGAGAGAAACATCAGTGCTAAGAGAGAATCACTGATTGGCTGTCTCCTGAAAGCTCTCCACCGGGGATCTAGCCCAAAACCCAGGCATGTGCCGGATGGGGAATCAAACTGTGACCTCCTGGTTCATAGGTCGATGCTCAAACACTGAGCCATGCCGAACAGGCTTCTTCAGAGAATTTGCAGAAATATTTTGATCTCTACTGATAGAAGGAAAGGTCTATGGGATCTAACCACAGAGCCTCTGTTGTCAAAAGCCAAAATACTATTTGCCTGGAGTAACTCATTCCCCTCATAGTATTAAACATAGATGTATCGGGATGTAGCTGTGAGATCAACACACTCTTAACTTAGAGTTTTCCTCCCTTGTCTGTCTCTGAAGGGAAAAAATACCTTCCCTCAGTCCACTGGGTCAGTGTGAGCCACAGCCTGTGGGGCTTGTGACAGTGCCTCTGTGAGAGTGACTGCTATGCTTTAGCCAGACACCCCTGTGGGACCTGCAGAGTTCCATCAGTCCCCCGCTGGTTATCACCCCGGGTTGCTGTCCCAGAGTGGGTGGATGACTGATCATCCACAGAAGGAAGGTTTATCAAAACTGCCCAGCAGCTGGCTGGCCTCCTCAGCCCTGGAGCTGAAGCGATCTTGTTTCAGAGCTGATGTTTGAATTCTTTCTTTAACATGAAAGCACAGTGGATCAATGGGAGGTTTGACAATCTGTACGTAGAAAGAGTTATCAACTCTAGTTCATTTTCTCATCCCCAGAGGAGAGGTTAGAAAGTATACTTTCCGACATGAACCATCTAGAAAAGAAGTTAAAATAAATTGCTTATCATAAAAGGTTTACATTAAAGAAAAACATAAAGACCAATAGTGGCTATTCAGGATCTGATTTTTTTATATGGGTGGCAAAAATAAAGTAATATGGAATGATGTCCGTAACTGAAATTGTAGATACACAAGAACAACATATCTGATAACTGAAAGTAAGTAAATGTGGTCCTTAAAAAAAAGCCTTTAATATTTTCATACAAAAAAAAAAAACCACCACACTATGCTAAAAGGTCTCAAAGATTTATTCCTTT
>NW_006295824.1:1516110-1519185 GCF_000327345.1 Myotis davidii | reverse complement strand
GATTTTAGACAAAATAATCACTCATTATTTGTTACAGTTGAGTTAATGCCCGGTGATTCAAGCCGCTAAAATGTATAACTTTGCACCATCTTAGAACCAGTTGAAAGTCAGCAGATGGTTCCTTTCACAACAGCCTTGATCGGCATTTTTTCTGATCTCTCACTCTGTGAGGGATGAGGTATAATTTTTAACACAAAAGTCCTATGGCTGCCTGTGAGGATAGAAGAAAGAAACAGGTGTTGGGTGACATAAAGACATAGAAGATCAAGTTAGACTTGAAATACCATTTCCGTTTTTCCAAGGAAGGGGCTGACTCCCTACAGAGAGGAGATTTTGAAGATGAAAATGCAAAGTTGGGGATTTCAAACTAAAACTGTCTCTCTATCCAAAAAAAAAGCATGTTTTATGGCTTTTGGAGAAGATTAGGGGGAGATGGGTCTTTGAGAAAGGTCTGTTAAGGATATGAATTGTTACGATAGAATAGTGCAAGTATGGCAATTTCTTTTATCTTCTGGAACAGCATGGAAAGAGATATATAATTGTATCTGTGGATTTAAAAGGCACTCTAAAGATTTATGACTTAAAATATGAGCCTAGCAATGTCTACTTTTCTGCAGCTACTGCAGGGTTTGATTTGCAAATGCATTTGATTTGGAGAAATGGCACTTTGCAATTTATCCACTGGCATAATAGATGATCCAACATTCATTTAGTCCTGTTCCCCATACTGCTAACAAAATGGATTATGATTTAGTGAAATTACCTGGTATTGGGAGCAGGGAGCCAAGGAGAGAAGAGGTGAGCAAAGGTTATATTACAGAGCGATGTCTTCCAGAGAGTAATCTTGCCTGAGGGTGATATGAAATAAGCACCTTGTGAAGAAAGTCACAGAATATCTCATATTTGTTTTCTTTTTTTCAGCTGAGTCCGGTAATACCTGATGGTTGGCATTATCAGACACACACATAACTATATTGCATTTCCCTTGGTTTTGTTCTTTATTTAATATTCCTTCATAACTTTTCACTTAAAACACAGCATGGAGATGTAGAAAGGAAATCATGTGGATGCATAAATAATTCATATGTACCTGAAGGCATAAAAATCATGCTAGACAAAAACAAATAGCAAGAAAGGTGAACAAGAAGTTAAATTTTAAATGTTATTTTAAAAAATACACCCCAGTGGAAATCTAACTGAAGGAGTCTGAAAACTAATAAAAAAATGACATCGCTCTCTCAGTGAGGATGTATGTAACCTTGTTGGCCCACATCATGGGAATCGACTAATTCAACAGGGATTGTCTTGAACTTGAATAACTTTAGTGTGGGGAGGATTGTTCATGTTAAGGTAGTGAGCTGTCAGTTCTATACAAAGAGATCTCCCACTCTATTTACATAGTGTTCCTTTATACATTCTAGGATAATATTCTGATCTCTGCCCAAGCTTCTTAGAAGCACCTGTCAATCCATTTACAAGCTCCAATGGCATTATGTCTCCAGACTTCATAATAGCAGAGAGTCTAGTACTGAATAAAAGATAGTGACTGCATTTTCTGCAGAGTGTATGTTTAAAACACAAAACTTAACTTTGAGGAAGAGAAAAATGTAATAGCCTTAGATTTATCATATTTTACAAAGCATTTCATGTATATCTCTATAGAGTGGTAATATTAGTGCTTTATTTTCCTATAAGTATTGAAGCCTGTACAGCTACCTAAAAATCTCAAAAAAAAAAAATAAGTGCAGAGATAGGAAAGGTAGCCAAATTGCCCTTTTATTTATTAGTGTTACACTTCCCCATATCTCTATTTCCTTTTATTTTATAGAAAGTAGATTAATGATAATAATAATAATGGTTAACATTTATTTAATACTTATGGTGTGTCAAGCACTATGCTGAATACTTTGCAAGATTTATCCCTTTGAAATCTCCTAATGGTCCTATGAGCCATCCCCATTTGATAGGTGAGGGAACCTACTATAGATGAGGGAACCCAGATAAGAAACTTGTTCAGTGTGATCAAGCTGGTAAGTGATGGAGTTGGTGTCCAGCAGTTTGAATCTTGAAATATATACTTGTAAACATTATTTTCTGGACTCATCAAAGAAAAAATTATCACTAGCCCTATTATTATCAAGTAAAATCATATATGTGTTGAGTCTGTCTTGGATCCTTACCAATGAACCTACTGAACTGAAAGGACTTCAGTTTTAAGATAGTTTCATTGATCAAGCAGTTGTCTCAAAATATGGATATCAAAGATTGTGAAATTACAATGATCTGTACCACCATTATCTCCCAGTCCTACTATATCATTTTTTATTCAACAAGCATTTATTGCTCACCTACTATGTACCTGGGTGTGTTTTTTTTTAATTTGTAGCAAAGATAGAACAGAAGATAAATTATACAGATGTTTTATCTAGGTAGACATCTTCTGCAAATTGTATTGATATTTGTATGCTCACCTTCATTTAACAAGTAATTAATGCTATTAAGGACACAATTATCTGGAATAAAGATCCACTAGACTCTCTCTGTGCTTTCAATCATTCTCCCTTTCTTACAATGAATGATGCCTCTATCCAAGGAAAAGGGGGATCTTGGGGTATGATTAAAAGTTTGCATCTAACCCTAACCAGTTTGGCTCAGTGGAGAGAGCATTGGCCTGTGGACTGAAAGGTCCCAGGTTCGATTCTGGTCAAGGGCATGTACCTTGGTTGTGGGCACAGTCCCAGTAGGGGGTGTGCAGGAAGCAGCTGATTGATGTTTCTCTCTCATCGATGTTTCTAATTCTCTATCCCCCTCCCTTCCTTTCTGTAAAAAATCAATAAAATATATATTTTTTAGAAGTTCGCATCTCTAGAACTTCTTTCCCTGTGATGGTTTAGGTTTGGCCCTTAATCACCTTCAGTTTGCAGAAGGAAGAATCAAATAGCTAACAGCTGCAGTTCCAGAATCATCTCAGACTCCTCACAAAGCTGGAAGTTCAATGGGGCATCAGCTGCCCTTGCCTAAGGAAGAGGAGAAAGAGAGAAAAGGGGAAAGGCAGAGAGAACAATAGGTGTATCG
>NW_006295824.1:1489928-1516077 GCF_000327345.1 Myotis davidii | reverse complement strand
TCCTAGCTCTACAATTTCTCTGGTCAGTGGGAAATGCTTTATCTTAATCCACGTGAGCTCTCTCAAGGATGAAAATATTCTTCCTGGGCAACCTTTGATTCATTTGAATAGTTGCTATTCTCGAGCAGAAAATGGAAGTGTACTTATGAAAGAGGTGGTAGGAAAATGAAAGGATATTATTTCCCCCTTAAAAAGCAGTAAGACACAGGAGGAAATCTGAACATAAATACAGTGCTTTCTCTGACACACAGCCATACACCAATCAGATTACATTAAAAATTACTGAAACTGTTCTCCAAATTAAGACAATCGATGGATTCTGAGATTTCTTAATTGATGTCCATTCACTTCTTTGGGAAGGATTAAGGAAAGTAAAAAAAAATCCTCTTTGTTCTTTTCCAATCCTGCTGATAGTGAAGGTTTGAGACTGTATTTGGATTTTTCAGAATGAATGTATTACTGACCAGGTCCTGGAAGCTCCAGAATAATAGAGCAGTCTTCTAAGAAAGGCACTTGTAAACTCTTTGGAGGACAATTGGACCTCCTCTCTTGGAAATAGGCTCATTATCCACATGCAGTTAGTCTAAAATACAAATCCCTTCTCAAAAAAAAAATGTGTGCAAGAGAAACAGTATTTCTAACTCAATCTTCTGATGCTGTTTACATACTATCACATCATGAAACTTGACGTTGGGATTAAAGCAGAGATCAGCCAAGCAGAAATCTCCTCTAAAATTCCCCTAAGATGTAATCACTTGCTAATTACCATCTGGGATAGGAAATTCTACCTTCATAAAATAATCATTTCTTCCATATTTGGAAGTAAAGTCTGTCTTCCTTCATGATTCCACTCATAAGTACTAGATTAACCTCTTGGAGCATCAGAAATTTCCACTCTCTCTACCACAGAAGATCCCTTAATATTTGAAGCTGGTTATCCTATATAATAAAGAGCTAGTATGCTAATTAGACCGAACAACAGAATGACTGTCTGGCCAACTTTCTGAGTGAAGGTGGGGCTGCGAGGGCCGGCCAATACTGTAAGGGCTGAGCCCCCTGCACGAATTTCATGCATCGGGCCTCTAGTATACACATAAACCCTTTATGTCTTCCTGTTTTCAGAGAAAACATCAAGGGCTTTGGGCTCAGTTCTACTTTCAAAACCGGGCTCTGCCCTAGCTGGTTTGGCTCAGTGGATAGAACATCACCCTGTGGACAAAGGGTCCAAGGTTTGATTCCTGTGAAGGGCATGTACCTTGATGGCAGGTTCCTCCCTGGCCCTGACCCTGGTCAGGGCTCATGCAGGAGGCAACCAATCCATGTGTTTCTCTCACATCAATATTTCTCTCTCTCTTCCATTCTCTCTAAAAATCAATGGAAAAATATCCTCGGGTGAGGATTAAAGAAATAAGAAACAAACAAACAAACAACCTGGCTTCACTATTTACATGGACCTGATTATAACATTAAATGTTTCTAAGCCTCAGTTTCCTTAAGTGAAAAAATAGAATAACACCCCTCCCATATGGTTGTGAAGTAGATTAAATTAGTTCAAAGTATGCAAAGTGCCTGACCTTGGAGGTTCTGAGTTAACTGTGATTCGTATAATTCTAAGTACTCTGGCTTCCAGCCCCCTCTTTCCACCCCAGGTGGTTTGCTCCTGAAGCGACAAAGCAGAGCTTTGCAAACAGTGTGCTACAGGATGTGCCAAATTGTTATCATTTTCTGTAGGTGTCATAGCCTTGGTGTGTGTGTGTGTGTAAAAGCAGCACATTGCTTTTTATGGTCTCTCCCATGGACCGCAGCAATTTTTTAGTTTTAAAAAAGGTCTCTCTCCCTTGTCATATAAACATTCTTTCATTATCAGCATTTAAACAGCAACTTCTGTTAGAAATAAAGGATTCTCTAAGAGAAATATGGCAGTTCTTGACAGCGTTTTAGTCCCTCGGCCCTAATAGTGGCCCAGCAAGCCTTTTATTTTTTTTTTACTGACTTGCATCCTACAAATATTATTTTCACCATGGTATAAAACAAGTTAAGGAAACACTGCAGCTGTTAATGACTACTTGGTATGTGGTAATAGAATTAACTAAATATTATCCTCCAGAAGGCTAAGAAGAATAGAATGAATTATATTACTCATTTGTCTTAGATCTGACACTTCTGTTTTGCAGTTTAAGATGGTATTTGGGTTTGGAAAGAGCCACATCAGACTGTTAACTAACATTGACTTGACAGTAGATGAAAATTTCTAGCAAAAATATAGATTCATTCATTTATTAAAATATATTTTGGACCTACTCTGGGCAGTATTCTAGATAATGCAGACATAGCTTTAAAAAAGAGCAATAAGATTCTTTTCTTCATAAAGTTAAAATAATAATAAACTTTCAATAAAGTCAGTGGTATCTCTAATAGAATTTGAATTTTATAAATAAATAAATAAATAGACTCCCAGGTTGCTGCCCTGGCCCATTTCTGGTCAGGAGGATAAATATCAGAGTCCAAATGGAATGGAAATAGATTACTTTAAAAAATAACCTCCTAATATTTTTTCTATTCATTTAATATTAATAAATGCAAATGAATGCTCAGTAGGCTGCCCGATATGGCTGCCACTCTTCCAGCTATTGTGTATTACATTATGCACCATCTAGCTCCCTGCTTCACCAGTTACATCTTTGTTAAATTCAAATAAATTGACACAACTTGGGATATCTTTCTCCTAGCAACTACTGGTAATATTTTTCTTTGTAAAACAGAATCAAGGCCAGAAACCATCTGTATTTTATTCTTGATGATGATGTCCAAGGATCTATTCTTGTATACTCTTATATATGATATTGTGACAGAATAGGCTGGGTTGTGTGGCACAGTGGCAAACTCCAAAACTGCAGTGGCTTAAAGCACACATTTACTTATTTCTTGCTTACACTATATTTCTTTCTTTCTTTCTTTCTTTCTTTCTTTCTTTCTTTCTTTCTTTCTTCCTTTCTTTCTTTCTTTCTTTCTTTCTTTCTTTCTTTCTTTCTTTCTTTCTTCCTTTCTTTCTTTCTTTCTTTCTTCTTCCTTTGTTTCCCTTCTTCTATTTGGGATGGTTGATCTTGAACCTGCAAGGAGCAAGCTGGCTCTAGATTTCTCCAAGTCCACATTTCTTTCTTTGCCTCCAATTCTTAGTGTCCAAAGATAGGGAACCACAGACATGCCTTTGTAGGAAGAACTTATGCTATATTTCTATTGCAGGTAGCAAGAAGGTGTCTGTCTTTGATAAACCCTCAGGGGTCCCAGATGCCTCAGTGCTGCCATTTTAAATATTCTCAATCGCAAAGCCAAAGGGAAATTGGATGTGGTGAAGGGGACACTGCCTCTTAGAGCTTTCACTTTCTCTACTCAGAGAAATTACTTGCCACACCCAATGCCAAGCACACAGGGAAATACAACCCCACCATGTGTTGAGAGAGACAGCCTGAAATTTGTGAGCCATCATAATGATTATCATAGGAGCACTATTTACTGATTATGTTCTTCCCTCCCAAAGTAATATTACTTTCAGGTGTTCAGAATCTTACTTTGACATTTATGCTAATATGATCAATTGAACAACTTATGATAATGCATTGAATTTAAGAAGCTCTTACATTATCTGTCAGGCATCCTCATAAATCTTAAATATATTCCCTAATTAGACATCTCACTTCTTTAAGCTTAGAGAAGTAAATCATTTCATGCTTTTGTAGGAGAGTGATATTGATATAAAATACGTCGGCCTCTGAGGGTAAGGAGTAAGTCTATAATGATGTGGGCATGGATTAAAATGGCATTAACTGTAATAAGTGATTATTAAGCAATCTTTGGAATATTTCTCATATACCTTCATTCATGATCCATCTCATCCATTTTTTACGGGAAAAAATATGAGGCACTCATGGTTTCTTAATAAATTAGGTTTTAGGAATTTACCGATTGTGGATGTTGTGGGTAGGCCTGAATGTGACAGCCGCAGCACATTCGGGGGAACGCTTCTGCGCAGTGTTTACACGGTACTATTGGAGCCCTTATAAATTAAACCACTGTCTGGCACTCAGCTTGTGAAGAAGGATCTGGCTAATAGCCTGTTCAGGCTTGTGTTTCTTTTAGAAAAGTTCTGTTGCAAATAACATTGCATTTTCTTTATACCATTCACCTCTAAAGAACCTGATTTTGAGCTTCCTTCCACGGTTTCCTTCAGGCTCTCTGTTTGTGGCTGTTTTGTTTGTGTTGGTGCTTTATTGCTTGCACCTTTAATAGAAGTGAATGTTTTCCTCTTATTTCTTTGTTCAGTGCAGAAGGCTGCACCGTGCGTGCTCCTCTGTTCCTTGAATGAATTTCAAACAGTCTTTCAGAACCCCCGCATTGGGGCGACAATGAAAGTAGTCAGTAATTGTTGGTGAAAGCTTTGTAACTCCTGCATCGTATCCCAAAATTGAATTGTGAAGAACAAAAGCTGGGCCTTTATCCTCCTTTGTATTCTGAGAGGGCTTCCAGAAAGCTTAGGTAAAGACTGAGTATGTCATTCTGCCAATTTAGCACATGCAATATAAAACACAATCTGATAGAAATTAATAAGATAATTTGAGAAATTGAATCCGTAGGTAACTAGGAAATATTATCTCTTCCTGGTACATTTGGCTTTCTGTGTCTGAGATTGTAAAATGTTCAGATATTGCAGAACTGAGTAATTGGAGATTTACCAGTACCTATTATTTGCATTCATGACTGCCATAAAATCTCCATAAATTATTGTTTATTATACTTTTTTATGATTATTTTGAAGGCTGGAGTTATAAATACTTATTTGTTGGGAGCATAAACTGAATCTAATGGTTTGTTCAACTTTTATTTATTTCCTACTCCATTAACTTTGGTATAACTTACAAAGATACTACAGTACAAATGGAAAACAATATTTGAGAAAATTCAGGATGTAAAAAACATTATAAATGAGAAAAATAAGTGTATGACAACCATTAAAACCAAGAATTACAAAAAAAAAAAAAAAAAAACACATTTATTTGGAGCCAGATATCTGATTCTGTATTTCTAAAGCTCACACCAAAATTTCAAAAAAAAATGGAGCTTATCAGTCATATTGCTTTCTCTAAAAATTCTCGTTAGAAAGAGCAAGAGAGAGTTCACAACAAAGTCAAATTCTCTAATCTTTTCTTTTGTGATTTGATGAAGAAATTCTTCCAAGGTCATAAAGATAATCTCTAGGTTTGCATCTATTCTTAGCATTTTGCCTTTCATATATAAGCCCTTGATTCATCTGGGATTTTATTTTTTTATTGCTGCAGAGTAGCAATCTTTATTCCTTCTTTTTCTACATTGAAAAAAAATCAATTGTCCTTAGTCATTCTAGTTGAGGGTGAATGAGTGCAAAAGTGGAACTAGCACTGTAGCCAAGATTGAGACAATTTAATACCAAAAGCTGGAGTTCAACCTCCATGTAGCATGGGGAACACTGCTGGTGTAACCCTGGCAGAGACACACGCTGCTTGGAGCTATTCCCTTGACTCCTAATTTGAGATTTTAGCCTTTACAGTTCCTTTACACATTCTAGAGCTTCATTATTTGGGGCTTCACTAATTCAGAAGTTGTTGTAATTCACACAGGTACGCTATTGAAGTTTATTTTTACACCAAGAATAATGGCAGAGATTGCAAGCAATCTTAGCCATATAAAGGAGGGTGTTCACAAGAAAAAACTATCTTAAACTACCTTCAAATACTGTAAAAGAACTTGCTTGTATATGCGTAATATTATGCTTAAATATATTTTAAAGTCACTCCAATTGTCAAGAACTTCTACTAGGCAATTTCTATATTATTACACATTGCTAGAAAGAAGTGAGAGTTTTTGAACTCATTTTAAGTAGCTTTTTTTCCCAAAGAGTCCAATAACATGCTTTTTAATAGTAACAAATACACTGTATTACCGTTTAATGAGTTTAATAAAACAGAAAATAATGCTGTGGTTACACTTTAGTTTCCAAAGCTAAATGTTAACATTTCTAATGTCCTGCTGGCAACCACTTTTAACACATTTCACCGAAGGAATTAATTTGAAAGAAAACAATTAAGATGAAACAGAAATGTCAAAATTTGTCAAATCATCAAACTTACTAATCATTGACCCATATTGCTTTTATTTATATGCTATGTGTCTTAATTATCTATCATGTAACACATTACCCCAAAACTTAACAGAGCAGCTTAAAACAACAAACATTTATTATTTCACGTGGTTTCTGAGATTTAAGATTCTGGGAGTGGCATAGCTGGATGGTTCAGGCTCAGCTGTGGTCATCTGAAGGCTCAACTGGGGAATGGTCCTCTTCCAAGCTCCCTCACATGGTTGATGGCAGGCCTCAGTTCCTTGCTGAGTCCTCAGGTCCTTGTCACATGGGACTCTCCAGAGATGGCTCAAGTGTCCTCCCACAGGAAGATTGCTTCCCCACAGCCAGTGATTCAAGAGAAAAAGAGTGTGAGTGTCTACATAGATGTAAGCCACAGTCTTTATAATCTAACTAGAGGCTCAGTGCACAAAATTTGTGCATGGGTAGGGTACCTAGGCCTGGCCAGTGATCAGGGCCGATTGGGGCCTTCTGGCTGCTGGCCAGGGCCTCCTTTCATTCCACGCCACCCCCTGTTGGTCAGCGCACATCATAGAAAGTGATAGAACTCCTGGTCTCCCGGTCAAACTCCTGTGGGGACACTTTGTATATTAGCCTTTTATATATATAGATGACATACCATTACTTCTGCTGTGTTCTACTACCCACAAACCTGGTACAAAGTTGAAGGAGACCACACAGAGTGTCAAGTGGGAGGTGGGGAACATTGGGAGCCACTTTGGAGACTTTGCTATCACAGTATGGCATTTAAAAATATAGAGAGAAAAGGGAATAAAACACAATATAGGGATCAGTTCACTCAAATAGAAGGCTCAGAAACCTATCTATATATTAAAAACATAGTATACAAAAAATGATAATTATATATGCTTGAATATATTTCTGGGTCTTCTATTTCAATCCATTGGTCTGTCTACTGTGGCATCATCTCTACTCTGATTTTGAGCACCATAGCACTATAACATTGCAATATCTGGTAGAAAAAAAAAAGAAGGAAATGTTCATTTTTAACAATAACAAAATTACAATTTTTCAAAGCTGGCTTCTATGTCTATGCTGAAATAATTACTTCTATCTTCCTCCCCTTGCAAATTCATTCATTTCAAAGAAGTGATTCTCAACATCTTGTGAAAAACAGAAAATAATTTTAACAACTTGGGAAGGGAATGCAGGGTAGTAAAACTAATTAATCAAGGAGGATATGGAGGAAATGAACAATTGATTCCCAAGGGCAAGATAGCAGCTATATGTTTGGGGAAACCTTAATATATTGGTTTCCTAACTTTTTGTTTATGTCTGGCACTTAGATTATGTGGTTTTACTATTGCCATATTCATTTCACGCAGAGTAATATGGCATTAGTGGCAAACTATAAAGCAAGGATATTTGCTTTCTTATTCTCCTACCTACCATCTCCCTTTACTGACTGCATTATTCATTGTGTATTAACGGCTGTGATAAATGATCCCAAACCTTAGAGGTATAATGCAATATAGGTTAATTTCTTGTTCAAGTCACAGTCCAATGTAAATGCAATGGGGTGGGGGGGGCGGGGGGCGAGGCAACTATTCCACACACTTCCTCAGGCTGCCTCTTCCATCCCCCCTTTTTATTTTTTTTATAGTGAATTAACTTAATGAGAACTATAACAAGTACATAGTAAGCTTAAAAAACATGAAAAAGAACCAGTCAGAAATGAAGAATAAAATATCTGAAATGAAGAATATACCAGAAGGAATGAACAGCAGGTTAGATGAAGTGGCGATCTGATCAGCAATTTCAAAGACAAGGTAGCAGAAAACACCCCAATGAGAGCAGCATAACTATTCCACACACTTCCTCAGGCTGCCTCTTCCATCCCCTTAACCTCAGTCTTTCACAGTTAAAGGAAAAGACAGAACTTGAAGGCTTGTGCAAAATGGTATTTAGGGTCTAGGCCTGCAAATCATGTACATAATTTCCACTGACCAGAACTCAGTCACATGACCGCAATAGGAGACTCGGGGGACTGTAGTAAAGCTGTGTGTCCAGGAAGAAAACGGAATGGAGTTTGGCGAACACACAGTAGTGTCTGCATAGCACACCCCTTAGTCTCCCTGGGCAATGGGAACACATGTTCCGATGAAACCACTCCTACAAAACTCTAGCCTTCAGTCCTTCAACTTGTAATTTTCTTGTGTTTTATGATTTGAAACAACGATTCTTTTTTAAAATAATTTTTTAGTTACAGTTAACATACAATATTAGTTATGTAAGTTTCTGGTGTACAACATCGTGATTAGACATTTATATAACTTACAAAATGACCTCCCCAATATATCTTTAAATTTATACAAATAAGAAGGGAGCCGAAACCGGTTTGGCTCAGTGGATAGAGCATCGGCCTGCGGACTGAAAGGTCCCAGGTTCGATTC
Organism: Myotis davidii; assembly: GCF_000327345.1. Classification (NCBI taxonomy): domain Eukaryota; kingdom Metazoa; phylum Chordata; class Mammalia; order Chiroptera; family Vespertilionidae; genus Myotis; species Myotis davidii. Next base: position 1,507,491 of record NW_006295824.1, on the reverse strand, counting down.
CGGTCAAGGGCATGTACCTGAGTTGCGGGCACATCCCCGGTGGGAGATGTGCAGGAGGCAGCTGATTGATGTTTCTCTCTCATCGGTGTTTCTAACTCTCTATCCCTCTTCCTTCCTCTCTGTAAAAAATCAATAAAATATATTTTAAAAAAAACAAAACTACGCAATAAGCTTTGAACTGGGTGGCAGAGGAGAGGCAAAGGACTACTGTGGAGCTGCTGTGAGTTATTGAGTGAGATGGTGGGACTATTCAAGCCACTTGTGCTCAAACTCTGGGTGATCAATAAATGCAAGTTGTGACAACTCCTTTTTTAACTCACTGATCCTGAAGTATGAGAATGCATATCTAAAATTATGTGCTGTTTTAAAAATGCCTACTTGTATGCAGATGTAAATTCTTATTTATAGCACCTTCTACCTGTGCAATCACCATTTTTAAAAAATATATTTTATTGATTTCAGAGATGAAGGGAGAGGGAGATAGAAACATCAATGATGAGAGAGAATCATTGATCGGCTGCCTTCTGCAGGCCCCCTACTAGAGATCAAGCTGCAACCCCAGCATGTGTCCTTGACTAGAATCGAACCCGGGACCCTTCAGTCCACAGGTCGATGCTCTATCCACTGAGCCAAACTAGCTAGGGCTGCAATCACCATTTTAAAAAACCTAGGAACTAAAACAATCTGCACTTTAAAAATCTCCATATATAATACAATGAATTCAATAAACTGTGGCTTGAGACTGAAAAGACAGAAATGTAATGAAAAATTCTGACTTTTAAGGCTGAAATTTCAGAATTAGAGAAGCAAAGTAAATCTAAAACCTCAAATTTAATAGATTTGGACTATTTTTTTCCTTGCTTGAGTTGTTTTTGTTATTAAGCAGCAAATGACTCATGAAATCAGACATCACATATTTTTTGCTGTCATTTATTTAATTACCCTATTTCTAGGCAAGACATAGTTCTTAGTCACTTGGTAAACTTCACAAAGACAGTTGGTGGCAGAAATTTTACTAATGCTGCATTAAAAAATTGCAATAAGTTATTCCTCTTGATAACATACCCAATTTAAGACCTTTCAATCCTTAGCTTATATAGTTGAGGATTTTCCTTAAATTGCATTGGCGAATTATAAACCTTCTGTTTTCCCAACTTTGGTTAAAAAAATAATTCTGACTTGTTGTACACTTCTATCTATATTTCTCTTTCACTTCTTTCTCCCAAATTGCTGCTATGCTTAATTTTTTTCTTATAGTACATTATCCATAATTTATACGTCACTATGCTCATTAACCTTCCTTCCTTCCTTCCTTCCTTCCTTCCTCCCCTCCTTTTTCCTTCCCTCCTTTTTCCTTCCCTCTCTCACACATAAGGAATCAGAGGGAGCCATAGCAGTGTATCTCCTTGCTAAGTTATAATGTGAGCCATAGTGGCAGAACACAAATGAAAGACACTCAGAAAAAAGAGTGTCTTCACACAATTACAATAGAAAAAAGAAGGGATATTTGAAAATACTTACAAAGTGTAACTTTAAGTTTTTTATTAAAGGTGTAGTGAGGAGAATGACCAAGCCAAAGAAATACTTTCTATTTCCATAAATCATTCCATTCAGATTTTCCAGGCAGTAAACTTCTAAGAGTAGGATGTTGTCTCCTCAGTCTGGCATTATTACTCACTCAATATTTGCTGAATGAATACATCAATGAAAGCATATATGAATGGTGAGACTTATAACATTGCATGTTTTAAATACAACCAGAAACCCTTTTCATGTTGAGGTATGAAAATCAGTGTGTAACACATAAGACAAAAGCTAAACAAATGCATTTAAAACGGTAAATAGGTTATTTAAGTCTTTTAAAGAAACCTGGGCATTCTTACAAAGTTTTCCAGGGCCTAGTCCATTGGTTGATTTTCCTTAATCTGTGCTGATAGAGAACTGTCTAATTATACTGAATATGTCTCCTTAGGATTAAAACAGTTTCGTTTGGGGAGTGCAGCATTCCTTCTCTCATTAATAAAAGATTAACTCCCCAAACAGGAAATGACTGATCACTTTTATAATTTCATTTGACATCTTATTCTAATTTAGAAAATTTTAGGAGAAAACAGGAAGGAGTTGGATTTCAACCATTTTATTTAAAATTGTGTCAATAGAAAAAAATGCAAGAAAAGCATTTCTCTCATATTTGCAGTGTGAGGGAACAAATTAAGAAGGTTTACAAAGTTGCCCATGTTGCTGTAACTCCTTCCGGTAGCACACCTAAAGCTAATGCATTTGTTCATATGTCTATTGCTCATATGTCGGCATACATTATTTCTTTTCTTGTTTGTAAGCTCCTCAGAGCCCAGAACAATGTCCTCAGTTTTGTCTGGCATGTGATATGCATTCATATTTTTCAGCGAAAAGGAATTTGGTAGCATAAAACTAAAATTTGTTCTTAATCTTTTAAAAAAAATGAGCCAAAAATTCTTGTATCCTTGTATTTAATCTGGTGTTAACTTGGTTGTTTATTAAAACATTAAGCAGTCTGCATAATATGTTTGTAGACAGGCCCCATCGTCTCATTTTGTTTTATTGTATCTTCCCATCAGATTACTATAAATAAGGCCCTCCAATAAATCACAACTCAAGAGTGTAATGGGTAGGCAGACGTTACGTGTTTACTTGCTCATTGAATCTTCAATAATACCTAGTACAAGGTGTTAGATGCCCTTGAATACAGCAGCTATTCAACAGACATGTATTGAATAAATTGAAGGATAGCATCAAGTCGGAGAGTACTGACTTCTCTTTCCTCCAGTCTGCTTTCAGGAAGGTAGATAAGTGTGTATTCTTCGCATTATCAGATAAGATGAGGGGAGGGACTCTAAGCTGGACCATCTATACTCTGGGTTGTTTAGCCAATGCTAAGTCTCTCTGTGGCTCTCAAATCCACCCATTGATAGTCTGGTTTCCTCCCTTCACCATTGTCCCTAGGAGAAGCATGGAGCAGGCCTTGTATGCATATATGCATACCCCATGGACACACAATAGGGTGCTGAAGGCCTGGGGCAGGGGAGGAGGTAGGCTAGAAGGGGTCAATGGAGGAAATCTTTTCAACAATAAAGATTTAATTAACAAATAAAATAAAATCCTTGATTTAGCTAATGCCCACCCTGAAACACTCACACCAACAACAAGGACTTGTTTCTAGTCCTTTATCTCATCTCAGGCATCCGGGACATTCTCCTTCCCACCTACCTCCTTGATGGGGCAACACCTGTCAGTCTCCTCTTAAACACCATTCTTTCAGGAGGCCTTTTTTGACCAACTGGATTAAGTTTCATTAGGTGCCTCCACAGCATTGTGCACTAGATCCGAAGTACACAATCTCTTCCAATACACATTATATAACTTAATGTCTACCTTCCCTCTGGGCCTATGCACTTGGTGAAAGCAAAGGGTTTTTCTCTCTTGTCTACCCCTGTATCTCCAGCTCCCATACTCAGTGTATAGCTACTTAATTACATTGAACAAATGAATCATGTCTTCACCTTGAAATAGTAACTTTCATAGAGTAAAGGGAAACCTGGACTGGGAGTGTGTGGAAATGGGTTCACATCCTATTATGAGCGCAGTATTGTACATACTCAAGCCAGTTACTCTGTCCTGGTTCCCCTCCTCCAACAACAGAAGCAAAATGGTCTAATTTAGTGTGTTCATATCAGTTTATGAAGCTAAGAGAGGCTTACACTATGATAAATTGAGGAGAGGTATTTTGATGCCCCTGAAAATGACTGTGATGTATGCAATGTAGCTGCAAAGACCAAAAATCAACAATAGCCCTTAGCACAGAGCAGGGAGGACGGTCTTTGCATGTGCAGCTGGAACGGTCACGGTGTGAACCGATCTGCAGCTCTGCCTCTTGGGGAAACACAGCCCAGTGATTTCTCCAGCTTACTGACCAGAGAGAGCCAAGGGGAACATCTGTCTGTTGTTCCTCCGGCAGTCCGTGCAAGACACAATCATTTCTATTATTTTATTTATGAACTGTAGCCATTATCCCTCAGTGCCGAAACAACGGAAATGTACATTTGTGGGTCTCTCTGGTTCTCATCTAAAGTCTAATGAGGTCAGTCCAATCTGAGGCCAAATTCACCATTTATTATTCATCATTTATATCCGACTTCCAAAAAGATGAGGCAATGAGAGTAACACGTGAAATAGGCTGTTTAAATCATATATTAAACACAGAAGAGCCCTAACCGGTTTGGCTCAGTGGATAGAGCGTCGGCCTGTGGACTGAAGAGTCCCAGGTTCAATTCCGGTCAAGGGCATGTACCTGGGTTGCAGGCACATCCCTAGCAGGGAGTGTGCAGGAGGCAGCTGATCGATGTTTCTCTCTCATCGATGTTTCTAACTCTCTATCCCTCTCCCTACCTCTCTGTAAAAAATCAATAAAAGATATTTTTAAAAAAAACACAGAGAAGAGATCAGATATGCTCAGAGAAGAGGGAAAACGATATCGCAGGGCATTTGGTCACTGAAGCTACCTATAATATGGGTTAGAATTCAAGCGTGTGAAATGGGGGGTAAATGGGACATTTGCTATGGGCCCTCAATCCTAAGTATTTCTTCTATTTTATTTTCCCTCTTTTTAAATTTAATTTTTGTTTACTTTTTTATTGATTTCAGAGAGGAAGAGAGAAAGAAACATCAATGATGAGATAATCATTGATCGGCTGCTTCCTGCCTGACCCCACTGGGAATCAAGCCCGAAACCTAAGCATGTGCTCTGACCAGGAATTTCCATGACCTCCTAATTCATAGGTCGACACTCAACCCCTGAGCCATACAAGCCAGGCTATATTTTTCCTCTTTATCTTGTAGATGGGCAAACATTTCTTGTTAAGTATCAAAAGGAAAAGTAAAGCAATTCATAGTTCCTCACTAGCAGAAGGATTGGCAGTTCATCTTAGGTGTCCTCCTTTCCAATTATTCATTTCTTGGTTCAGTAATTAAAATCCACCCAATGGTTGAATCACACGATGGAATGAGTATATGTAATGAAAATTCGGTCACATCTAATTTGTGATAATAACGAATAGCTCAGCTAATGTGTTTGTGGTCATCAGCATTCAGGAAAGGGCTTATTCCAAAAGTCTGTGCCTCACAAGGAATGCTAATGTGCATTAATCAGCTGTTGTTCCAGAAGGTAGATCCTTCGGAGTCTTTGTAGATGGGATTTGTACTGAAGATTTTTGTTTTCTTTTAAGAACGCAGAAGAAAATCTTGTAGGTTTTTCTCCCTAGCCTATTTAAAGTCACCTACTAATTCATTCTACTTGTCTCTGGCTCTCAATTATTATTTTGCTGACTTCACCTTGTCTTGCCTTGTTCCCACTCCTTCCTTAATACTTGGCTTAAAAAGAGAGAGAGAGAGAGAGAGAGAAACTTAAGAATAATGACCACAAAGCCAGAAATAACTAAGGAACCACACCCCTCCGTTTAGACAGCACATAAATCATCCCAGGCAGATCTCTACCCTAAGGATTTCCTCAAAGTAGTCTACAGTTCCCTGTGTGCTTTTGTGTCATAAAACTCAAGGATTGTCTTTTCTTTGTTATACATAAAGAAACCTTCATCCAAAAAAAAAAAAAAGAAAGAAAGAAACCTCATCCAAAGTGTAAAATTAATGACCAGCTTTTGTTGTTATTACTTATCATCTCTGGGAATAGGATTATGATCTCAAAAAACAATAGATACCTCTCTATTTTATTCACTTAAGCTATGTGCAAACCAAAGAATTCTGGTCTTTTAAAAAGTTTCATATATTAACTAATTTACCATGTTTTGTTATGGAAACATTCCATATCCTATCAGTGGGCTTTCAATGAAAATGGGGTAGGTGTGAGACAAATAGCGTATTCATTGTTTTTAAAAAAATTGTTAAAAAATACAGTAATCTAAAAAAGGAGACATATGTAATACTTTAAACAATAAAAATTAATTAATTAAAAATACATTAATCTATATATAGCACTTATAAAACATTCACTTTTTGGTACCTGCGTATGAACATAAATCACAAAATTAGATCATAAGTCAGAAAAGTAGATATACGGTCAGGTAGGCAAAACCTGTAGAGGTCATGGTCCCTGAACATATAGAGAAGCTTGACCCTAAAGCATTAAATAGGTAAATATAACACATAGGTCAGTTACTTCTAAACTGTTTTAAACATGGGGTTAAAAAGGATGATTAAGTAGAATGCAAATATTTTTAATATTGATAATTATTTTAATACGTATAGAAAAAGTAACACCACAATCCTGTGATTTTATGGATATCATTAAATTTAAGTTTGGTGCAAAGCTAAATTTAAGTTTATAAAAGTATGTAATTTTAATTAAAAATAGTAAAGCAATAATATATGTACTGCTCTAGGTATGACTAAAATGGTATAAATAGTACAAAGAGGAACAAAGTTTAGGAAATGCTAACATCGTTAATTCAGTAGTATTGGTATCACACCTACTATAGGGTTTAGGTGCTGTAAAACTCAAGTCAAGGTATCAGAAATAAAGTGTGGTAATCTGGCTCATCAGCTACTACATATAAACAGCAGAGTCCCTTCCCCACCCCTCAACCAACCCACAGAGAGGAAGGGACTGGGACCACGTCCCTGAAATTTTGGAGTTGTGCGTCATGACAATTAGCCTACCCCGATTGATTCATGTTCTTCCTCCAAGTCTTAAAAACTTCCAAACTCCTGATCCCTTGTTTCGTAGCACCTCTTCCCTGGGCCTGATTTTGACTGTTTCGCTTTACTTCATTTGAGATGAGGTCACTTATCTAGTGGTCAACCAGTTGTGTGAATGTACTTGATTTCACTTACAGCCACTTTGCAAATCCAAAGCCGGGGAGTAGGTTGCTGTGCATAATGTTGTCCTATAAGACAAATTTTCTGTCAAGGGCTTATCTAATAAAATGCCGTGGGATTTCTCCTTCCCCACTATCTACCTGGTGTTCTAATACTCCGCGTTAAAAAGTCCATGAAACCTATAACCTTGAGGATGGACGCCAACCAGGTCACTCACACCACGTGGGGATTACACTTTCCAGGATGCAATGAATTACCACCTTTAAGGGGGCACCAGCAGTGGTTGTTGCTCCAGGAGTGATACAATTGAACTTAATGTATTAGAAAAAAGGTGGGAATGTGATGGAAAAACTGCAAGGGACCCTGAATCATAGCAGGGGGAATACATGCAAAAGGAACTATCAATGACTGAGTGACCCTGACTTGTTAAGCTGGAAGAAAAAAGTGGAAGAAATCATTGAAGATGTCATAGAAACTTCTTTTTCAGTGTCAATGGCTAAATAGGGAGCCTAGGAAGAATAGAAGATTTGGTGGGAAAATAATGAACTTCACTCACAAGTCTGCATTGGAAGCTCGAGTGTGGCAATGATGAACATAGTCAAAACCTGATGAATAGGTCAGTCCGGGCAAAGAATAAAAACGGAGGGAAAGGAAAAGAATTAGAACTGACTCCTCAATGATGCTGTCTTTTTAGATAATAGAATCAGTGAATCAGTGATGGAGACTGAGAAGGGGTGGCCTAACAGACGGGAAAGGAACCAAGAGCCCAGAAGCCAAGAGATGAGAAAATTTCAACAACAATTCTAAAGAGCTGTTTAAACCATCCATTATATTTTAAATTTTTTTATTTGTACCTTTTATTTCTGGAAATTAGATCTTTTTCTCAATTTTACTTAGCTCTTCAGAGTTCTCCTTTCGAAAATTATTAACCATGATTATTTTATATTTTGCCTGATAATACTAAAGGCTACATTTTTTTAAGCAGCATATCTTGCAGTATATTGTCTTGGCTGGCCCTCCCCTGTGGGGCCTTGAGTGTTCAGTAATTTTCAAGTGTGAGTGATGCATTTTCATGAGGGCTCACAGGAACAGAACCTTCTCCAAGCATGAGCTGCGGAGGATTCTTTCAAAAATACATTGGTACTTGCTTTTCAGGTGTGACATTAGTGGTATACAACCACGTTAAACTAAATTCTTGGTTTGACATCTTTCTAGCCATGCAGCCTGTGTGATTCTGGCTACAAACCAGCATGCAGGCCAATTTATGATCATTAATTTCTTAGGTGGACGGTGTCGGGTATGTGCACTGGGAGGTTTCTCTTCAGGGCATAAAGGGACTGAGTCAGTTTTCATTCTCTTTCACCCTGAGGATGGAGCCCTTTAGGGATTCTACATTTTTAGGTCCTATGATGGGGTGAGCCCTGAATTTGTTTTCTGTTCTGAAACTTGAACTCAGAATATAAATGACCCTCAGGTACTTGAGGTTTGGCCAAAGCCCTAAAGGCAAAAGCCAGCTTCAGTGCTCAGTTTACTTCCTTTTAAGTTAAAAGACTGACAGCACTCAGTCTTTTAACATTAGTATTCTGTTCTACCTTGTTACCCATGGGTGCATTAGAAAAGATTTGAAACATTTTACCTGGCATTTTCAATTGTTTGCATCAGATCAGTTGATCCTGCCACTGTGGTATGGGAGGTTTTATTTCCAAATACAGGTTGTTCCATTTGAAACTCTGTTGTATATATGATACTCTAAAACAAATTGCCGAATAATCACTGACATAGTTTCTTAAAATAATGTCTGCTGCCAGGGCATTTTCAATGTTTGTCCTATAGGTTAATTTAACTACGTACAGAGTATGGAAGCAAAACAAAAAACTCAGTTATTTGGGACCATAATGGTTGAAAAATAACTAAAATATGTCCACATTTTGACCAATTCTAACCACCTCGACTGTCATTACCCTAGTCTGTGCTACCACCATGGTCCATCTGGACTATTAAAATAGCCTCCTAACTGGTCCTTGCTTTTAGCTTTGTTCCTTTCCATACCAAACGCAGAAACCAGAGACTGATCCTATTTAGATGTAAGTTAGGGCATGCAACTGTCACCCTCCGCACTGCCAACGGCTGCCCATCTCTTTCTAAATTAAACCCATAGTCATCACTATGCCCAAATGATTACTCCTCACTTTATCAGCTAAAGCTGTCCCTTTGTTCCTGCTGCCTTCTTCTGCTTGGAGCCACCTCCTCTCAGAAATCCATTTGGCTTATTCTCTCATCCCTTCCGGTTCGTTCAAATATTGTCTTCTCAACGAGACGCCTCAGACTATTTAAAATTGAAATCTTCCCTCACTTCCATCCGGCATCCTACATCCCATGTCCCTGCTTTATTTCACCCCATAGAATTTATCTTCTGTTATGCTATCTAAATAAATAAGTTAATCTTTGTAAACTCTCGGAACAATGATTGGCACATAAGTGATTTACCTGTTTATTTGATAACAATAATGTACATATCTAATTTACTCCCTGAGGGCAGGGATTTCTGCTTTTAGTTTACTGCTGTATCCCATGCTATAGAACGATAGATAGTACATGATACATGTTCAAAAATATGTTGAATAAATAGAAATACCTATATACAATAAAAGGTCATAGAAAATGATTCGATTTGTTGCAGTCATTTTAGGTAGTTTGAAAAATAGAAGCCATCCCATAAGACTAAGTCCTCAAAGACCATTCTCCAAAGAGAAATGCAATTACAATTCAAATTTCAAAACTCTTTGCAATATACCAAAAGGTGCATTTACCTAAATGACAGTATATTATGCTCCTCTGAAGAGCAGCATGCTTGGCTCACATCTCCCTGGTGTAACTCTCCACGTAGTCATTTAACATAGAGCCACACATTCAAATAGAGAGAAAAATGTACTTGTGCATTGTTCATCTGTTAGAAAATAACCAAGGAAAAGATGGCATTTCCAGGCTCTAACAATATGTAGTAGGACATAGTTGGAAAATATAAGGTTTGAAATGGCCAGATATCTACTCCCTGTCCAGACTCTAATTCCTGGCTCATGTAGGATAATCTCTCCATAGTCTGTACCTCAATTATTTTATTTGTATGCAGTTTTGCTTCTCTCCTCTGAAATGTCTGAAATGGCTTCTAAGCATAGTCCATTACTAAAAGTAATCCACGCTAATTTACAACTAATCAAAAAACATTCCAAAGGTATGCAGAGCACTTCATTGTTGCTCCCATCATGTGCCTTGTAGACTTGGCCTTGGACAAGCAGGAGAATGTCCCATCCCATCTGCTTCAGTCCTTTCTTCTCGTCTACACATCTTCACATCCCTACAGAGATCCTGATTGTCCAGCTGTAGCCATTGTGGTCATGGCAGAGACTCAGCAAAATGCATTGTCCAGAATCTCACATTCTTTAATGTGGGAACTTGATGCCTGCAAGACAAACTAGTCTCTTTTGATAATACTGATAATCTCTTCGAGTATAACTTTGATGCAACACGGGTGAAAGGAGAGAAGCTAGGTAAGAGGGACAGAGACCCCCAAACCTGTCACATGTAAAATGAGAGATTTGGCTAGCCTCTAATGGAATTCTTAGTTCCCTGCCAGTGCTAAAATTTCATGAAATTAAGGTATGAAATTCATTAAAAAAAGACTCAAGTTCTCAGCAGAGTATGGTTAAATGACATGAAAAAAGTCTTCATAACTGAAATTTGTCAAGGTATTACTATAAATCCTATTACAGTTTGTGCATATAAACCTCTGCTTCAGTGAGCAGATTGGTAGGTTCAAACAGATCAGTTTTTTAAATCTAGGAATTACAGTACACACTTTGGTCAGATCAAAATATACAACAGTGAACCCTCCTTTTCCAGCTACTAAATAGGGCAAAGCCACCTACTCCTAAAATACTTCTGTAAAGCATTTAGAGATTATTGCCTTTTAAGATCAGTTAATCTGAAATTATTAAAGCATGGGCAAGAAAAAGTAGCTCCATTTCCATACACATTATCAAGTTGCATAAAGACACTAAAACTATAAAGATTAGGGAACTGCCTGGCCAGGGTGGCTCAGTGGTTGAGCATCAACCTATGAATCAGGAGGTCAAGGTTCAATTCTGGGTCAGGGCACATGCCCAGGTTGTGGCTAGATCCGATCCCAAGTAGGGGGCGTGCAGGAGGCAGCCAATCAATGCTTCTCTCTCATCATTGATGTTTCTATCTCTCCCTCTCTGAAATAAATAAAAATATATTTAAAAATAAAAATAAGATTAGATAACCAAGCTAAAGAATTTCATAGCTTGGGTGGAGTGGGGACAATGTAACAAGAAGGGAGTTTCAATTTATAAGATTTTTAGCTTTTAGTGACAGGGCAACCTGACATTTTTTGAGTCATTATAAAAAAAAAAGATGAGTTACTTTTAGCCATGGACTATGCCTAGAAGCCTTTTCAGGGGAAATACACAGAACTGCATAGAAACAAACTGCAGTACACACTACAGGGAGATCTGTACAGAGCTTATCCTAAATGATCCAGGAATTAGAGGTTGGACAGGCAGTAGATAGCCAGTAATTCCAAACTTTTTATTTTCCAATTGTCATACTACATCTTACTGATGCCTGGGGATTTCACCTTTTCTTTCGTTATTTTCTAACAGCTGAACAGTGAACACATACATTTTCTCTTTGTGTACATATATGCAATACATCCTCTATTACACAATGCTTCCCAAGTTTGCCTATGCTCACAACATAGAGTGAACATATGAAATATATTTTCACTCGTTCACTCTCAAATATTGAGCAGGCTGTGAATATCTAGGAATATAATGCCAATAAGAAGAACGTGGTCCTTGCCCTTAGAAAATGTGGTCTAATGTGGGTGACAGACCATTGAATAAGCAGTTACAAAGTAGAGCTTTGTAGGCCATGAGAGAGAGTAAACAGGGTGCTCTGAGAGTGAGAAGCAGGGGTTCCTAAACTCCCAAGGGGTGTGCTCTAAAAAGAATCAGAAGTTTCTGAAAGAATCGATGCATAAATTGAAATCAGAAGGATGATCAGGAGATTAGTAGGAGGCTGTTGGTGCTAAAACTAAGAAAAGTTCCAGGTAAGGGAACACAGTCATGACAGGGATGTGTTCTGACAAATGCATCCTTAGATGATTTTGCTATGGGAACATGATAGAGTGCATGCACACAAACCTAGACGGTATAGCTCACTACATACCTAGGCTATATGGTATAGCACCTTTGTATGTGCAGTCCGTGTGGACTAAGATGTCGTATAGTCACTGTGTGTAACTATGATGTGCATGAAGGCCTAGGAGTGAGAACTTGACATGTTTCAGAAATGGAGAGAAGGCCAATGTTGCTGTAGTTTAAATTGACCAAGGGGAGGTACCTGACCAGCTATGACACTGTGGAAAAAAGCAGAGGCAAGCTCACCCACAAAGGTCTTTGTAATAAATGGGGAGTTTGGGCTTAATTTTAAGAGCAACGGGAAGCTTGCTGAAGAGGTTCCAAACAAGAGTGGTCAGAGATAAAATTCGTTTCAATCACCTCTTAAACGGATGATTAAATCAGAAAAGCACTTCTGAATTGTGAGTGTCCGAAAACAGTGCCGAATTATGAGGAGGTAGTGTTAAATCTAAGAGGACTTCTAAATAAGCATTTTTGCCTTCAAAACACTGTAGGAGACCATTCACCTCATCAAATGGAAGCCATAGCGACAACAGTCTTTTATTTCAGATGAGCACAACTTGGGAGTTATCCGTCTCTTGAGCTTATGATAGAAATAGTCATCCATGTCAGAAAAAAAAAATTTCAAAGGCAAAATTTGACTTTGTTGTATTCCACACAAGTACAAATTTGAAAGTGCTGACCATATGTTAGCATCACAGGACCATCTCACAATTTCACTGTTGGAAGGGATGTTAAAGATCATTTGGTCTAACTCCATTTTACAGATGAAGAGAGTATGGAGTTGTTTTTTGTTTGTTTGTTTTTGTTTTCCAAGATAATCAGAAAGCAGTTTTTAAGATTTGGATTCTTACTGAAAGACTTCAGCGTATCATAATGGTAATTGGATTACTACAAATAATAATGGAAAAAACTAGTTTTCTGACACAGATATTTGATTCCCAATACTATTACCAAGGCTTCAAAATGGCCTCCATTGATCCCCCACCTCTTATTATTCACACTCTTGTGTGGTCCCCTCCCACACTGTACCAGACTGCAGCTTCTGTCTTGAATTCTCCTGTATCCCCCCTCCCTCATAACTCAGATCTCTCACTCTGGTGGAACCAGCAGCCATGTCACAAGCAGCCCTAGGAGAGGCCCATGTGACAAGCAAGTCTGCCACCAATAGCCAGTGAGGAACTGAGGCTTGCCTGTTGGCCTTGTGAATGACCTTGGGATTAGATTCTCCAGGCATGTTGAGCCATGAGATGATTGAAGCTCAGCAGACACCCAGCGAACAGGGTCTCATGAGACCCTGAGCCAGAACCACCCGCTAAGCCAGTCCTGGATTCCTGACCTTCAGAAATTACATGAAATAAAAAGTTAGTTTCTTAAAGTGCTAAATTTTGGGGTAATTTATTATGCAGTAAGAGATAACAAACACTACACAACATCAGTATATGTTTTTTAATTATTTTATTCTTCATTTACAATTGACATACAATCTATTATACTAGTTTCAGGTATACAACATAGTGATTAGACATTTATGTAAATTACAAAGTGATCACCCCAAAATCACTATATCTTTTTAACAAACTTCAACTACAAACACTTTAAAAATATCTAAATATTAATTCTTTTCTAAACAATAAAATACATCTTTAACTTAAAAATACTATCACTGGTGTTCTTTGAAAGACGTGATTAAATGGTTTACAGAATAGGCAATGGGATATTTAACTGTTAATTTGTAGCTCACCTATTCTAATTTAACCAGAGTTCTTGGCAACCAGACATAGTTAAAATTGAGATTTGGTTGCAGATAATAATTGCCCATGGCTACATGTTCCCATTTCAATACAACTTAATTTCTTTCTTTGGTTTGAAATCTCAGATACAAAAATCTGAATTTAAATTAAGCAATCACTTCCTTCTTAGTCCTGAGTAGCCAAAGTAGGATGCAGAATAAGAAGGAAACTACAGTCTACCAGCTAATGATGATACAGACATGTAAAATAATCATGTTTCTAATTAAATAAAACCTCCGGGTAAGGAGAAAAAAGAGTTGAAATAGCCCTGACCTCTCTTCGAAGTTTCATGTTCCCCTTATATCCTCAATCCAATTATTTATTCAGCATTTTATAAAAAAGTATTTATTGAACCCTTTGTATACACTAGACATAGGGAAACAATGATGAACTGGATAGGCAAGGCTCTACCCTCATAACTTTATCTGGGAGTGAAAAAAGCAATGAAGCAATTACAATGTTATGGTAATTATTAGGGAAGGTAGTACTTTCCAGGGTACCTATCCCAGTAAGTTGGTGGGGAGGGACATGCGGGATGGGGACATGAGAAAGATTGTGGGAAAAGCATTTTGTTAAGGTATCATTTCTGGCAAAAAGAACTCCCTGTACAAAGGCCTGAAGGCAAGGAGATTCAAGATACATTTAGAAACTCAGAAGTTTAGCTTGGAAGAAAGAAGTGGTAAGAGCCCCAGGGAGTGCACTATATCTTTAAGTCACAACCCAAGCATGGGCATAATTCCTTTTGGTGGGGGTTCCCTTTACCAGAGCAGGTGTAGGGGGAAAAGAACAACAAAAAATGTTTAGGCCCTGACACCTTCTGCACCCTGTCTGAGAACACCTATTTATATTCCAGGTCCAAAAAGCTAATACGGTTTGGCAAGGAGTATGCACACGGTGGTAAGAATTCTGAAGTTAGAATGGCCTGCTTTGAATCCTACCTTGAAAACAGTAATACCAACCTCACTCGATTCGTGTCAAAATGAAGTGAAAATAACAAATGTAAAGCATCTTGCACACGCTAGCTAGGCACTCAAAGTTTCTTCTCTCCCACTGTCTTCCTTCTGAGCCCACAGCTGGAAGGTGTCATGTCACCACCCACTACCTATGACCCCGTTGGCAGAAGACAATGGTCTCTTGGCCGTCTCCTATGTCTCTTAAATTCAGTTCTAGTCTACCCTCTGTGAACCCTGGGTTAGAGAAACAAGAAGTATTCCAGCATAACAAGCCCTGTCATAGAATAACGGTAGCATTCATAAAGAAAAAAGGATTATGCCATACACAACTGAGACGTGCTTATCACACTATCTGTATATCTGCATATGTACTTGACCTCCATTATTCCTTGTGACAATACTGTGAGGTGAGTACTGTAATCACTATTTGGCAGATAAGAGTCCTAGGTTCAGAGAGGTTAAGTGACTGACCCTGACCTAAGTTTTGAATGTAGCTCATTTTCCAAACAAAGTTGTGTCAACTCTACAGCGGGTGCCTCCCAGGAAAAGGTACAATGGGCATATATTTTGTTATCCTGTTAGTTTCTTTTCAACATTGTTAAGGCTCAGAGAAAGATGGTTTTTACAACTATATGCCCATTCCTCAATGTGTAACTTTATGTCCTGGCACACATAAATTAAATTCTATGTGTAAAATTAAAGGGGTGGCAGAATTTTCCCCAAATAGTACTTTTTTTTCTGCCCAAGAACCATCCCAATCATATTAGTGATAAGTACCACTTTCACTTTTCATACCTGCCCACCATGCTCATAATAGTAAAACTAAAGCTTCCAATTTTCTAGAGGTAGAAACCTGTCTCCTCTGTGAAAATGAGAGCACAAATGAAAGGTTTAATGACTTCCGGTGGACTTTGGTTGCTGATTTCAAATGGAATTATTCCCTCACATGATTAGAATAAGCTCTCTTGAAGGTCATTTGTTTCAAGCCGTCTCTGTTTAAGGAACTGTCTACTTTGCAAAGGAGACCTCCTCATTCCTGCCTTGTAAGGTTAGCTAAGTAATATTTCCCTAAGCGCCCCTTCCTTTCAGTGTTCCTCCAAAGGTGGTGCCCAGATTAGCTGGCTCCGAATCACCAGGGTACTTATTAATAGGTGAGTCCTCGGTTTCAACATTGATCTGAGTCTTCACCCAGGAGTGGGGCATTAGCTTTTTACATTACCCAGTAAGTTCAACATGTTATTAGTCAAATATTCTATTGTTTTGCACCAAAAAAAAAAAAAGATCTTCATTAAAGTCTCCATCATCTAATACTAAAAGCAACTGGTTTTTAACAAGTGCTTGATAACATTGTTGAGTCTGACAATGATTTGTGAAAGACACCTGATACCCCCCCCTCCAGGTGCTCTGTATGTTGGGCTTTTGTGAAATACTATGCACAGTTATTCAGCCAATCAAGATTATACTGTCATCCATTCTCCATTTGCCCATGTTGTGCATGTGGATATCATCTCAAGCATTTTGTGTAAATTTGTAAATGTTGGCATTTACAGAATTCCCCAATATACTTAGCCCAAACAATGAAACAGGGGAAGTGAGTTTGGTACTAGTAATTTATTCATCTTGATGATTCCAATTGCCTACTTCATTCAAAAAGTTAAATAACCAGGGCTTACTTGTTTTAAAGTGCTAGCAAATATGAGATAAATGAGATATTAGGAAAAAGGACCAACTTTCACCATCCTAAAACTTAGGGTATTAAACATTGTGTTCACCTTAAATCAGGCAGTTGCGGGTCTGTTACACTAATTAGATAATTACATACACTTGGCCACACAGTGAAGTGATTGGCATCTTTACTGGGACATATGGGCACAAAAACTATTTCTTTCAGGGTGCGTCATTTGGCCCAAACATTGCTCAGCGTCCTTTCCGGTATAATTCATGTCTCAGGCCGAAAAGGCGTCAGAAAAACAAAAGTCAAGGAACCTCCATCAAGTGGCAAAAATCTGGCCCTCCGAACAGAAACTCACCAGCCCACGAACAAGGCTGATATTGCTGATTGCCACCCGGCTGCCTTTCTTGTCACTGGCTCAAAGGAAAGCTCAAGAAATACCGACTTGCCTAGTGAGCCCCTCCACCCCAGTGATATTTACACATCCCACCTGGGCCTTTCGGTTACAAATCCACCTCCTTAAAGGAGCCGTGTGAAAAAGTAGGATCAATAAGGAGAGGGGGAAAAAAATCCTCCGAGCTATAAATCAGCCACGTGGAGCTGCTGCGGCAGCGGCGGTAGCCCCGACTTCCTGGTTCGCTTCCTGCAAACCCAGCGGCAGGGGGCTCGGGCCGCGGGCTGGAGCGAGGGGAGGGGCCGCCGAGCGGCTCTAGGACCTGGGAGGGGTCGGCGGCTGCGGGATCCTGCGGGGCACGGGCGTTCGGGGAGCCGGGGCCCATCATTTCCATAAAAGTTTGGGAACCTGGAAGCTTTAAGAGCTGAGCTGTGGGGCAAAGGCTAGCGCTAAGGACCACGCAAGACCCCGGGAAAGTATAAGTTAGTTACAACGGGGGGTAGCGAAGGAGATTCTGGGGCCAGTTGGGGAGAGGAGAAGGGGACTGCGGCCCCGGAAGGGGGCAGGTAGGCAGAGGGGCAACGGGGAGAGCGAGGCGCACGGGTCGGTTGGAGCTCTGCGGAGGCCGCCGGCGGAGGGGGTGGAGGCAGGGCCGGGGCAGG
>NW_006295824.1:1460164-1488654 GCF_000327345.1 Myotis davidii | reverse complement strand
CATCCCGGCCCCTGGGCAGTGCCCTGGGCCAGCTGCCCCGGGAGGGAGGGGAGGGCGTGGGCAGGTGAGGGCCACCAAGTGGCCAGGGGCCGCTGGAAGAGTTGTGCTCAGTTGTGAAGTGCCTCTTGCAAATATGTTCTGCGGTTGCATCTGTGTGATCTCCTCTATTCACTTTTCTCCTTCGGGAAAGTTGGTCATCAGGGAGTTGAGCGAGAAGGCTTTTTCCCTGGAGTAAGAATCTTAGGAGGAGATTTCCTTATTAAGTTCCTGCCCATATGATGACTGGGTTGACTCTTAACGTTTTAGTATCTGAAGTTTTTACGGTAGTGGAATCTCTTTAAAATATCGCTGGTGGTTTCCCATCCAAGTCATCTACTTTAAAGTTAATGGGGGAAAAAAACAACCAATTTTGCTTTTGTGGTTTTAAGCCTGTCAGCTCTCATGGACTGGTGCCAGCCCTTTTATGATTTTACTTTCAAAATGACTCATGGACCAAAAAAAAAAAAAAAAAAATTAATATTACAATTGTTTGAGAGTATTTATTTTAAGTCAAATGGCCTTTTACAAAGAGCTAGAAATGTGAAAACCCCGTTTTCTGGGAGAGAAATTGAGAACTGACAAAACTAGCCCTGTTCAAAATGTCCCCCAGTTCAGATAGCAAGTCTAGACCAGTGGTGGAGCATCGGCACCGTTACCCACCCCCGAACACATTTTATTGGTGCTGATATGTAAGTACCGAGCCACCATGCCCATTTAATAGCTCTTGGGGGCGGTGATATATTGATTTTGGTCAAAATTACAGCCATGTGCTGCATAATGACATTTCAGTCAACTAGGGACTGCATACATGACAGTGGTCCCATAAAATTATAATGGAGCTGAGAAATTCCTTTCACCTAGTGACATGGTAGCCATGGTGATGTCACAGTGCAGCATGCTAGTCCTGTGTTTGTGATGCTGGCATAAACAAACCTGTGCTGCCAATCGTACAAAAGTGTAGCACATACAATTACGGGCGGTACATAATACTGATAATGATAATGACTGTGTTGTTAGTTTATGTATTACTGTGCTTTTTATTGGTATTTTTAGAGTGTGCTCTTTCTAGTTATAAAAAAATTAAACTTTGCTCTAAAACAGCCTTAGCCCTAGCTGGTTTGACTCAGTGGGTAGAGCGTTGGCTTGTGGACTGAAGGGTCCTGGGTTTGATTCTGGTCAAGGGCACATGCCTAGGTTGCGGGCTTGATCCCCAGTAGGGGGCAGCCAATCAATGATTCTCTCTCATCATTGATATTTATATTTCTCCCTCTTCCTTCCTCTCTGAAATCAATTATTTATTTATATATATATATATATGGCTTCATACATGTCCCATTTACCATGTCTCTTGATTGCGTCATTTTCTCTTGGGCATGATTTAATCTCATTGTTTTGTACATAACATGCTATACAGGCCTGTAGCCTAGGAGCAGCAGGTTATACCATATGACTTACATATGTAGTAGGCTATGTCATCTACATGTAAGCGCACTCTATGACATTCACACAATGACGACATCGTGTAAGGACACATTTCTCAGAAGGTACCCTCATTCATCATTAATTTGTCAGCGGGTCCAATGTAATTTCGTTTGCCAAAGACAGAAGCTAGCTTTAAGACTTCTCAAACATAATTAACATCGAAAAGAATGCTTATGGATCAGAAGAGCCAAACCCTTTTATTAACTTTGCAGGCAAGCAGTAAGGTATAGAATACAGATTATAAGTCATAAGAGCATAAATAAAAGAACTATTGTCTCCCATTAATGAAAACCAGACTACGCCCTGGCCAGTATGGCTCAGTTGGTTGGAGCATCGTCCAGTACACCAAGAACCAAGAGGTGGTAGGTTTGATTCTTGGTCAGGGCGCACACCAAGGTTGTGGTTTTGATCCCTTGTTGGGGCGCCTCCAGGAGGCAACTGATAGATGCTTCTCTAGCACATCAATGTTTCTCTCTCTTCCTCTCTCTAAAAATCAATTATAAAAAATAAAAAACTAAACTAAGCGTTTCTGAGATAAAGCAGTAAAGAAATACCTCCTTTATGGAAGATCCTGACCAGTACTCAGATTCTGACCCCCCAGTTCCCCTTACCCTCTGGTTCTTTTACTTGGATTATAATTGTAGGTTCCTCCACCCACTCTGAGACACCTGCCTCTCCTTTAGTGCTGACCCACATATGGACCTTTCCGGATGCCTATAAATGGCCCCAGATAGGCTGTAGAAATCCAGCTTATCAAATACAGGTGCTGCTCTCCTCCAGCAAACCTATGCTTCTGCCCTGTGCCACTTGTTTTGTACTTTGTGTTCCAGGTGCTAAAGTCTGTTGCAACCTGGTCCTGGTCCTTTTTTTTTTTTTAACGTGGCCTACTCCCTTGCCTTAGATCACCCCAGGCACTAGCCCAGGATGCATTATCCGTGGCCAAGACAAGAGCAACACATTTATCTTCCTTCAATCTCGGGGCCTCTTGCCGTTTAAGGTGAATGGTGTGAATTGTACTCTGTTGTGTACGATTTTATAGTCAACAAATATTTCATTTTTGAGTGCCTACTCTGTATCAGTGTTAGCTGTTGAGGAAACACTTCTTGCCCCTAACCTTAAATCTTGCAGTTTTAGTCAAAAGAAGAAGAAGAAGAAGAAGAAAGACACTACTAGTAATCAAGGCTCCATAGATCAACCAATACAAGTTGTGGTACATGCTGTGAAGAAAAACCATGGGGCGGGTGCGGGGGGAACGAAATGGAGGAGCTTGGTCATAAAAGGGTTACCTGAAGATAGGGTTTTTGAGTTGAAATCTGAAGATTTGAAAAAGGAGTTGTTGGAGTGGGAGGGGGCACTCCAGAGAGGGACAAGGCCCTGAGGTAGGAGGCAGCATGGTGGACTGAGGCACTGGAAGAAGATCCGCATAGTTAGAACATGGAGAGCGAGAGGAGTGGTGGGTCAGGGTGCAAAGGTAAGTGGGGGTCTTGTACACCAGACTAAGGATTAGGTCTTTAGAGCACTGGGGAAGCCATTAAAGGGTTTTTAAGTAGCAGACAACAGTCAGCTTTGTGTTTTGAAAAGATTGCCCTGGCCGCCTGCAGAAAGGATGAATTGGTTTGGAGCAAGAGCAGATAGTAGGCATCCGGCTGGAGGTTGTAACAGTTCAGGTGGGGCAGGATATTGCTTGGATTGGCAGGGTGACAGTGGAAGTGGAGTAAAGTAAATTGATTCAAGGGCTATTAAAGATACAAAGGCATCAGGCCTAGGTGATTGGATGTGGGGGTGATGGAGAAGAAGGCCTCAGGAGGCATAGGATGATAGATTATTTGTTGCATTACTGGAAGTTCTGAAGACAAATTTCATACATTCTTATGTCCTATTTTATGGTTATGGGAAAGCTTATTTTTTTTGGCTTTGTCCTCTAGATATTATAAGGTCAGCATTGATTAAGACCATCTGTTTAGCACTTGCAAAGTACAAAAAGTTCCTTTCATTAAAGAAATTATATTACCTCCCAGACCGTGTATCCCAGATTTATCCCTGAGTGAGTGTTTCACGTTGAGTCATAAGCCTCTGAAAATAAAGGTTTGTAATGGAAATGTTGAAAGATCGCTAGTGGTTCTAATACAGCACATTCGGTACTGGTGCGGTGGGAGCTGATGATTCTCTGGGCAATTGCTACTTTAGGCAAACCATGACTGCCACTTGGGTTCAGAGCGTAAATAGGACAAATCGGAACCATTCCCAGGCAGAGGAGTTGTATGTGATGGGCAAGCAAAGACTGGCTGAAAGGAGTAGCACTTAAACTAAGGATGAGTGAATTGACTGGCTGAAAGGAGTAGCACTTAAACAAGGATGAGTGAACTGATTGCCTTGTCACGTTCCACCTTATGAAAACCATTTTCGCTCAATGATGATTGGTTGCAGCCTGAAAACTCTGCCCTTGGCCATGAGATTTTATTTCAAAGGGAAGTGCCATGTACACTATTAGGGGTGGAGCTATCACTTAAGCAAAAGAGTATGGTGTCTGAAGTCCTAAGGTGGACACTTCCGCCTCAGTTCCCCCGGCAAGATGCCTGAGATTGGTTTTTGTTCTATTTCGCTGTCCTCCCCCAGCACTGCAGTAAGAAAAAAACTTCCCTGTTGCCAAATCTAATAAATTCAAGGTTTGTAGACCTCTTGAAATTAATGCAGACTTTTGTATTCACATATATTCTTCTGAGTCAAGAATCAGAAGCTTTCATGTTTCCTAAAGGTGCCTGTAAACCACTTACTGAGCCATTTGGAGGCAGGATTCGTGTTTTCTGCTCCTGGAGTATCTCCCAAGGTGCTAAGCCATTCACAACCATTCCCTCATGACACCCCCATAGGTCAGGACACCTGAATATCTAAACATTCCTGAGAAATGTTTTTTCTGTCCATTCTGTGGAACTGATTCCCACCTAGTGGTGAAAAGTCAGCCATCAGACTTGTTACTACCTCACCTTCTTTCCCCCCAGTAAGACCCCACTGGAAAATACCAAGAACCCCTGAAGTAAAAGTCCCTGCTCTCAAGGGATCACATCCTAGTGGAAGAGAAAGAGGCAATACTCACGTGGCCTGGGTTCCTTCCCCTCTTCCTCAATCCAAGCAGTATAAGGAGACAATATGAGAGCTTTCACAAGGATATGTTTCATTAATAGCCAAACCTGTTGGTGATTTGGAAAAGCCATTCAGGGAAAGCACAATTACTAGTAAAGAAAGAATGGAAACTACTGAACAGTCAAATTTGGATAACTATTTTGTGTATTAGGCTAGCTGCATGGAAGGAGAGATTAGGTGTGGGTGACAATTTGGGTTCAGCATAAGCTGCATTAAATCATTTAATAGTAAATTGGAGTCCGAGAGAGAAAAAATGTATCATGGGAATGAAAATCAGAATTCTGAGGTTGGGCCATTTATAAACAGAGTAATTGTAAATTCTAACTTCAGAGTTACCGAAAGACTTGAACATCAAGTTTTGAATAGCTAGTGAATGTAAGAAAATGACTTATCTTCAACTTTAACCTAGATCATTGTCTTTGTTCATATTTTGAATTCTGATTTTCATTCCGGAAGAACAAATTTATAATATGACAAAAGGGAAAAAGAAGTTAA
Organism: Myotis davidii; assembly: GCF_000327345.1. Taxonomy (NCBI): domain Eukaryota; kingdom Metazoa; phylum Chordata; class Mammalia; order Chiroptera; family Vespertilionidae; genus Myotis; species Myotis davidii. The sequence continues at coordinate 1,483,497 of NW_006295824.1, read as the reverse complement.
ATACAGGGTGTGGCTAAAGTAGGTTTACAGTTGTTTCTTGCAAAACACAGAGTTTACTCTTATATTATTATTTATTCTTGTATTATTTTCCATATGAACAACTATAAACCTAATTTTGCCCAATATTTTTTTTATTGATGCCAGAGAGGAAGGGAAAGGGACAGAGATCACATGATGAGAGAGAATCATAGATTGGTTGCCCCCTGCACTCCCCCCACTGGGGATCAAGCCCACAACCCAAGGATCTGAAATCAAACCCTGACCGCCTAGTTCATAGGTCGATGCTCAACCACTAAGCCACACAAGCCAGGCAACTATAAAACTACTTTTGCCCCACGAGATGGAAAGTTTTGACATCACAAAGATGTTACTTAGTGCTTGACCTAATAACCACACAGTAGGTGTTATGTCTGTACTGACAGCAATCTTCTTTTGATGTATTTTTTCTGTATTTGCCAAAATCCAGCCATCCATACGTTCAAAAGAATGTATTGAGGGCTTTCTTCCTTGCAAGGCACTGGGGCTGGATGCTGGAGATGGCACGAACACAAACTCCAGTCTCCTCTCATAAGTGAGATAAATGGTGTGAATATGGAACAGTCATAAAAAGGAGATTTTACACAGCTGTAGGAGGTGGATGCTCAGAGGCAAGAGTGAAGAGCATGGCATTTGGCTAGACCTAGAGTATCAGTGGGATTTTGACAGGTATCGGTGAAGAGAACAACAGTTGTTAATTGGTGTGCTACAAGAATTTTTAAAACACGCAATACATAACTATGTAGTCAGGGGCACTGATCTCTTTTCCCTTAGATTGCCAAATAAAATGACAACAGCCAATAAAACAATAGCTGTCCAGTGCAAATGAATCAAAATTATATCTTTTTTTTGTCAGATCGGCAAAAAATGCATTGTTTGATGTGAACAGAATTTTAGTAATTAGTTTGTGTGCCATGAGATGAAAAAGGTTGAAAATCAGTGTTCTAGACTAAAGGACTATGGTGAGACTAGAAAGAAGTCTGGTTTACCAGTGAAAAGTGGTAGATTTAGGTTTGGAAAACCAAGTTTGGACCATGTTTTGCAGGGAATTAAGTCGTAGGCTAGGGAACTGGGTTGGGGTTTTATCCAGCAGGTATAAAAGCTCTTCGGAAGTTTTGAAGAGGAGTTGAGGGATTGGTGGCATTCATTTTTTTCATCAACTCTTGAGTCACTAATTCACTCAACAAATATTTCAAATATTGATTGCCTACTAAGTATCATCAATTGTCCTAGGCCAGTGGTCAGCAAACTCATTAGTCAACAGAGCCAAATATCAACAGTACAACAATTGAAATTTCTTTTGAGAGCCAAATTTTTTAAACTTAAACTATATATGTAGGTACATTGTTATTAACTTAATTAGGGTACTCCTAAGGCTTGGGAAGAGCCACACTCAAGGGGCCAAAGAGCCGCATGTGGCTCGCGAGCCGCAGTTTGCTGACCACTGTCCTAGGCATTGAAGATGCCATAGTAAATAATAGCAACGGTAATAGAGAACATACATTGAATCCTTACTTTGTGCCAGCTCACCATTCTACATGTATTATGTTGTTTCATTGAAACAATGGCCCTCTAATGCAAATTTGATATAATCCCCACTTTATAGGTAAGGCCGCTGAGTTACAGAGAGGTAAACACCTTGCCCAAGGTCATTTACTTAGGAAGTGGTAGAGCCAGGATTCAGTCTCAGGTGTTCTAACTTCAGAGCGTTGCTCTCTGGCCATACCCTATGGTTTTTAATAGCATAGACGAGACCCTGCAGACTACAAAAAGGGAGACAGACAATAGAGAAGTTATTTCAAATAGCGACAATCATCGTGAAGACAATACAAGACAATATTCAAGAGAAAGGGGCAGAAGGAACCACTCAGGGAAGGTCAGAGAAGATGATGGCTGAAATGAGGCCTAAAGAGTATGTGCCTGTAATGCAATTCGGAGGAAGAGCATTTCAGACAGAGGGAGCATGAAGTGTGAAGCCTCAGAGTTTGAAAAGGGGGCCTGTATGTTTGAGAAATAGAATGAATCCTCATCATGTAGTTTTGATAATATATATACTATATGCAATGTAGACATTATATGAAAAATGATTAAAATACACAGTAGACAATTTTTGTACCCTTTTAGTCTGTGCCCTGGCTGGTGTGGCTCAGTGAGTTGGGTTTGTCCTATGCATGGAAAGGTGGTGGTCTGATTCCTGATCAGGGTACATGCCCACATTTTGGTCTCGATCCCCAGTAGCGGGTTTGTAGGAGGCAGCCGGTAGATGTTTCTCTGTCGATTGATGTTTCTCTCTCCCACCAATGTTTCTCTCTCTCCCTCTTTCTTCCTCTCTCTCTAGAAATCAATAAAAAATACTGGGAGGGAGGGAGGAGGCCAATGTAACTGGAGCATGGCGAGTTTGGAGGGAATACAGTACTTGATGAGCTTGCAGATGTAGGCAGGGCTCTGGGTTGGATGACAAATTATACCATCATTGCACTCTGTGAGCTGGTCCTAGATAAACAAAATGAGCAATAACTTGTTTTGGCCACAGGTTTCTGGGCCAGACACACAAATAGCAATTGCAATGGGTGCGACAGAAACTGTATTAACTAAGTCCACTGGGTCCTGTGGGATCACAGAGCAAGCAGCGTCTCGTCTGCCGTCAGAGAGCTCATCTTAGGGCAGGGACGAAGGAACTGTGTGCAAAAGCATGAAAGACAAGCAAAGCCTGGGGACTGATTGGCTGGACGATGGGAACGGGGAGTGGAGGGATGGACGAGAGGACCATAGGAAGATCAATAGGACCTGAACCCTGAACGACTGAACAGTCAGAGCCAGGGCATAAGGAATAATCTGGAATCAAGTGCAGGCTAGATTTCAATGTGGAGAGAAATGTCTCTGTAAGAGAAGATGAGACCTAACCTGGGAGAGGGGCCGAGAACATGAATATGAAGAGAGCGATAGTATGAAAGTAGAATTCCCCAGGGTAGCTCTTGGGAGGAGGAGTCCTACTGGTTGGCATAGGAAAGAAAACTGCCTTTAGAAGGACCAGAATTGTCTGGAGCAGTGGTTCTCAACTTCAGCAGGCATCAGAATCACCTGGAGAATGTGTTAAAGCACAGATTACTCAGCCTCGTGCCCAGATGTTCCGATTCAGTTGGTTTGCGGTGGGGCAGAGAATTTGCATGTCTGACTAGCTCCCAGGTGATGCTGATGCTAGTGGTCCAGGGATCACGCTTTGAGAAGCACAGATGCAGAGAACGTGTGGGTTTGGAGGCTGCAAAACAAAACGTTGGTTTGGTTTGGGCATATGGTATTTTACAGACTTGGGTCAGTCAAGTGAAGGTGTTTACCAGGTAGATGGAATTCAGAATAGAAGTCGGTATTGGATGCAGAGGGCCCAGCTCATTGGCAGGAACATGATGTCTGCAGCTCAGGGAGTAGGTTGATAGATTAAGGGAGCTCATGTGGATGGAGGAGAGAAACATGGGTAGGAAAAAAAGAAACATGGAAAGTGCCTTATTCTGGTGCTAAGAAGGTCCAGGCAGAGGTAAAATGCTTTAGAGAATATTACCCTCTTGAAAACAGGAGCAAAAGGTAATCCCCTTAAGGGTGGGCCAATCAACAATTTCAGATGCTACAATATTTGAGCAAGATCTGATTAGAATTAAGGATGTAGCAAGTGGGTGTGGAAGCAAGTTCACCTGTTGCCAAACTAACCAGTAGTACTTGAGAGGGACTACAGTAGCCTCTTCCTTGTCATCAGTAAATAAGATGACCCAGGAAAACTGGATCACATGACAGAAGTTCAAGGAGTGAAGGACGGGTGTTTTTTTAGAGAACTGTAACTACCAAAGAGGAACATAATCCATTTGGGGTTGTATCTTTTCTGCCTTCATCTCCCCCCAACCATCATTCTGTGTCTGTCTGTGTCTGTATAGACATATGTGTATATAAGGGTGGGGCAGAAGTGGGTTTACAGTTGCTTGTATGGAAAATAATACAATAATAATAAATAAATAATACAAGAATAAACTGTTTTGAGTACTCAAAACTATAAACCTACTTTTGCCCCACTCTAATATATTTTTAATTGAATCATACTCATGTAGTTGTGACCCCTTGGGGTATGTTAGAGGCCTGGTGCATAGATTCAGCCCGATCCCCACAGGCCAGGTCAAAGGACCCCACTGGTGCACGAATCCATGCACTGGGCCTCTGGTATGCATATAAGATCTTTGGTAAATCGCTTCCCGCCCTCTCCCCTCCCCGCTTCCCACTGAGATTCATCAGTCTGTTCCATGTTTCCATGCCTGTGCATTGAGCATCTGCCCCCTAGGGGTCAGTGCACGTCATAGCTACCGGTCGAACAGTGGAATAGTCACTTAGGCTTTTATATAGAGAGATGCGATATGTAATGTAGACATTATATTAAAAATATGCTTGTAATACACATTAGGCATTTTTGTACTCTTTAGTCTGAAATGTAGTAACTTGTAAAGCTGTGTTTAGAACAACACTTTAATATTTGAAGTTGGGAAAGAAAAAACAGAATAGCAAAACAGTACGCTCAGCATTTCAGTAATGCTAGCTGAAAAATGAGGTCGGACGCTGCACTCCAGTTCAGCCTAGTGATCCCGAAAGCAATGCTGAGACAAGTGGAGCTGCAATTACCCAGGGATTACATCTTTCTTGGAGAGGGAAAAACTTCCAGTTGCTAGGAATCCTGAATATTTCAAAATGAGAAATGTCCTCATTCTGCCCCATTATAAATTCTCTTCTGGGCTTCCCAGCCTCCATTGCGTTTTTAAGCATTGCTCCTGAGAAGCATTTAAACATGCCAACAGGGAGACCTGATTGAGTTCACTGAGTATAAGAGCTGGTGCACTGCAACTTGAGGAAAAATTAGCTTTGCATTACCTAATTAGGTTGATGGACTTGCTGCAGAGCACCCTGGTTTTCCAAACCGAGAGGTACAATTAGCTGCAGTATTATATCAATACCAACTAGTCCGCTAATAGGCTTCCAACCCAAGCAATTGGAATTTGTTATTACCAAGGATATTTAAACTGGATGAATTCAGATTAAACCATTGGGAGCAGTTCTGTTCGAGATTAGAATGGAATAGATGACCTAAGCCTTTTTTTTCCCCACCTTTAATCTTTTATTGAGTCCCTGGGTTTAAGAATACATTTGGGCCTCAAGGAGTACGCTGCTCTCTTCAATAGTAAATGTACATGTTTAATGATTATTTGGCTTACACATAATTTTTAGTTCTTGTTTTTATAAAATATTTTATGACATGGTTAGTGCTTAAATATTGAGGTACTTACTATGAAAATATATATTTACTGGTATGTGTATACTTTATTAAAAGAATTGGTATTAATTAAAGAATAAGTATGTCTTAAATAGATATTAACTGAGAAGTTACCAAAACTTTGTCACTCTATGAGAAGGTGGATATATCAGCATTTCTGGTTTTTAAACTATCTGTAATTATCTTTCATCTCTTGATTTTCCTTTTTAATAAAAACATAAAAAAGACAAAAACAAAAAAACCTGTGATGAGATATTCTCTGTCATGTGAGGCAGGTTTGCAAATCGGTTTTGTAACTGTGTGGAAGCCTAAGCCTTCTCCAGCTGGAGCCCTTGTTAAATCTGACACATTGTTTCCAGCTATTGAAGTGAAACAGTGGACGTGGGTTCTCAGTGTAGCAGGAGACCCTTTTAAACAGTTTTACAGAATTTTAGGAATGAACACTTGTTAAGAAGTGATATCATAACATCAGTGCACTATCTTTATGCTTCTGTGAGAATTTTTTTTATAAACTTTTTTAGAAAAGCTAAATAGAAAAAATTGAACGCTATAGTACAGATACACTTTTATAAAAAATAAAGTTGTAAGCCACGATGTTTGAAGTGCTCTAAAGGTTCATTACTTGTCAGTATTTACTGTTGCGCTTGAAATAATTTTAGCCCATTGAAGTAAATATTTCATTTACAGTTTATTAAAATCTGTTATGAAAAAATAGTCCCCTGTGGCCCTAGCACAAAACAAATGGATCGGTATACGTAAGTGATTCACGCAAATTTCATATTGCCAGAATCCTATATAATGAAAGGCTAATATGCAAATCGACTAGACAGTGGAACGACTGGTTGTTATGACACGCACTGACCACCATGAGGCAGATGCTTAACGCAAGAGCTACCCCCTGGTGGTCAGTGTGCTCTCATGGGAGGAGTGCCGCTCAGCCAGAAGCAGGGCTCACTGCTGGCGAGTGCAGCGGAGGTGGCGGGAGCCTCTCCTGCCTCCCCGATAGCGCTAAGGACCCCTTGGGGGATGTCCTCCTGCCAGCTATAAAAAATACCCGACAGAGATACTCAGATATAGAAAATTGGAAGGGAGGAGCATGATAATAGATTCAATATCTATTTAGATTTATAGTTTATTAGTCAGTTGTATAAACACTTAAAAAATGACTCAAGAACAGCCTGATGGGGTTAAGTAAATTCAGATATTTTTATTTGCTTGATTGTTTAATGTTGCTGTGAAATATAGGTATTTGTGATGGAAAATATTTGCCTAGAAAAATTTACAATGCAGTATGTTATATGGGGGTTCTTTGTCACTATCAACCCATGTACCTAATTTAGACATTCTCTAAAATATTTGGCTTATTAGGTATACGTTTTAGTTATGCTTACTTGGAATGACTTAAATCCAACCTCCCTTCAATATTTCTTCTCGAAATTCTTATCAGACAATCTGATCATCATGCTTCTTAAAATTTAACTAATCTGACAAAATTAGTCTTTTAATCTCTAATATAGGAAGGTGTCCCATGTAAATCTTAGTATTGGTTACCTTTACAATCTGTTTACAGGCGGATTTTAAAACCATTTTTATTTTTCAGTTACAGTCGACATTCAGTGTTATATTCGTTTCAGGTGTACACCCCAGTGACTAGACATTATATAACTTATAAGTGCTCATCCTGATAAATCTGGTACTCATCTGAGACCACACACAGGTATTAGGATATTATTGTCTACAATCCCTATGCTGAATTTTACATCCTCATGACTATTCTGTAACAACCAGTTTGTACTTCTTAATCCCATCACCATTTTTTTTTCACCACCTCACCCCAACCCCCATCCCATCTGGCAACCATCAAGATGTTCTCTGCATCTATGAGTCTGCTTGTGTTCTGCTTGTTGGTTTATTTTGTGTGTTTTTTAGATTCAATTGTTGATAGATATGTTTCATTTTTTACTTTTGAAAGAAAGCATTTAGAACCCACTGTTTGCAAGTCGGCTAACTCTTGCCAGGGTGATTTAAAATGAATAAAAAGCCCATTAGATTTTTGGCAAATAAGCTCTCAATTATGGTACAGAATAAATGACTACAAAGTGCTTTTTAATGTAATGGCCTGAAAATGACTGAAATCTTATTACTTTACACATGCAGATTTTTCTCCTATGGTGGGGTGTTTCATTTTCAAGCTAAAACACCACTGTCGAGATTGGAAATTTTGATCACTTAAAATGTATAATTACACTTTAACACTTAAGCAAAGACTGGTAGAATTGGGAAATATAGGCATGCAATTTCATTAACTGTTGCTCTCTGCATGGTGGCCTCCGAGGAAATTCTAAGTCCAGTATTTGTAAAAGAAGGTTGGAGGAGAGTGTTCTTATTGTGGCGGCCAATTAAAGTTGCTCACAGTCCAGGAAAGTTCTAGTGGGTGGTGAAGAGAAAAATGCTTTTAGCAGATACTGTAGTTTTCTAAAATTCTGTATCCTAAAAATGCTGCTAAAAGGAGATGACTCCAAATACCTTGGTACATTTTCTGTGTGCAATTAAAATAACCCTTACTCTTCTTTTCATAGTTACCATTTAAACTCTAAAACCCAGCACACATTTTAAAATAAATGTAGCACCGTTGTTAACTTTGGAAATTTTTGTAAGAGCAATATCAAACCTTCGAAGATAATAGAGCCCAAAATATCACGCCTTTTCTCAGGGCCTGCTCTTGAGGAAAGCACGGGTGTCATCCAAAGTGTGGGTGAAACTATGTAGAGGCCACGTCAGTATTCTCAAACGACTTTCCCCTGCATCTTTCTTTGAATTCTGAGGGTAGTTTTAAAGAACGTGGCTTCATTTTACTTTCCATAAATTGCTACCGCAGGAAGAGTGCCAGCCACTCTCGCTTGAGCATCCTATACTTGTGACTAAGTTGGAGAAAATCACAGTCGACAGTCTAATAAATAGCTCCACGGTCGTACAATCATGTTTCATAAGAGGCAGTTAGCGTCCTTGACCTCTGCTCAATTAACTGCTAACAGCAAGAGAAAAGTAAATGTTAAATCTTTGTTATATGTTGGCAAAAATTACTTTCTGGCGATCAAGTGAATGGCTTGAAGCATATATTCTGATTTGCATGTGTGTGTTTTTTTAATCTTAAGTATTAGGTACTTGTGTTTAAAAGTAAACATGTCTTATGTGATGATTTATGACTTGGAAGGACTGATAAAATGCAGAGAGAGTAGCTCAAAGAACATTGTAAGTGACAAGGAATAGGTTTTTAAAGTTGTAGAAAATCTGAAACTTAAGGTAATTGCAAAGATAATGTCTAGATATCTGTTCGGTATTTTTGTTTGCTAATGAATTTTGATACCTTTCCTCCTGTTCCTTCAGGACTTCATAAAAATAACTGCAATCTACTGAACTGCTTTTTTTCCTCCCTCTGGTCAGAGGATTCCTTTCTTTGATGGTGAGACATTTTTGAGTGGTTGGTCAGTTTCTTTGAGTCCTAAATGTGAGAACAATTCCTTCAAGGTTAAAAATGTCAGTCATGTAGCTAGATAAGCCATGGCAGCTCGGAAAGCCAAGCCTGCCATTTGGGCACACAGCATGTAGCCTTTGACAGATGAGGCTAGCAGCTTACTCATAATTTTCTAACACACTCGGGTTGCATTTCCTGAATAGCCCCAATTCTTTTTAATTAAAGATAACTGAAGCTTCACAGTCCTCTGTCATACCCATAACTCTTGTGATGGCTCATTCCTAATGAGAAAGTAGTATATTTCTAAAATAGGTATAATAAACTTTTTTAAACTTTATTCTCCCTTGGTAATCTCTGTACCCCCTCCCCACAACTCCTGTCACATGCCTCTCTTTTATTTTTATTTATTATTATTTTTTATATTTATCTTTATTATTGAAAGTATCACAGATGTCCCCTTTTTTCCCCTGTTGACCCCATCTAGCCTACACCCACCCCCTGCCCCAGGTCTTTACCGCACTATTGTCTGTGTCCATGGGATATGCATATAGATGGCCAAGAGACATATGAAAACTTCATCCAAGAGACGCAAATTAAAATGACATGAGGTATCCCCTCACATCTGTCAGAATGGCTGCCATTAACAAATCAACAAGTGACAATGACTGGTGAGGATGTGGAGAAAAGGGAACCGTAGTATGCTGCTGGTGGGAATGCAGACTGGTGCAGCCATTATGGAAGACAGTATGGAGTTTCTTCAAAAAATTAAATATGGAACTGCCATTTGATCCAGTGATTCCATTTCTAGGAATATATCCTAAGAAACCCAAAACACCTATCAGAAAGAATATACCAGTATGCACCTCTATTTATGTTCATAGCAGCGCAATTGACAATAGCTAAGATCTGGAAACGTGCCTCACTGCTTAAACAGAATGCTTTGAGAAGCATTTGCTTCCTGTGAAATAGCAAGGAGGAATGGAAGAAAGATTGGAAAGTTGGTTTCCTTGCAAGAGATTTTCTGTTCAAAGACTGGAAGTTTTCCTTGGTTGGCCTGGGCAATTAAAAATTGCCTTATATATGCAGCGATGAAAATCAAATCACATATAAATTTGTAAGTGGAACATTTTTCTGATAAATTTTTTAAAAAAACGAACAACAGATTTAGAACAGTGTTATTCTTGCTTTGAAGTGTTAATATTCTGAAAGTTGAACTATCAGTCTCCTTTCTATTTCTATCACCTCTCATCGGTGACTGTAAGCACTGGTTCACTTCTTAGAGTTAAGTAGTAAAAATGATGAGAACATACACAATGCATCATGAAGTCAGGTTCCTGATTTATTTCTAGTGCCTTCCATCTAGATATATATTCGATTTGCTTATTTTGTGTTCTGTATCCCTGGGCCAGTATTAATAGTCCTAGCTGTTTTTATTTCGGATATGCAAATACATACAGTGGGGCCTTGACTTACGAGTGTCCCATGTAAGAAGTTTTTTGAGATACCAGCTGTCTCTCGGCCGATTTTTTGCATTGAGTTGATAGAATAATTTGAGTTAATGAACTCCTTAACGAGCTCGGTCTTGGAACGAGCTAAACTCGTAAGTCAAGGCCCCACTGTATCTAAAAACATAAATGGTGATGGAAAGAGACTTGACTTGGGGTGCTGAAAACGCAATACAAGGTACAGCTGATGTATTATAGAACTGTATACTTGTAACCTATATTATTCTGTTAATCAATGTCACTCCAATTCAATAACAATTTTTTTCAAAACCATATTTTTTGTAATTGATGACTGACACCCATAAAAGTAAAACAACAAACAAAACCCACCATGCTTTAACTGGCTTATGGTAAAGCATGAGACATTTGCTGCATTTCAACCTGCTTATTATCATTTACAAATCAACTTCTTGCCCAGAGAAGCCTGAGGCTGACTGAATTCTCTGCATTGCTCTGTGGAAACGTAGTTGTGGGCATGACCTCATTAAATGTTTACGGAGTGGCTCCTGGAATCCTGAAAGGACAATGCCATTTAGATGCCTAACTTACTGCTAGGAGTAAAGATCAGTAGCTTGCAAAAGGAAACGTGGAAAAATTCATTTTGGGGATGTTAGGACTTGGATTACCGTAATTACTTCACTGAGTGAATTCCATGATTCTCTACGAATACAGGCACTACATTATATGATTTTGTAACACTGATTAAATGTTTCCTGTCCCAGTCAGCCTAATGAGTTAAAATATTTTGGATATTGAGCCCAAGCTGCAGCTCAGGAACACTGAACTCAGAATTTCGTACTGCAGGCCGGTTACCAGGAAGCAGTGGAGGTCAAATCAGGGCTGCTGGGGAGGTTTTCATTTCCTTGTGTAAGCCTAGCCTTCCCATCTCCTGCTTCTGCTTGTCCTGTGTCAATGGTAACAGTTTCTGTGGTTACCCAAACTGTATGCTAGTCAAGTAAGAGACCTAAACTCTAAGTTCAAGAAATTTGGCAATCTCATGGTTTTGGAATAATCTGATATTTTAGTGGTTTTTCTTTTTCTTTTTCTTTTTTTTTGTCACTGTCTTGGGGAGAATTTGAAAAACCCAAATAAGTCCATAATTAATAAAAAAGATTCCTAGGGAAAGTATACTGACATTGATTGTAGTATTCCTTACTAGGGTTTGTGTATAGGAAGTAAAGTAGGAAGTGCTATTAAAAGGAGTGCCCGGCTGGCATGGCTCAGTGGTTGAACATCAACCCATGAACCAGGAGGTCACGGTTCGATTTCTGGTCAGGGCACTTGTCTCGGTTGAGGGCTCGATCCCCTGTAGGGGGCATGCAGGAGGCAGCCGATCCATGATTCTCTCTCATCATTGATATTTCTCCCTCTCTCTTCCTCTCTGAAATTAATAGATATAGATATAGATAGATAGATAGATAGATAGATAGATAGTTAGATTAAAAAATGAAAGCAAATAAGAAACTAAGAATCACCTGCCTAGATAGATAGATATATACCTAAATGACCGGTCGACATGATGCTCACTGACCACCAGGGGGCAGACGCTCAATGCACAGGATCAGGCTCCCTCCTGTCTGGATCAGGCCTGCAGGGATCAGGCCAAAACGGGCTCTCCGACATCGCCCCAAGGGGTCCCGGATTACAAGAGGGCGCAGGCCAGGCTGAGGGACCCCACCGGGGCATCAGTTCGTACACTGGTCCTCTAGTTAAAATATATTTTAAAATAAATAAATAAAAGCAGAGGGAGCTTTGCTGTAGTACAAGGTGATAGTTTAGGCCAACCATTTGTGTTGGGGGAGAGGGTAGGAAGGATGAGGGCATCTAAACCATATACATCTTTTTTCTTTCTAAAAATAATTGGGTTGGAAACTCTGAATATTAATTCCCATGAATACTAAATATCCTGGGGGAGTTATATTGATGTTTAATTGACTTACTGTATAACGTACAGCTCCCTAAGGACAACCTGGTGGATTACAAATAGAAGCTGACATCATTGTATAGTAAAAGTAGACATGGACTCTGACATGGGTTAAAATCTTGGTGGAAACCCTGTGAATAGTTTAGTGAGCCTCACCTAGTGCAGGGGTGGGCAAACTTTTTGACTCAAGGGCCACAGTGGGTTCTTAAACTGGACCGGAGGGCCGGAACAAAAGCATGGATGGAGTGTTTGTGTGAACTAATATAAATTCAAAGTAAACATCATTACATAAAAGGGTACAGTCTTTTTTTTCAATAGTTTTATTCATTTCAAACGGGCCGGATCCAGCCCGCGGGCCGTAGTTTGCCCACGGCTGACCAGTGACTTAACCTCTCCAAGCCTCCTTTTCCTCATAAAATCTACCTCAGAGCCATGTTCTTGTGCTTCCACCAGGTTAAGTTTATCAGAGCTCCTAGTGCAGTGTGTACCTGGCAGTTTTACACAGGTTGTTTTCCCTTCTTGTATGAGCATCATAATTTGTACATAGTTTCGAGAGCAGTTAAAAGAATGAAAATAATGAAGTTATGCAAATTTGTTATACATTCATTATTTTGCATTACAGGTGAAAAGGGGTGGAATATTGTCTTTTCTCCTGGGCCTCTAGGCATTTGGCTTACAAATCGTGTCCTTCAGTGTACCAATGTTCTAATATGTTGAAAGAGGAAAATGCTATCATTTGTGTACTTTAACATATGTTCATTGTAGAAAATATTTAAAAAATGAAAGCAAATAAGAAACTAAGAATCACCTATAACCCGTCTTATTCAAAGCTAATTATCAAGATTTTTTATATATATATGTATATCTTAATTTGTAGATTGCCTTTTTATTTTACTGTAGAAATATTTTAATTTCTATATTGTTTCTAGGATATATACTGTTTTGTAAACAAATCTTTTAACATCTGGTAATTTTAGTATTGAGTGGTTTAAAGATCAGGAAAAAAGAAATTCCAAAATTGTTGGGTACAACACATTTGGAAAATTGTTTTTCATCTGCTCCTTTCAAAATGTATAGGTATGATTCTGACTTTTCTAAGAAGGTTATAAAAGTTGCTGTTGAAACTAGTTTGTGCTTCCTTGTAAACCAACAATTAAGTGGAGAAAAGCAGAAGTGATCTGAGGGAGAATACTGAAAGAGCAGTTTTTCTTGGCAGTGACTTATTTCACTCTTTCTTATTCTTCACCCTAGGAAAGTCCACAACTTAATTTTGAGTTACAGTTACTGAACACTCTAAAGCAGTGGTTCTCAACCTGTGGGTCGCAACCCCTTTGGTGGTCGAACGACCCTTTCACAGGGGTCGCCTAAGACCATCCTGCATATCAGATATTTACATTACGATTCATAGCATTAGCAACATTACAGTTATGAAGTAGCAATGAAAATAATTTTATGGTTGGGTCACAACATGAGGAACTGTATTTAAAGGGCCAGAAGGTTGAGAACCACTGCTCTAAAGCTTTTAAGCTTCTGCTTAAAGACTAAGTACTAAGAAATTTAAGTCACTGCCATGGGGTTAATTACGCTGTGTGGGAAATACATTGTTAATTTTATTTATTAACCTTGTTCCCATTGTTGTGAAGAATTTTTCTTTCTACTTGTATAACTCAGCCATTTCTGTATTTTCTCAAACATTTTCCTCCACATTAACATTTTAAAAAATAACAATGAAAATTATGCCCTTATGTTTAGTCACCTCTTGGCTACACTACACCTATTTCACTGCACAGTGATGTGCCTTCTTTTCTATGACCATGAGTCAAATTTTAAGTTCACACACAGATTTTGTTTGCATATTTATTTATGCTTTTGTAACAGGTCAGCACTGTTTGTTTCTACCCATGAAGGGAGCCAAAAATGTGTCTGAAAATTGGTGGGTAAACATCAAGTACTAATAAGGAACTTTTATTGAATTCTTACTGTGCTCTCTGTCAGACATGTTTATCTTCTCCATTTAATCTTCTGACATTTTTCAGATGAGGAGATTTGCAGCTTAGAAAAGTTAAAGGCCTTGCCTGGCGTCACTGGCCTTGGAGGTAATGGAGCCAGGGTTCAAACCCAGGCTGACTGCAGAGCCCACCCTCTGAGGCAGGGAGGGTCACTGGTTCAGTCTTAGAGTTTGCTAAAGGCTGAATCAGTAAGGGCGTTACCTGGGTGATGTCACTAGCCAGTGCTTTATGGATAGGTGCACCTGTCTCCAGGGCAGGAACCTAGCTGCCTGGGCTTGCTGAATTCTGCCTTTAGGCCATGACACTCTGTCCCTGTCTGGCATAGCATCCAGCTATCTAAATCTTCTTACAGCCTTCCGAGTTCCACCTCTCCTCCAAAGCTTTCTTTAATAACTGTAGACCACACTGATATCTCCAGGCTCAGGAAAGGATCCTCATTATGGTGCATGATTATAAATGGCCATAATACTCTTTAGCACATGGCTGCTTCCCCAGCTGGTCCCCGAGCTCCTGGAGGGCAGGCCCTGTATTACACTACTCCCGTGGGCCCCTGCTAATTAGCCTCTGGTCTTACTCTCCTAAAGAAGAGAGGTTCAAGTTCCAGTGGCTTATTTTCAGTTGACAAATACTCATTGTTTCCTGGTCATGACCCCCAGTGAGACCTGCACTTCATTCTTAATCCTCAGACTTGAGGAACTCGTGTAATCATTTTCCGAAACACTGACATCAACAGTCATACTCTCTTTACTGCTTTCCAATGGGACACCGCTCTCTGATCTTGCTGTATTGTTTATCAGAAATGATTTCAGTTCTGTTGTAAATTATCATGCACAGTATTTTACAATTGTAGAAAAATCCTACTGATCGGTTAAACTACGTTTCTTAGAACAGTCCCTGCTAGGCAGTAACCTACATCCTGCTCCATTGTCTCGGCAGCCCAGTGAATCTGCTAAGTATTTGTATTTAGGAATTTCTTTTATATGGGTGTTAAACAAAAATCTTTCCACACAGGCCAAAAGCTTTTCTGAAAGAAAGGGTTTATGGAGCCAAATGCTAGTCAGAAAAGGAGCCGGTCCTGGAACATGCAGCTGAAAACCCCGGCAGCAGAGCTGGATGGAGAAGGCAGTGTGTCTGCCTTCCTGGAGCTGCTGGGCTCTTTCATGCCTCATGTTCTGGGGAAGACAAATATAAGTGGTTTTGAAAGAATTGACATTGACTACAGATAATGGGAGGGGGGCAGGTGAAGTGGGGGCAAGTCTGGGATAGATGCACAGTCCATAAGGAAGTAATAGTTACTACTTTTTATTGGTCGTGGGCAACAATCCTGAATATTCATGCATATGCAGGAGGGTGGCAGCTGGTGGTCTCTGCTTCTTTCTAGACAGCTGCCTGGAACTTGTTTCAAAGCTGCAACATACAGGCAGGACTGTGAGCAGTCTATTGTTAATCGGTCCGCAGCTCTTGCCTCTTTCTCTCACGCTCTGGCCTGCTGTAATTTAATTTAGGACATCTCTGAATTTCTCTCTTGTCACAGGGAATCCCAGCAAAGTGGTTCCTTGACTTTGGTTGGGAGACAAATGGTTTTAATAGTTATTAGATTTATGTTCATATAGCAATAGACCCATGCTCAGTGTTTAAATTATGTTTCAGGTGCTAGAAACTCATTTCAAAGCAGGTCTCCAAATAAGTGCTTTTACAAACATTTCGCAGGCACATAAAATGCCAAAGCCATACCTTGTATGTTATGTGGGTGCATTTTTCTGCATAGGCAAGATTGAGTGAAGCTTCTTAAAATATGAGTCTAATAAAGTTTGCACTGAAAGTGCCACCTTTTCCTTTGGAAACTCCCTGCAGTAATCATGGATAGTCTTTGCTCTAAGAAACTTCTGTGTACCAAATTAACATCATCTGTCTTGACCAGTTTCACTTCGTAGTCAGGGTGCATAACGCCTCTAGAAGTCTGTATGGTACATGCTGGGAAACAGACAATTTCCACCACCATCCCAACCTTCCCTGGGAAATACAGGAAGAGCAGACCAGAAGTTCAATGATCAGTTAGCTCCATGGGCTCAATGTGAATGTTAAGGCCTGGTAACTAAATATTTGGAATTTATATCATTAAAATATAGATTTGACTACTATAGCAGACAGACATCTAAAATGTTAGGGGTCCCCCCCCCTCACATAAACACTCAAACTGATCCAGCAACTGTTCATAGTCCCCTGTATGACATCATCAGGGACCATGCCCATTCTCCATTGTTACTCTGTCACTAGAGGCTTGGTGCACAAATTCATGCACGGGTGGGGTCCCTTGGCCTGGCTGGTGATCCAGGCCAATCGGGAGGTGGGGGTAGGAGGTGAAGGCAGCTGGCCCCCGGGGGGTGGGAGGGAGTGGGACCACAGGAGGTTGGCAGGCCAGGGAGGGACCGTGGGAGGTTGGCTGGCCACAGAAAGTTGGCATGGGAGTGCACTGACTGCTGGGGGCAGCTCCTGTGTTGAGCGTCTGCCCCCTGGTGGTCAGTGTGTGTCATAGCGACCAGTCATTCAGTCATTCCTAGAGCGTGGTTCTCAGGTGTGTGGTTTGAGATTTCCCCACCTGGTCCACACTCCAGCAGTAGAAAAGAAGGAAACAGAAAGGGGCGCTAGCTTCCTCCATCTGTACATATATCACTTTCAGTTGCATTCCATTGGCCAAAAAGTAGTCACTCGAAGGGAAGTTGGAAATCTTTATTCTGGGAGGCCATCTTCATAGCTGAAAATTGGTGGTTAAGAGGTGATTAATGAGCAAGAAAGAGAGAAAGGATATTTGGAAGAATAGTAGTCTTTGCCCTAAGGTAATAAATAGCATTGTTTTTTAGTGATAAAGTAAAAGCAAAGGTCAAAAGTCACATTAGCCGAAACCGGTTTGGCTCAGTGGATAGAGCATCAGCCTGCGGACTGAAGGGTCCTAGGTTCAATTCTGGTCAAGGGCATGTACCTGGGTTGCAGGCACATCCCCAGTGGGAGATGTGCAGGAGGCAGCTCATCGATGTTTCTCTCTCATCGATGTTTCTAACTCTCTATCCCTCTCCCTTCCTCTCTGTAAAAAATCAATAAAATATATATTTTTTAAAAAGTCACATTAGCTCAAATTTTAGTTCCACCTAACATTTTTTTCTCTAAAAAGGTCAGCATGCTCTTGGTATCTGGTGTAGGTTTGGTCTTCTCACCCAAACATAAAATTTATTTTTTTATTACTTGATTAACTGTTGATTCCAAAACTCGTTTCAGACTTGTTTGCTAAGCTCACATCAACAGGACCAGGATTTGAGTTTCTCGTATGTACCCATTATCAACAGCAATGCTTTCTAATATTGGTGTTCAGTAAATTTATATCCTTTGGAATTATGACAGATTATTAAAATTCTTCCACTTTTGTTTATTTGGTGTGAATAGAATCAGTGGTTTCTTGTCTTTTTTTTCTACCAACTTGAACAGTCCCTACTTCCTGCATCAGATGCTTCATCCACCCTCAGAAGTAGAAGAGGTATGGATTTCTCAGGGTTGGTGAAGATGTGGTATCACCAAGTCATTCTCAGGCCCCTTTACTGCTGATAGTCAAGAAACCATGGAAAGGGTTGTGGGTCATTGGAGGAGGTAGCAAAAGTTTGGATTCCCATAGCAGCATTAAGAGGTAGGTCTTACAGTGGGCACAGTTATTGGAGAATTGAAAAAACAAAATGGGAATACTGAGGAAACACAGATAGTGATTGCAAGAAAAGCTACCACCCCTAGGGTGGCGGGGGTGGGAAAATAAAGCAGTTGGGATTATCAGAATTTAGAAGCTTACAGGAAGGGCCCTGCAAGTTGGGGTTCAGATCTCTAAGGATGGTCTTGGAAGGCCCTGGCCAGTTGCCTATTGCTCTCTAGAATGTAATGAGACTGTTTGGAGGATGGAGCTGGGTTGGATAAGTGCTAGAAACTAGAACCATTCCAACTGCCATGGTGAAGTGTCTTGACTTTGACAACAAGCAAAGAACATAGCTCTCTTTTGCCAGCCTGTCTCCTTCTAGACGCCCGTGTTGGTGAAGCCGAAAGGAGAAATGTCTGCAGAGTTCCAGACTGTAGAGCAGAACATAGAAGGGTGGGTTCGGAGCTGAGAGATAATAGTTTACTACCCTACCCAGTACAGTACTGGACGCAAGGTTTTCCTTTGGAAAGTTCGTGTTGGAAGGTTGAGAGTCTGACAGTTCTATGAGAGAATAGTGGTCAACCCAGCCTTGGATTCTGTCTTATACCCATGCCACAGCTATTTCTATGCAAGAGCGTGACTTCCATTCTTTCATCCTCGTAGATGAGGGATGCAGCTTAGATTTTCCTTTCAAAACCCATTCTGAAATTATCATTCATAAATTTCCTTGAGCCTTCTTGAATTTATTTATTTCTAGTGTCTGTGATTCATTAAAAAAAGAAAAACTACTATAAAAGGGATAGGCAGAGCAATCTTCCAAAAACTGAAAATCTGAGTGACTGGCTGTAGTCCGAGGCTAACTTTGAAGTGTTTCCCATTTGGGACAGTTCTCTGGACCTAATGTCTGTCCCTTCCCAAAGACCTTGAAATGCTTAAGTTGGTTCTCCATCTTCACTGGAGTAAACTTGGTAACTTCTCCAGGATCTTGGGATCATTCTGCAAAGAAACACAAGTGGCACATAACCACCCCGTACACTTCCCTGCGCCTTCAATATCTGAGTGTAACTCGGAAACCTGTTTTCTTCCCGAGGAACACCAGATCCTGTAGATAATTTCTCAATGGAGGAGCATAGTTGTCCTTACCCCGATTGATCTCTTGCACAACCTGTAATTACTGTTAAGAATTTGTTTTGTCCCATGCTTACGATGAATGTTGTTCCTCTCACACAGCTATGCAAATAAGTTGAGGACTTGGATGAATTTTTTTTGGGAAAGGAACTTCCCCCTTGGTTTACTCATATGTGTAGTCTCTTAGACAGTAGACACTAGATCTGGCATGGAATGCAGTGAAGCTTTAAAAAATGTCATGTGGGATTTAGTAATGAGGGAAAAGAATACACATCACCATGTGGCTTCTGTTGACATTTTAATTTAAACCCCAAAACTAAAATGTGCCAAGAGTAGTTGTCTTCAAGTTAATATGGAAATAAATAATAACCCCAACTGCTTACTTTACTTGCTTTCTGACATGAATGAGATATTTATAGTTATTTGACAATTCCATAATTAGTAGGGCAAAATTAACTCTTGGACAGTGCATCACATTAAGTTACATAGAATTTAATTACAGTTTCCTAATTCACATGTTAATAGAGAGAATCTGAAGTTGGAATGCATTAAAGTTGTTTAAAATGAAAGCATTGTAAGTGTTGCACATAACCTTTTAAAAAGAACTTGGAATTTGGAGCAGACATGGGCACTGTTTGTTGGTAATATGAAGATTGTTGTTTGGTTGTCATGAAAACAAATTAGTTTGATGATTATGGCGCAATAGTGTAATAATGGCTTAGCCTCAGAGCCCATTCCATATTGTGGACTTTGCTTTGCTTTCTAACGTTCTCTTTATTCATTCCTGTTGTTTAAATATCAGATGGATGTATATTAAAGCTGGGTTCTTTGCCCAGACATCTACAGGTACATTTGAGAGGTATTTGTGTTTCAGAGAAGGTGAAATTTTTAGGTCATCTTTTTTTTTTTCTTTTTTCTTTTTTTTTGCAGAAGGAACTGTCATTCCGCTATTGTCCAGGATATAAGTAGTAGGGCTCTAATTCCATGAATGCTTTTTCTTTTTTTTGCAAGTTCTGAAAAAAAACACCAGAATTTCAAACTCTTATCACTGAAATTTTATTCCTGTCTTAAACAAAATAGTACTGCTATGAAAAATCTCTATAACTTAAGCGTTAAGAAATTTATATTGCATCTGAAGGCTATTATAACATTTTTCTCTTAGAACAGTAAAGAAATGTCATGTATTTGAGGAAAAAATAGAGCCTAGGAACGGTTTTGATAAATTCTGGACCAGACATGCATGATACAAATAGTTCATTTCCTAATCAACTTAATTCAGAAAAAGGTCTTTCTCTTCTTTCCCAAATCTTTCCTGTAAAGGGATGAAAAATTATTATGCTACTAGTCATCAGATGTTCTTACTTTGTTTTGAGCTTAGATTCCGTAGTACCTAATGTTCTCGAATATTAAAAAAAAAAAAAAAGAACAAATGCTCTCACCATAGTTGCTTCTTGGCTGGGAATTGTACCAGCAGCAGTGTAGGCAAGAGGAGGTGTGCTCTCCTCTGCTCTGCTCGGTCTTGGCTAGCCCCGCCTCACTTGGGGTCATCCCAAAGCCCAGACTCAGGGATGTCCTGGCTCTGAGTGCAGAGGAGGTGGAGGTGAAGGAGTGGAGTGCACAATGGTGGGAAGTGGCTAAGCTTTGGAGCCAAAAGATGCTGAATCTGAGCCCGGATCCACCCTCTTACAGTAGCTCCCAGGTGATTTGGGGCATATTACCTAATCTTCCAGAGCCTCGCCCTCCCCTGATCTGTAAAGTGGAGATTGTACCACCTTCACAGGGATGCTGAAAGGATTAAATGGAGCTTAGTGCATGGTTTACAGGTTAATTCTTGACCTCCCTCACCCTGTTGCATTCTGGGGAGTGGTTAGGGGAAGGAGGAAGCAGATGCGGGTTGGTGTAGCAGGAGCCAAGGCCTCTGCGTCTGAGGAAGGAAATGAGGAAAGTAAGAAGTCTCCAGCAATATACACCTGACTTAAAAACCTGACTTTCCATAACATCACAACTGTGGAATATAATACAATGAAGAGAAGTGGCCTATACAAGCCAACACTTTTAGTTGAGAGTAAAATATTTCTTCTTGCATTTGGCTATTATTATCTGTCCTCTTAATTCAGAAAAAAAATATTTAAAGGAAAAGCTCTCTCTCTTTTTTTTTGTTAAGTTTTTAGAATCATAAAAATGTGAGAAGGGGGGGAGTCTTACTTAATTTACCCAGGGAAAGTGAGAAGTTTATGTTAACAGTACTCAGCCTTTCAGCCCTGAATACTCTTCCTCACACTGCTGTTCACTTGCTTCGGTGACGTTACTGAACCTGTTTCTTTAGTGAATAGCACTTGGGGAGAAGACCACTTCTAAAGGAGTGTTCACAGCATTGCTCAGAGTAGATACATCTCTCTGCGGCCCTTCTCAGAATGTCCTCCTGTGAGGGGCTCAGAGGTGATGGTCATACCATCATCATCTTCTTCACAGAAGACCGCCAGCCCACGGGCCGTAGTTTGCCCACGGCTGGAGTACCATAGCACAGCCCAGATGCCTTCAGTCCCTCCTATTGGGGCCCAGACTTGCCCGTGAGAGTCTGATACATCATCACCCACCATATAGGCACTATCCTTGCCCAGCAAAGGAGAGTAAAACTCGCTTCACCTATTTTTTACCCACATTCATTTTTTCAATTAAAAAAATTAGTTCTTGAGAATTTATGTCTTAAATCTGGTTATCTTCTATTTTGAGCAGGGAGAGAGGTGCTACTAGCGTTGAGGATAGGGTGGACCAAATCTACAATTAGCCTTTTGCCAGCAGGATTCGGTTAGATGAGAATCATAGTTCTGAAATAATAACCGATTATCCTAAGTGACTGTGAGGCACTAAAGGATATACCATGTTTCTTGCAATCAACAAATGCTAAAAATTAACCCGGAACAGTTTTCACATTTTATGGATTTCTAAGTCTTAGGAAATTGGTAATCTACTTATAGAATAGGAAAGTCTCAGTTGCTGCAAACACTGAAAACCCGAAGAACTCATTTCCTAACCATTTAGATAAGTGAGAGATTTTTATAAAGCTGAAGAAATTATAAAAATTCTATTTGTACATGAGGATGCCATTTAGCTAACCAATTATACATCTAACTTTTGAAGCAGCCCTTTGGAATTAACCTAATTGCATTCTATTGAAAGTCACTCACCTTTTGTAACATGACAGTTTCATGCCAAGAGAATGAAATGTCATGTCAGGTCTTTCCATTACAGGAAACCAGATTTCCCTTGATGATTTAAGGCAGAAAGAAAGCCACTCAGATTCATTTGTCTTAATATTGTTTTCAGTTATCTTTATGTGTCATATGTGCTGCCATGTTCGAAGACCCCTTTGTTCTTGGATACTGCTTTCCAAAATCTATAGGTTTCTACACTTAAATGTTTTTTTTTAAATGATGAACTCGCTTGACATATTATCCTGGAGAATCCTAATTACACACTAATGGAGAGTTGACAACCTCCTACATATTATTTTAGGAAAGAAATTATAAAAATTCTATTTGTACATGAGGACGCCATTTAGCTAACCAATTATACATCTAACTCTTGAAGCAGCCCTTTGGAATTAACCTAATGCATTCTATTGGAAGTCACTCACCTTTCGTAACATGACAGTTTCATGCCAAGAGTACGAAATGTCATGTCAGGTATTTCCATGACAGGAAACCAGATTCCCCTGATGATTTAAGGCAGAAAGAAAGCCACTCAGATTCATTTGTCTTAAAACTGTTTTCGGTTCTCTTTGTGTGTCAAATGTGCTGCCGTGTTCGAAGACGCCTTTGTTCTTGGATACTGCTTTCCAGAATCTATAGGTTTCTACACTTAAATGTTGTTTTTTTTTAATGATTAACTCGCTTGACATATTATCCTGGGGAATCCTAATTACACACTAATGGGGAGTTGACAACCTCCTACATATTATTTTAGGGTTCTATATGCAAGACTATTATTCTAGTTACTTGAATAGCATACATTCCCCACAACTTGCTAGCAGCAATTTTATTATTCTTTTTTAATTTATGCCTATCTGGTCATTAGAGTATGCTAAGGCATGGGAGGTGAATGTATTCTCATAAAGGATGCTGAAGGAAATTATTTTGCAGGGTATAGTTATTTCTCTTTCTTTGTACAAAGATTCTATAATCCTATGATTTTATATCATAGAGTGTGTTGAATGTTGCTTTTAATTTCAGTGGGATAAAATTAATGTTCTGATGAGAAAAGGATTAGGGTAGCATTTAC